>NC_136416.1:6765000-7162500 GCF_051521515.1 Lactuca serriola
CAATTGCAAAATATTTTTATTGTCTACATTATATCATCAACAAAAATTATATTTTCACCCCCACCATTATAGGTGATAATTAGAGAATGAATGGTATATGTGTATTCAATGAACAAAAGAAACTATCAGGGTGCAAAACATATTTATTTTATAGATTAATAGGATGTGAGTAATAACAATCACAAAAAATGACTTTAAAATAGAATGCTACTTAAATTCTAGATTTTTTTTTAAACTCTAAAAATATGAGTTACGATTATTCATATATCATTTACTTAAGACTAACAATCATGCATATGATGCATTACCCATAATATGAACGTCAAAGGTTTAATTACGTATTATAAAAAAAAATTCATATAATATCAAACTAATTTATTGGAAACAATTTTTTTTTGCATCCAAAGCAATTAGAAAATTATAATTATATTCACTTCATCTAAATATTAAGAATCATCATGGCATAGATTATTACATACAAAAACAACTATACTCACATCCTGCAACTAATATTCCACATGTTTTTGCTTCTGATATTCTTGTTGTAGCATGAAGCTCATCAAATAATATCTTTGCATGTTTTCTGTATTTCCAGTGAAGATGCATGTTTTCAACACTTTCCATCAAAAACCCCAAGTCAACAGATAGATTGCATTATCATTAGCGACGGGTGGAAATGGAACGGAATTGTTCATTCCATTCAAATGAAAAAACGATGGAACGCTTCCCAGACATCAAGTTATAGTTTAAATGATTTAGGATAAAGAGGTCTAACTTTACCTCTAAAGTGCATGCATCTCCACCAAAAGAAAACGATACATTTTATTCATCCATCAAGCTCTGGGCGACCAACCACACCCCAATCTTCACCTTGATAGACAAGAAAAGCCACAACCAAGAATTTTTTGAAACATATTTACAATTTGATAAGTAAAACATAACACACATAGGAAAAGATTAGAGAGCCCTGGTGCAGACATAATAAAACCCAAAATTCACAAGAATTAAAAAGGTTAAAATGGTATTCAAGTTCATAAACATACACTGAAAATATATACAAAACCAAGTTTCCATCATATTAGCAAGCTATTTTTATGACAAACTGAAAAGAAAAAAAAAGGGTCCACGCACCTGAACTGATCCATGGTTGGCTTTTCTGAAGTCTAGAATTTTGAAGAGCAACCATCACAATTACTCCTAGAGGCTAAAGCCCAATAGAATCATTCTAGTAATTTTGATGTCTTTTTCCATCGGTTACAACACACATAATATGCTGCATAAAAATGTTAACATTGAGTAAATATATGTGCAATATCAAATGACCAAAACTACAAATAAAAACAATTTTCTTACCTCTCAAGGGTAAGGTGGTTCAAGACAGATCTGACCAGAATCATACTCTATACCATGACCATCTTGAATAACACTGAAGAATTTAAAATATTAATACATACTCAGTTACTCAGATAATATGATCTTTAAGGTAGAAATCCTTCATGTATTTAGGTTTCCACTTTCCAGGTCGACTTGAAGTTTTTTTGAAGAAAATATATTCATTAAAAGGTAATATACCTATAATTGAATTTGGATAAGAAATCAATCAACGAACATAAAATCAGACCTGCATCCATTAATCATTAAAATCAAAATCATATCCTTGTAAATCGACGTAAATGTCACCAAAAAAAGCATAAAAAATCCAACCTGTAAATGGTGGTGGGATAGAAAGCTGCAAATAAAACCCTGACAAAAATGATTTTATCTTCAATAATACCCAAAAAGATAGCTATGTATTCCTATGCGGATGCATTAAAAAAACTAACTACCAAAAAACCAAAATAAAGCTTCTCACGTACTTCTTATGATCTAATTACCGACATCACCAAGGTATCCCATGGACTTTGCAGGAACATGTTTGATTGTGATGAGGCTAGGGTTTCCTGAGATTTTGACTAACAATAATACAAAACTTGAGTTGAGAAAGCATAGTATAAGAGAATAAAGAGGTTCAAGATTCTTACCTGAAAATCATAAATAAGGTGCTTCGTGGCGAATCGATGCTGGTGGTGTAGGGATCTAAATCCGGATCCATGAAATCGACATGGTGGAGAGAGAAGAAATGACGTTTAGAAAATGAAGCATCAAATTTGTTCATGTTTGTGTACCTCTTCATCCCAAATGAAACTTTCATCACTTTCAAAGAACCATCGTCTATAGAAAGAAAAGAGATGAATATAAAGAATTAGATCAACATTTTTGAGAAGATCATAAAAAGGGAAAATATTAGCGATCCTAAAACAAAACCATGTTCTTAAAACCATCAAAAACGTAGAATCCCTTTAAATCTTGGCTTAAATTTCGGCTTCAGTTAACACAGTAGTTCAAAGACCAGGGCAAGATAAGGTAGGATAAAAAGGAAAGATAGAGTCGGGTCAATGTATTGTATTAGATACTTGTATTTAATGTATTGTTTGTTGTACAATTTAATTAAAATGTTGTTAAGTTTAAATATATAAATATTTTATTGAACATTGTTTGTACTTTCAGCTTAAAGGCTTGCACGTCTTAAATCTATTTTTAAAAATAGTAAGGTTTGTATAATATATATATATATATATATATATATATATATATATATATATATATATATATATATGGAGAGGTTATATTGAGAACGCGAGAACAATAGTGGAACAATAGTGGAACAATCAATATATTAGTAATTATGTATATGTATTTTAAATAAATTATGACTATTAAATTGTAGTCATAATTTCCTAAAATCTAGCAAGAAATTATGCTTATTGACCGTTACATACAAAATGATTTAATTGATTTTTTTCTTTTTTTATAAATTAAATTCATAAATTCTATTTTTTCAATGAATCAAAAATTAATAAAATCATTACTATTTTTTCTTCAAAAAATGTTTTTAGTTTTTGTTTTTCTTATTATTTTTTTTTTGTTTTTCATTTTATAAAACTAATATCAAAATATTGAATAATTTGTTATTCATATGAATATTCATTTCAATTTTCTTAAAATTCCTCTATTATTCATATGTTTCATTCATACAACAACAAAGTTGTTATCGTAAATAAATAAGAGAGTTGTATTCGTAAATAAATAGAACAAAAGGTAGAGATAAAAAAAAAACATCTATATTTATAATTATAAATGAATAGCACACATTTGTTAACATATATGAATACATATGTAATCGTAAGTGAATAAGTTACAATAATGTGAAAAAAAAACTCAAAAAAAATATAATCATAAATGAATATGTTGTTGGTGTTCCTTTGAGACAATTTCCACTTAATCTTCAATCTAATCCTTTATGTAATCGATAGTAACTCGTTCTATCTACAAAAAAATCAAAGAAACAATTATATATAATTGGTCATATTAAGTGTTTAACTAATCAATCAGATGTGATTTTAATCTTAAATGAATAAAGAACATGTTGTAATATGACATTTGAACACAACTTCATACCTACACAATGAGGAAACATATAATAACTTTTGACCTACCAAAGTGATAAATATGCACAATTTTTTTTATCAACATATAATAACTAATACGAGTTTTTCCATTACTATACATCGAATTCGGTTACAACTAAGTTAACATTTACGCATTATATTCATAAATGATTACAACTAAGAGATTATAATCATTTAGGATTAGTATTAAGTTACAAGTAAATAATTACAACCGACAAGTAAATGATTACAACTAAGTAAATGATAAATCCCACATAGATTTGAAATTGTTTTTGGCACTTTTGGCATAATTGCAAAAATAAAATAATCTGAAACAATGAAAGGATCTTAGTTTTGCTTTGTGTATTTCTAGTTGTAAGTTCACAAATTCTAAACAATTTCATTTCAATGGGGCTATCTGTTCGTTCTAAAGCTCTACACTTACAAAAAAAAAAAAAAAAAAAAAAACAAATCAATTTCAATTCGACAAACTTAATGAAGACAATTACAACATAAACATTTACATGAATCAGTTAGTAGTATGTGTGCATCGAACTTACTTACGTTACTCAATTAATTCAAATTTGTGGTGTAAAACAAAGAAATATATCTTTAAGGCCCCGTGAATTCATTTATAGACTCAATTAATTGTAAGCTACCCAGAAACAATTACAGAACCAATTAACAAAAACAAGCATAATCGAATTCATCTTACCTGGTTGATTATTGTCACATGGAGATGATTCGATCATCCAATTTGCATTTCCCGTCTTTGCGTCGCCTCCACCATTCTTTCTTTTGACCGGAAACTTCCGATGACGGGATTTGATGTGGTTGACGTCGACGACTTGCCGCTCCAAGAAGCCATATCGGTTGAAATTTGGCAGGTGATGGATGAGTGATAGCCATGATGGTGGTAGAGAAGATGATGACGAACACTAAGGTTGCAACCGACTAATGAGGGTTTTTTTGTTTACATAAGGTGAGGTTCAACAGAGAACCATAATTAACCAAGGAACCAATTTTTTTTTCAATTTTTAGAACTTATTTTTTATAAAAAAAAAAGACTAAAAATACAGAAATTCATAACTTTTTATCCTTTTTCCAATGATATAAAATTCGATTTTTTTACGTCAAATTCACAATGTGAATCTTCGAAAATTCACAACGTGAATCCGGATTCACACGGTGAATCCGAAAAATATTTTTCACATTCACAATGTTAATATATGAATTTAGATATTTTTAGATTTTTTTTTTCGATAAGGAATAAGCTCTAGAAATTGAAAAAAAGATTTGGTTCCTTAAAGAACCCATAATTATGGTTCTCTATTTAACTTTTTTTTTTCTCTCTTTCTCTCTCTCTCTCTCTCTCTCTCTATATATATATATATATATATATATATATATATATATATATATATATATATATATATATATATATATATGCAAACTATTAGACTTTGTAAATGAAAAAAAAAACATTTGAGTACTTTAAAACAAACATTTTTCAAAGACGATCCTTAGCAATCAACGCTATTTTTGTAGGTAAATTCTTCGTTTTTTTTTCTAGAATTTAATTTATAAATGAAAACAGATTATGAATATTTTTCGTTAATAAAGATATTCATAAACTTTGTTAATCTATTAACTAAATTCAAGAAAAATAGAAAATTCTACCTGCAAAAATGACGTTGATTGCTAATGATCACATTTTAAAAATGTTTGCTTGAAGTCATATAATGTTTATTTTTACATTTATAAAGTCTAATAGTTAGTTTACAATAAAATTTGAAATAAATAATACATAAATACGTAAAAAAAATTACTAAAATACATAAAAATATTAGAAAAATACATATAACTACTTAAAATTCCATAAACATGTGAAAGATATACCGAATACATTAAAGTATGTAAAAATACTTACATAAACACACCTAAAATATATGTTGATATATTTAAAATACATAAAAAATGTTTAAAAAACTATATAAAAAACTAAAAAAAACCTTAAAAAATACATAAGTACGTAAAAAAATATATATAATACATAACAAATACTTAAAAACAAATATAAATACATAAAAATAAGTTTTTAAATTATTAAATTATATATAATTTTTAAGGAAAAATCTATAAAAGTTAAATTATTTTGGAAAAATTAATGATTTGATACAATAACTTGCTAAATAGGTCAAAATAGCTAAAGTGAAAAAAAAATATTCGATTTCTTGTGATTTTCTATTTAAAAAATAATTTGGGTCAGAATCATAAAATTTCTGGAAATAATAATTTTTTTTTTTAAGATTTCCCGTAGAAATTATACAACGTCTACAATTTGCAATGTATGATGATTCTTATTGATTAACAAATATAAGGTTACATTAGTCATTTACCTTTTTTATTTCATAATACATTTTAAATTAGGTTATAACCCGTGGAAACCACGGGTAAAAGATTGAAAATATATTTTATAATAAATGTTTAGACAATTCTAAAAATTATTTATCAATTATAATATTCAAATTTAATTTTATAAACGTCTATTTTCGAACAACTTTTTAATAACTTAAATCAATTCATTCTACATAATATGTTTTCTTTTAGGAGAGTAATACAATGTTTTCTTTTGGAGAAATATGTACTTTCGCCACATAAAAAAAAATAATTGTTTAAAACCACAAAGGCAAGTAAATTTTGTTAACAAAAGAAGAAAAAGTATATATATATATATATATATATATATATATATATATATATATATATATATATATATATATAAAAACAATTATTATATAAAATTTACTGACAAATAACCAATTGAAAAACCCTCGCCCAGATCCGGCCTGTTGCAAATACAAATCTGATCCGCTTCCGCCGAATTCACTGTCGAAGTACCAAGACACATAGATAGGAGATGAGCAACTAATGACACATACAAAACTATAGTAATAAAAAAATGGATGTAACTATGTCGTCATAAGCAAATAATCATTTTGAGAGCAATGATCCAATGATTAAGCATCTTAATATACCGTATGAAATGAGGATATCAAAGGTACCAATGACTCAATATTAGGCAATGTTTAAGAAATTCTTAAAAAAAATGTATGTTTAACCAAAAACTTGTTAAATAGTTTGTCATTATCATAATGTTGTTAATGCAAAATATTGAAGCAACACTATTAATGGAAAGACGTGTATGAAGGATGTTAGCATGTATCCTCCACGAGAATTTAGTCACAATTCATAACAGAAGAAATGCAATATTTGACCCTATAAGCAAAGCATATAATTCAAAATACTTTACTACAACCTGGTGTCGAAACACTCTGCTCTGAGTGACAGCTTCGATGCACAATAAACTTCACAGAAGCAAGAAAAAGAATGTAACAACTACCACTCAGGTTTCAACCTCGAGATCTAAAATAAAAGTCAAGATATAACTTGACTCTTTGTTTGTTTCGCAAATAAAATATATTTTATAAAGTAGAAAATATTATATCCATTTTAATTTAGTGTATGTTAAACTATATGATATTAATTGCCAAAAAAAAACACGTAAAATTGACTACCCTTTTGTGTGTTAATCACAATGGAAACCATACCCTTACATATTGCAATCTTCAAATGCAGAAATTTTGCCTAGACTCATTTTGTGAATTCACCAGGTTCCAAATTGCACTAAAGCATAGCAAATATATCATGGGTTCAAACAAACAAATAATCATAACCTTGAAATTAAATATAAGCAAATCAAGAACTAAATTTTTACCATGTTTGAAGCATATAATAGATTTTGCAATAAATCATTTGTGATCCAGATTCAGCCCATCATCTTCCTAAAGCAACAGAAAACATATATTTTAGCTCATTATTAAGAAAAAATTTTAATTTGCATCTTCAAATAAAGATTCAAGAGGTGAGAATCTGATGAAGGAAATCAAGATATCTCACTTAGACGGATAAAAGTTGGTCGCATAATGAAAGTATGTTTAACAGCAAGTATCAATTTACAACAACTATCATTCTGTTACCTCACATCCTCAAAGCAATTTTCAATTTTTTAATTACCTCACAACCTAAAAACAAATTTGAAAAAAAATTAACCTCATCTTTCTCCATGAGTTTCATTCTCTAGTCCCATAGTCATATTCAGGACACATACAAGAGGAAGGTGAGAGCTTAAGAAGAAAAAACTAAAAAATTTAAGAAGAAACTCACCTTTATTGGCACATACACCCCTGGATTTTGTATAACCACAAGTATTTCTACATCCATTTTTTATTTAGCATATCCAACACTTGAAACCTGCAATAAAAACAATCACCACCAAAACCTACATTAGAAAGCAATTAAACATGTCATATATATCTTTTTAGTAGAAAATCAAGAAATTATAAAAAGATAACCATTTTATCTGAAAGCTCTGCTTAATGGTTCATTCTCTTGTATATCTAAAAGAAGGGGTGAAAGATATGGTCTATAATAGAGTTTACCTAAAAAATTATGTAATAGGCTGGTGAATTCTCAAGGTTTGGTCAAAACTATAGGCCAAAGAAAAGTGACAATCATGAGAAATTACTCTTATAGGAACCCACTTATATAAAAAGTATAAAAATAGAAAAATAAGAACAAACCTAAAGACAATTGAAAATATAAAATTAAGAAAAATAACCTAAAATTGAGCCTTGTTTCATTACAAATTAAAAAAAAAAACAAAAACAAGAAATCGAAACCATGTTTGGCTGCACAATTTACAACCAGATTTAGGGCCCACTATCCAAATTCATGTAAAGCCACAAACACAGATTGATTCGATGAATTTCCGTCCAGGGGAGGTGATCGGCGATATGATGTTGACCCAACCATTAATTAAACCTACCAAATGCTTTAAATCACTTCAAAACCACATAACGTTTCAAATTTTCTCAAGAATTCCAAACTTAAAATAAGAAAAATTCAATCTTGTAATTTATGCCTCCAATTGTTAATATTGAGAATTTATGCCAAGAACAAACCATTTGGTAGGTATAGAGACATCAAACACCCATACAGAAAGAACTCAATGCTGGTAGTAATAAATTTGGTTATGACAGATCTTAATCGGGGCTTTAAGTTTGAGCAAATTAGGTTGGTTAAGGAAAACCTCTATGGAAGCAAAACAAAGCTTCAGAATTTTTGATTCCGAGAATGGAAACTGGTTTGGTCTTAGAATCTAAAAGCTTCTTGATGAACTTGTCGAGCGTCGCATCCTCCATTTCCGCTCAAACATTAAAGCCCCTAGTCTCTTGCTTTTTTCGATCTTGACAGTAACATAAGGCTTAGAAATATATTATTTTTTGAACAGAGAGTAAGGTTATAGAAGAAATTAAGGGTTTAAATGAAATGGGAAGGCAGTGATTTGCCGAGATTTAGGCTACCAGGATATCAAATTGAATGAAATCCTGAAAAGAGGGAGAGATGAAGGGAGAAAATACCTGCTTTCGTTTAAACCCATAACATGTAGGTGTTAACTTCTTCGTTAAGAGAAACAAATGTAAGGAATCCATGTTTTTTGTTCCATATAACCCCTTCTTCGTTAGATTCGAGCATTCCTGTTGGCAGAGCAGCGACGACACCTAGAATCCTTGCAATTGCAAGTAGGAAAAAGAACATTAGGGTTGAAAAGAAGAAATAACGAAGAAAGATATGGACAGGGAAGTGAAATCAAGATACCAAAATTTAACATGAAATCAAAAACCCAAAAATAAAAAGTCTCATGGAAGAGAAGCAAAGGAGAAGCACATGGGGATTTTGAGAGCAGATCATATTCAGTTTTGGAAAACCATAAATCGAAGACAAATTTGAACATGGGAGGAAATGACTTTATAAGATGTTGAGTTAAACAGAACAATTCAAATTTGGAGATGACGTTGTTTCCTGATTTATTGCAATTTAATTGCTAATTCTATGGGAGACCGAAGATGGAGCTATAAACTCTTACCGGATTTTATGCACCAGAGTCTAAGTAAAAGGGTATTTTCGGAAATTAACTTAGACATTTGAGCGGGAAAATTTGATTGGGGGAGGCTTAGAGATTGTCACGGACAAAAATGTACTTATTTATTAGATTAGGGGATTTTGTTTATGTTATTCGTTGACTAGAATTTTCATATTACCCTTTCAACGTATCCAATAACAATGGGCTTACCCAAATCCAATCGGCCATCATGTTGGTATATATTTGGACCATTTGGAAACACAGAAACTTGAAGGTTCACTTTAGCGATCTACGAACTCATAAAAGGTTTGTCAAATGAAATTCAATCCTTATCGCATTTATGGATAAGTTCCAGAATAAAAAAAAACAATGCAATCGGATGGATGGAATGACGTTTTAATCCTATCTCTATAAGTTCAAGAGTATGGGGGGGGACTACAAGGATATAACTCTTTGCAGACGACATATGTAGTCGGCAAAAGTCGATTTATAGAGATGACATGTCGTCTGGACAGAGTTTTCAAACATTGACCATATGTTGTTGACCAGAAAAGCTATAGAGACGACATGTCGTCTGCATAGGCTCGGCAGGAGGTGCAAAATATTAGCGGTATATCGAATTTCTATCCCGACGACATGCCGTCGGGAGGAGGAATTAAAAACATATTTTCGATTTATTTTAATTCCTTGCCGCAGAAAAGCAATACGATGCCGTTTTGGTCAGCCTATGCAGACGACATGTCATCTGGACAACTTGGGCGGGAAAGACAAAAATTTTCGCGTTCATCTGAAACTCTATGCAGACGACAAGTCGTCGGTATAGGGTACGACAAATTGAATTTTGATTTATTTTTATTCGATATTGTAGAAAACCGAAACGACATAGTTTTCTGAAACTCTATGCAGAGGACAAGTCGTCTCTATAGAGTAAGAATCCAACGTGACGATCCGCGTGAAAATTTTAATTTCTTTAAATAAAGACAAAAGATAAAAACGACGTTGTAATTTGAACCCTATACAGACGACATGTTGTCTGCATAGGTTTTTACCCTTACATAGGTACCAGTGCATCGTTCATTGTTTAGTTGCAACGAACGATACTCTTTCTCTCTTAGACTCAACCGGCGATTTTGCACCATCCTTCACCTGTTCACCATCGTCTTTCCATCACCATCGTTCTCGACCACCCCGCTCCTCCCAAGTTATCTTCTTTGCTACAACAGGTAAGGATGAGGTTTTTATGATTTTGGGATTTTTTTTCTTTTGTTTTCTTATTCTATGCTTTTTCGGTGCCTACCAGCCACCACCGGAGGACCACCATCAAATCCGACCATCGGAATCCGGCCATCACATCAAGAAGAACAAAACAGGTTAGTGTTTTTTTTCTCTGTTTTCTAATTTTTTTTGAAATTTGATATATGTTTGATTTCATGTTTATAATAGGTGATTTGAACATGAAGACTTGTTTTTTGTTTCCTAATTTTTGTATTAGATGTTTAATATTTTTTTTATAATTGGTGATTTGAACATGAAGATTTGAACATATGTATTGGGTTTGTTTTAAACAGGTTAGTATATTTTTTTTTTCTGGTGGAAACTTTTCCCGACGACATGTCGTCACTATAGCCCACCCTGTCCAGACGACATGTCGTTTGTATAGATTTATAATAAAAGTTTTTTTTACCTCAAAAAACTTTCCCGACGATCAGGTATAGACGACAAGTTGTCTGGATAGGTGGATTTGTACCGATGACATCTATACCGACGGCATTTTTGACTTTTACCGACGGAGCTATAGCGACGACTTTGTACAGTCGACAAGTCGTCTGTATAAGTTTTACCGACGACATGTCGTCTGCAAATGTGTAAAAAAAGTCGTCTGTCGTTCCTTGTAGTGGGGGGGGGGGGGGGGGGGAGTAAGATATATAGAGTTCTTTGGTGTCTTGTGGCGTGCGTTCTTGCAGACATGTGTGCGTTTGGCGTGTGTTTCAGTTATTTTGGGTAGACCTTTATAGGTTTGTTGTCTATATAAGTAGTTGCACTTCATTCGTGTATCTTCATTCATGGGTGTGTGTGTGTGTAGGTTTCGGGTATTTCCTTTGGGCGTGCGTATGTTGTTTCTTTCTTCGGTTGTTGTGAGTTAGGTTTTCTTGTGAGTTTGTGGTGGTTACATGTCGATTGTTGGTCTTTTTCCTCATAATTTTTTGGTTAGACGAATTAAATGGAACGACCGTCAGGGAGCTACTTCAAGTCTCTTAGCTAAGATCACATAAAGATGTTGTGCTTAAGTCAGGAATTATCGTTCTGGGTGTGCTTTACAGGATATGAAGTGCTGATATGATATTATTTTCTGATTGAACCTGCCTTATGCTTTGAAATCCATGGAGTTGTAATGGCGTTTGTCCATTTGACCTCAGACAATTCTTTCCAGGGGTACTATGTTTGCATAGGTGTGAGTTGTTGGATCTTTCAAAGTGTATTCTTCCCGGTATATCCTGGTTCTCTTCTATTTTTTAAAAGGTTGCAGCTGGACCATTTCGTCCCTGATGTTGGGTTGGAGATTGTTGACAAAACCTCTCAGGGTGATAGCTGAACAATGGGTTCTGATTTTTGAATTATCACTTGAGAAGCTTTAGTGGTTGGTCAATTCATTCTATGGGTGTTGTGGTGCAGTGGACGAAATTACCCTCAGGGATAGCCTTCCGGGGTTTTATACTTGGTGTTGTATGCCTGCATTTCATTTTGTTTGTAGTTTAGCTGGCCTTGTAGTTTAGCTTCATTTTGTTTGTAGTTTTTGATCATTTCTGTATTGGTACTGTAATGTCATATTTAATGAAAAATGGCATCGAATTTGTGCATGTGATATATTTGGATTTATATCGAGTATCAAGTAAGAAAATTTATGATAAAAAATTAAAACAATCTACTTAAATAAATTTAAAAGAAAAAAATTAGTAATTTATTCAAACAAATTTGGGCCAATATTTTTATAATTTTTTCCAAACTTTTTTTTTATATATTTAAAAAATTGAGGAAATTTTTTTTAAGATTTTTCCATATATCTTTAAAAATTAAAGAAAAGAAAACAATAACTTTTTTTTACATAAAACCCTAAACTTTTTCAAAATTTCTATTTTGGTTGTTTATGATAGTCAACATGTAACCTAAATAATTGAGCAAAATGAGAAAAAAATATGAAAAACTTGTAAGTTTTTTTAAAGAAAAGTTTTTTAAAATCGTAAAACTTATTGGTCTTTGAGAAAATTAGCTATTATTAGTATGATAACTAGACGAATTCCCGCGCGTTACGCAATGAAGATTAAAAATATATTGTTAAAATATTGAAAAATATATTTTTAAAATGGTTATGTTATTGACATTAACTTTGAGATAATATCTTTACACTAATTTATATATATATATATATATATATATATATATATATATATATATATATATATATATATAATCTCTATTATTTTGAACATTAATATTCATTGAAATCAACCCACATTACTCATTAATAGAATTAAATATAATGATATATTTAGTATTATTTTTAACAATTATTATTATTGATTAATTATATTTTTACTTATGCGATCAGTTTCTAATTTCAATAATGATGTTCATTTAAAATACAATTTATTTATAGCTAAATATAATTTATAATTTGATGTTATTATCATTTAAAATTGTTATTCATTAGTTTGAAACCATTTATTATTAATAATAAGTTAAAGAAGACTTTTAAGAAACACTTAATATTATTATTAAAATGTGAAACATACACTAAATAATAAAGTGATAAGATATCCATGTAATTTGATTTTATTATTTATAATTATTGCTTATTAATTTTAAAACCACATGTTATTATTAATAAGTGAAAGAAACTTTTAAAAATCACTTATTATTATAACTAAAATGTTAAACATATACTAAAATATAAAGTGTTAAGATAGACAATTTGCATTTTAAAAAAGGCTTACATGGATAATATTAATAATATGACATATCCATGATTTGTAATTAATTATTATTTTGAAGCAACATGAACATACAAACATGAATACAATAGTTAATTAAATATTATATATATATATATATATATATATATATATATCACCTTCCCTAACATATGATCGATAACATTAATCTAATCTAATTTATATTAAAATTTCAACCACAACATACGATGATATTCTTAAAACAGTACTTAAATCAAGAAAATACAAAAAAGAATTAGTATATAACAAACTTACAAATTAAAAACTTCAACATAATAACATGGCTCGAAAAATTGTTCAGAGCCCTCAAACCAACACAAAAATCTTTAAACTTGTTTTCTTTATGAATTTTGTATGTGAATTGTATTTGTGTCTCTACTCAAAAAATCTTTTTATAGTAGAGTATCCATTAATTGTTTATTAAATATATTATATAAGTTATAAAACCTTTGAATTTTTAATAATTATTAAGAGACTTTTGAGTGATATTCATTAAAATAGGAGGTTTCAAATGCATGAGGTGTTTGCAAATTTTTATGGGGGTTTCAAATGCATGAGGTTCAAGGAAAAATGCTAGCTTTATGAGTATGTATGATTGTTTCATTGAATAAAAGATTCGAACAGTCAAAAATATTTGGAAAGATAATAGATTCTTATATGATTTAAAGAAATTAAAATTATTGTATGATACTAAATTTATAAAAAAAATGTACTAATTATCTAAAGCATTTTTCTCTTGTGTGTGATGTGGATTTAGATGTTTTATTTCTTTTTCTAGAAAGGTTTTATTAAATAAAAGAAGTCATCAAAGAAATTTTTCAAAAACTATTTGAGATTACCAATGTTACAAAAAAAAAATCAAATGATTTAACCTTGTTTTTTATTTTTGGAACGCGTCACAACCACATATGTCTCAGACGGGACTTGAACCTTCAACCTTAAAAAAAGAGGACAACACCTGATACTACTAGATAAATAGCCCTTTAGTGATTTAACCTTGTTATATATATATATATATATATATATATATATATATATATATATATATATATATATATATATGTAACATAATAGTGTCTTTGAAACTATAATTAAAGATTTCACGTCTAGAAAAGAGTCTTAAAATGAATATTTGCAAATAATTAAAAGCAACAATACATGCATTAGTAAATGAAATTTCTTGTTTTAAACATTAGCCATCTTAAATAATTATACGTTATTATTTTTGTTAGTGATTTTAGTGTCATCAATCATTTTGTGGAACTGAAACTAATATATGAGCTAAGATTCTTATTATTTGTACTCTACATTATATGTGTTTAAAGCATACACTTTAAAAATACACAAAAGGCATTATACTTTCATTTATTTAGTTACTTGCCTTTTGACTCTATTGACATTATGTTTATGAATATTAGCAACATATTTCTATAAATGATTATGATGTTGGCCTAAGACAACATGCTTTAATAATAAGAGACCATGACTTGATTTCTTTGTAAAAATCTGAAGGAGTGAGTTTATGCTCTCTCTCTCTCAAACATACACACACACACACACATCTTCCTATAAATAACATCCTTGTTTTTTTTCATCCATGAACATCACAAGTTAAAAGGTTGGTAGACTGGATTGACATGACATTGATAATCTTGATGGTAGTTGTTGCTCTTTTCCCCAGCAATGCATAAATGGAATTTATAGCAACATATTTTTATTTGTACATTGAAAATTTATTTTATAGCATTGTACTTTCTATTTGTTTTACTACCATCTCATTGCACATTGAAAATGACACCAATTTTTTTTTTTTATATAAAAGTGAAAAACGTGAACAGACGTACAAAAACATCTTCCGTCCCGCACGCAACGTGCGGGAAAGCCCACTAGTTTACTATTAAATTTTATACTTGATCCACAAAAACATATTACCACTCTACTCTTGTCCTAAGGGTAAACGGTATCATACCATTCTTACCGAAGGCAATCCTAGGTGGACAAGATTACCGACAGTAACACCGCACCCTAAAGCTTTTTTTCACCGACGGTATTATAGCGGCGGTATACTTCCACCGCTTTCTCTCTCATCATTTACCACTCAAACATCACTTTCTCTTCTTATTTTATATCTTTACCTTCAACACCACACCCTTACCCCTATTGAAAATGAAAAAGATGGCAAAAATGGCAACATCATCTTATGTGGAGTGTGGTGTCATCGGCACCACACGATTCAGTCTATGAAGTAAGAAGTAAAAACACTAAAGGGGATTCGAAAACCAAGGAAAAGGAAGTCGCTTTGTAGTAATTTCAACACCATTTTAGTAGCTGGGTCTTTTTACTTGTTTTTAACGATCTTTGTCGGTATCTATAATTTAAAGGAAGATAGTATCTTGTCATTCAGCATCAACAATTCAACAAACTATGCTTATTATCTAACTTATTTAAATTCATTCATATTAGAAATATGTTTTTCGAAATGAACAACAAAACTTCTCATCATAATTTTGTCATGAAAGTAAAAACACAAAAAGGGGCTTGAAAAAACCAAGGGAGTGGATCTGCACTTTTGCAGTATATCCAAACTCCAATTTAGTGCTCTTCCTTTTTTGGTAACTTTGTTTTTTATGATCTTTACCATCTTTTTCATAATTTAAAACAAAGGCCGTGTTGTTTTATTGCAAACCTACTCTAACATCATATGAAGTATGAATCATGCTTACTACTTATATACATAGGGTTCAACGTTTGTTTATACAACAAAGTCTTACCCTTTTATCAATTAATGTAATAAAATGACATATATATGAAATATACAACTGTATTTTATTACAGAACCAAAACATATGCAACTCATTAATCGAAGCGTTGGCTAAATGCCTATTTATGTAATAATGTTCTACAATTTTTTTTTTAATATATTTATGTAATAATTCATTTATTCTTACAAATGTATGTGACAAGTGGTTAAATATGTTATAGATGAAAGATTACATATTTTAATGAAAGATGGTTAAATTACTACTAATAAACCTTGTTGATTAAATTAAGAAAAGATAAAACCTTAGACAAACATTTAACCCTTATAAAATATTCACACATATTAAATTCATATTTATAAATTGGACCCAGGAAACAAATAATTATAATGTGGTGTAAAACATTAAAAAAAAAAAAAAAAGGCGTTTGAAAACCAAAAGAAAGTGTGGTTTCCAAAAGTGGCCCCTAGCCTAGGTTGCATCCAAATCCCCCAACCACAAGTGGGAGGAGTGTTGATTTTCCATTGGAATTGACACAAAGCCAAATCTTGCTTCCATTGTTAGTTGCAATTATCCCAAACTCCAAAACAAACCCCATGAATAAAAGAAGCAATCACACAAGACTTCAACAAATATCAACGATAAAGAGAAAAAGAAATCCATGATTTGGATTTTGTCCCCATATGCCCAATCATTTCTTTTCCCAAATTCTCATGTCTTTTTTTCCATTGCTTTAAAGTTTTAATGGTCCACACACAACAATCGTTTCGTATGCAACTTTTCCTTTTCATTAATTTGTAAATTTTGGAAAGCCTCGTAAAAAGTTTCAACCCATTAACATAGATTCCTCCGTCGATGGCTTACTATAACTAGTCGCCTCTCCTTTGTTATTGATAACTAGACTAACACGATGGAATTGGAATAGCATGTGGACTACATTTGAATATCAATAAGACAATTTGTAATATTTTGTTTAGTTCAATAAAGTAGAACAAAGCGATTAGATGAAACCTACTCATGATGATTATTAGTTGAAATCTTATTTGAGATTTATTTGCAATAATATAAAGAACATGAATTCAATCGATATAGAACCATATACTTCATAAGCACAACAAGGAAACTATGGACACAACGAACTACCATAATCAAGAAATTAACAAACTTGGGATTATTTTCGCAGATTATAACAAAGCAAACCAGGACACATAATCATATTTACGCAGATCAAGAGTAAAAACCATTAAAGTCTTGACTCGGTAAACTTAGGTCTCATGGCTCGCAAAGAAAATACACACAAAGTTCAAGAAATCTAGCTAGTGACAAATGTGGAATGCAAAAGAGCCATAAATATGAGGCTTTTCATAAAAATGGAAACCAAACATACCTTTATATACTTATATCAGATCAATTATCAAAAGTATATAATATAATATATATAAAAAAAGCAAGATAATAATAATAGTAATATTACAAAGTTTTTTTGGGTAAAGGTGAAACCAAAAAAACCATCCACGGATGCTTTCTTCCCTTCAAAGTTCAAACATCCATGTCCTGCTGAAGTTAGCTTCAGTAACAATGATCATCTTGATCAAATTCACAAGGGAGGATTCTTGCCAATAATCCCTCTTTAAGCCACGATGACCCACATGAAAATTACCGTTTTACCCCTGCCGGAGGGACACACACACACACACCACTTGTATTCTTAATTCTCTTATCACATCCACCCAACAAAACTCCATATAAACTACACACCAGCATGGGGGCAAGAAAGGAAAAAAAAAAGGAAGAGAGAGAGAGAGAGACTAACAGTAAAAGTAGTAGTAAAAATGTCAAAAGCTTTGTGTTATGTATGGATTCTTCTTCTGTAGTTGAACAGTTAAAAAAAAGTCTTTTTTTTTTTTTTGGAGTTTTCCTTCTATGAACAGAAAAGGGTTAATTAAGAAGAGCTCACAAAGCTTTTGATCTCCTCCATTAACGTGTAGAAATGCTCATTATTAGGCAAGAAATAGAATCCAATGGTGGCTTTTTTCAAGAACAATAGCTTCACTTGTTGCCCTGCGTTTTCCAACCCTTCAACATATGCCAATTGCCAATCCTGAACAAGATCTAATCCGGCCACCACCACTAAACTTTTTGGAAATTTAACCCCTTCAAGACTGATGCCACGTGGCCCAAATATGTTACACGCAGGATGATCACGATCTTCGCCTTCAGGCAAAAAAGCTCTCCAGTACCAATCTCTATCTTGAACTCTTACGAAGTATTTCCCATCTAATTTGTTTTCTGATTCTTTTCTTTCTTCTCCACCAAACAACGGATGTAATAATATGTTTCCGAGCACCTCAACGCCGGATTCCGCTGCTCTAACCGCCACATGATGGGCTATGTTGCCGCCGGAGCTGTCTCCGGCTAAATAAACATGAACTTTAGGGTCTTTACCACTTAAAAGCCATGATCTTGAATGAACCCATTTCAGAGCTTCCCATCCATCTTCGTAAGCACAAGGATACCGGTGTTCTGGTGACCGCCGGTAGTTTACTGAAACCACGACGCCTTTGATGAGTCCGGTGAGACGGCGGCAGAATGTGTCGTAGATGGCGCTGTTAGCAGAGGAATGAGTGAAGCTTCCGCCGTGGAAGAAGATTATTACCGGGACGATTTCGGTGGTGCTCAGTGGTTTTTCGAGTTCCAAGATTCCGGCTCCGGGTTGACGTGAAAATTCGTTCTCCAGCGGGGAGCATCTGTAAATCCGGTTGAGGAGACTGGTGGCGCGGTCGACTACATCAAAAGAGTAAACGCCGTCCACTGGAACGGTGTTGGCCGCAACTTTCCGGTCAAGAAACTCCGCTAACTCGCGATTGAAGGTGCCGTCCGGTCGCCGGAGCATGTTGTACGCTAACTTGAAGTTGGAAATTAGGATCCATGTGTGAAGCGGAACTACTTTCTATCAAAAAAAGAAACAAAATCCAGAATTATTTCCAACTAAAAAAAATTGAAATATATTCCAGAAGATCAACATCTGTCCACACCAAATTGATCGAATACAACTGGGCAAATCGGAAAACATGAAGAATTTGGAAATTTTGTTGATTAAAAATAAACAGATGTCAAAAAAAAAAAAAAGTTAAACCCCCAAATCACAAAGAAGAAAATCAAGGATAATTACCAAGTTGATCGATTAAATACCATAAAAAATAAAGAAACGTGAGATTCGATGATCGAAATTAAACCACTGGCAATAACTAAGAAAACGCTTGTAAATCATGATAAAATAACACAATTTTTAACCCTAAATCAAAGGAAAAACCCCAGAGGACCAAATTAATCGATCAAAAAAACATAGAAAAAAGAAAGAAAGTTATGATGAGGAAAAGACACAAAAAATTTTAACCCCAAATCAAAGAAAAAAGAAAACCCCAAAAATTACCAAATTAATCGATCAAAACCCATAAAAAATGAAGATTTTTTTTTAACTATTTTGGGAGGAACATGACAAAAACAAAAGAAAGAACAGAGGAGCAGAGAAGACAGATCATAAAGTAAATAAGAGAAACTATACCTTGGCTTCATTTGCGTTGATTTCATTACTACCAGCCATGAATGAATAGAGATTTCAAGATTCAGAAGAAGAAAAAAACCTGTTTTCTGGAAGAACAAAGAGCGATTATTAACAGATTAGCAACACTCGAAAGATCTTGAAAAAGATGAGTGTTTGACCACACATAACTGATCTTTTTTTCTGGGTTTTTTCTGCAACAAGATGAGACACTTGTCTGATGTAAAAAAAGAAAAAAACACAGAAGAAATAGTGGGATTTGAAGGGCGTGTAGAGAGAGAGACAGGGGGTGTTCTAGAGAGAGAAAGTTGAAAGAAGAGCGTTTTTTTGCTAGTTTGAGGAGGTGGTGTAGTGAAGGATAAGAGAGAGAGAGAGAGAGAGAGAGAGAGAGAAGAGAGAGAGAGAGAGTCAAACACAAAAGAACGACGGTGGTGGACGGAGACGAGAGAGACGACAAAACAGGCGGCCGAAATACTGTTTAAAAAGGGGCCCACGTACAAACAACACCTAACACTAAATGGTTAATAAATCTTTTCCGGTTCTAAATTTAACCAATTTCGGTCTTTTAAGTTATCAACTTTTATGTATTTTGGGTTTTCAAACATGGAAATCGTTCTAAATAGTAACATATTTCAATTTATATTTTATGTTAAGCAACAAAGTCTTCACAAAATCAGGATCTTATTTCTGATTTTTATTTTATATATTATCAATTATTAGAAATTAGAATTTGTCTTATCCCGCTTCGTCAGCCTGCAATTTCTAATTGTCTTTGTCAAACTCATAAGTTCCGGTATCTGCTTTGCGGGGGAATGCATTCCATAAATTTTCAATTAGCTAGGAACCATTTTTCTTATTTTTTTAAAACATGTGAACTATTTGTTGTAAAAAAGATTTGAACGTGACATTTTCTGTAAATTACAGTCAATTTTTTATTTACATTCTGGCAAAACCATTTTTCTAAATTTTTTAAAATACATGGACCATTTGTTGTAATAAAAATCTGAACGGGGATTTTCTGTAAATAACAAAGACAATCTGGTATTATTTTATTCAAATGGCGAAACCTGCCAATATACGAAATTCTTGTTGCCAAAGTCTCAAATTCAAAAAGTTGTTATTTAACATTAATTATTTTCTATAAAAGAAAAAACTATACATAGGCTTTTTTTCTATAAAATATAGAGCCGATTTTTGTAATATTTTCTATACATTAATCAAACCTACCAACGAACATATTACGACTAAAGTCCAAAACCTAAACTTATATTATTCCTAAATCAGTTGCTTATATATATATATATATATATATATATATATATATATATATATATATATATATATATATATATATATATATATATATATATTACCTTATAAAACATTTTTGGTCAAACGCTGAATTTTAAGTCGTCCAAACAATTATGCAGCATGTACAAACCTTTTATGCATCAAAATCTTATCAAGGAAGTAAATCTGGTCAAACTTACACTTTTACTAATTTGAATCGGTCAAAATTCACAAGTCTTAAATCTTATCCCAATCAACAAATCCCATTTTATCGTCTTTTTCAAGGTAACCAGATTTAATATTTCAAAGTTTGAACTAATATTCCTGCGGCTCCCAGTTTGCTTCTCATCTTCCTCACCCTTCCATCTCAATAAAACTGATCCTTCTTCCACTATTACAAAGATATTTCTATTTGTTTCGTTACCGATGATCACCAGGAAGAGATTGAAGGTGCGCTGTTCTTTAGGATGATTGGCATCGTCGACGGCTCTGAACCCCTCCAAGACATTAATCAAACAGCACGGTGTATGAGTACAGAAGCAAATTAAGTATAATAATCGCTTTCTATTCCTGTTTTAGGGTTTACCTGGTCCGATTTCTTGTGGCTAACTCGCGACATCAAATATCTCGGCTCCAAAAACCATATTTTCTAGGTCTATTTCGCCCATATTTATTTTGATTATAACTTTTTTTAGTACTTATTTTACTTGAATGTTGTTATTGGTAGGGGTGATGGAGAAATCCGGGGAATCCAAGCAAAAATATATCATCGCCGCCCATCAAGTAGATTGACGCAGAGCTACGACTGGAAGTATACATGTGAGTTTCGTTTTACCACCTCTTTGTTTTTTCTGGTCTTCCTCTGTTTTTTGGTTTGCGTTGATTCCTCTTTGTGTCGAATCAGGTGTTTGTTTTTCTAATTTTTGTTTCAACAGATAATAAACAAAGTATGTAGATAAGTAATTTATCTTGAATTTGGAATTGGATTTGGATTCTGATTCCGACTTTGAGCTTGAATTTGATGAATCTAAGTTCAAATTCAATTTCATCGACCTCTCTTGAATCAGATGAGTAGAAATCGGGCTCACAGTACTACTCTCAATTAGATCACTTTGAATTCCAACATCTCGTTTCATCATCATCATCAACCTCGCCTTAATCTTATTTTCTTTAGCCTGATTTTCATATGTTTTGTCATTAAAATGTTATAAACAAAAAAAAAAACAATAAAGTCAGCAAAATAGATGTTGGAGAACGTGAGATGATTTTTATGTTATTGCTTGGGTAATTAAAAAAATGACCATTTTTCCCTTCAGGTTGAACTTAAAGAAGTTCCCTTGCCCCAATTTGCACATGAAATGGAGTTATTGAACCATTGTAAAAAAAGTCACAATAAAAAGGTCTGATGTTTGTTTCCCTTTATTCTATCTTAACCTGGTAAAAGAGTTACGAGCTTCTTCCTTTCACTTTTCTGTTCTTGACCGCGATTCCATATGATTAACTCACTTTTTTTTATTGTGCATCTAAAAATCTATAAATAGTGTTCCTGATGTGCTATATAAAAGCTTGGATTATGATGCTTAAAGACATGGGATTGGATTGATCTATTGTATTCGGTAAGGTTCTACTGATTTTTGTTTTTTTAATGGCAAATTCATTTTCTCATCCTTGCCACTGGTCTTGGTTGAATTATTGGGAAAATGATAGTCAATTAATTTCCACTGTTCTTCCATAGCTACTATTGATTCCTTTGATTCTCCTTTTTTAGGGATTTAGAAAGGCTGGTGAAATTGGATTTACAAACTTCACATGTAAGTATTGTTTGCTTCCCAATTTACACAAAATATTGATCATTAAAGAAAGCTTCTTTTTTTTATAGAATGAATTGGCAACTTTGGAGAAGCAAAAGTCAGATGATAAGATGTTGAAGTTGGTAGATGATCAAAAGGTTCATTTGATTATTCTTTTTAAGTCTTGAGTGTTATGATAAAGGTTCTGGTTTCGGTATTGATTTCAAGATCTATTAACACGCATTTTGCTTTTCGTTTATTTTTATAATACATTCGACTATATAGTTTCCTCAGAGTTACAAATTGGCCTCAGGTATGTTATGCCTCTGCCATTTGAACTTTTTGCCCTCTTTGTCTTTATGGTTGGTTATTGGATGAAATATTCACATCTACACATTTTTTTTTGTTAAGCCGCCATTTTTCTCATGGACTTGCAGGTATACTTCCATTTCCCCTCTATTTTCAAAATATATATACACAATCACAATTATTGCCAATATAAATGTTGTAATCAATAGAAGTAATATTTTAGAAACCAAATAAGTAACATGTAAAGATAGAAAAGGTTTAAAATTTTGTATATATCTATTTTCTATCTATTATCTGTTATCTATTATACCTTCTAAAGCATAGTTGGTCGGCGTGTTTATTTTTTTTATTCATGGATATCTTAATGTTGAGTATGGATTTTTGCGAAACATGACTATGATATTTGTTCCGTACATTAACAGGTATTCAGTCAGTCAATAGGAGTGGCTTCATATATCTAACCTCAAGTATCATTTCTCATAAGGTCAAAAACCTCACCGTTTTATCTTGATTTCGTTCATAATCTTGTGTGACTTCAAACATCTAACCTCGGGTATGATTTTTATCCTATATTTCAATGGTTCTAGGTTATACAAGGTTGAAACCTCTACATACCTTGATTTCTTTCAGAATCTAATGTGAATTTAAAGATGTAACCTCTGGTATATATTCTGACCTAAACTTCTATTTGTTTTGGGTCATAAAAGGTCATCAACCTCACCATTTGACTTCGATTTTATTCAAAATCTGGTGCGACCTTGAAGATTTATCCACATTTATACTTTACATGCATGATTTTCTTATTGTATTTTGTTTAACTTTACAAAAATACCCTTATAATTGAAATTAATTTGAACAGAACTCGAAAGGAGGGTTCAAAATCTGTTGATTATGGTTTGGTGCAAGGAACTATGCCTGGATCTGGTAGTTTCACATTTCCTAATTTTCATTACTAATTTTGTATATATTACTTTAGTACCTCATCTGGTCGATAAATCTAAATAAAAAACCTATTGGTCAATTTTTCTCCTTTCAAGCACACACACTCTTCATCTTGGTTTTTCTGATTTTTGTTTGATTTTTTCAATATTAACTAATTTATGCATTTATTTTGCCCAAAAATGGTTTAAGATATATATATATATATATATATATATATATATATTTCTATATGTTCTGCTTTTATTTCACAAATTAGTCTGTGTTATGGAGATCTTTAATAGCTCTGTCATCCCAGTTGGTAGCTTAACATATGTTTTGGTGGCAGAGGGTTCCATTTACTGTTTTTTCTGGAGCCTTCACAAATCCAATGACACCATGATCTGGATCATGGGTTTAGTGATAAACTAAAGTGAATTGTTTTTTTTTTAATTTTTATTATTACCTGTTAAATTTGATTTGTTGTATTTCCTTTTAACTTCAGTTTTCTATTGATTGTTAAGCAGTGCATATGATCGGATGAGTGGCATACTTTGATTGTCTATAGTGGTTGTGTTATTTTTCCTTAATCAAAAGCAACATCAACAACATTACCAAGAAAAGTAACAACATTTTGTTCTTGGTTGTCTTGCTCATGTCTTGGTTGTGCTTATCTAGATACAATGTTGTAATAAGAAAAAAACAATGATGTTATTATAAGAAAAAAATTTGAAGTGAGATGTTCACTATGTTCCTGTAGAAGTATTTTTATTATTTTTTAATATATTTCTTCTGGAATTATTTATAGGAATGCATACAAAATTGAATGATGGACAACTTTGGCAACTTTTACTATAGGATAAGCAGATCTATAATTTGGTGTCTTTGTATCATGTCCAAGTGTTATATATACAAAATCGAGTGATAAACAACTTTGTTTATTATAATTTGGTTGCTATTTAAAGCAAACAATTATGGCATTGTATTGTTGTAGAAGAGTGTAAATTGAATGGATCATTTATATATGATTACTAAACATTGAACATATATCCAAGTGGGTTCAGTATGAGAGTTATAAGATTTCCTTGAATGTAGTTTTTAACATACTGTTTATTTGGTGTAGTAAATTTTTTGTGCAAAAAACAAATCGTTTTTAGAAACAAATTTTTGAAAAAAACTATTCACATCCGTCGCTTGGCGCGGGTAAATAGCTAGTATATATATATATATATATACACACACACACACACACACACACACACACACACACTAGAAAAGTTTGAGGCCCGTGCTAAGCACGACCCACAAAGGGTAATTTGGGTATTTCTTTCAATGTTATCTAAAGTATATTGTGATGATAACCAACACAGTGAAAGTACAATGCTATGAATAGGTGAATTGTTGAATTACAATACATAAATAAGAAAAAGAAAATGAAAGTATATTGTTATAATCAACAAATAAATGAAATTTATTGCCATATTTTAATATGATTTTTCACCTTATGATAAACCTATCGACATCATTTGTTGTGCTCTATATGGATATTAGGATTAATCATGAGATGCTACCTTTGATTTATGATTCAAGGCTTTAGCCAATTGTTCCTTGGTTGCCCCTTGATCTTTATTGCTACATCAACTACTTCTTAATTCGACGTGGCCTAGAGAAGTGAGCATGAATTAGAAGGATTTGGGACTTTAAAAGCTTTTTTTAGATCTCACAACCAATATAATATAATACACAACACAATTTAAGTGCACCTTTGAAGGAGGGTGGGAAACAGAATTAGAAAGACCAGAAGAAGATGATATGATGTGATTGCCTAACGCTTGGTGTTCACCCCGACGAAGTTAGATGGCGCTCGATAAATTCATACTTTCCTAATGGACACAACAAACAAAATTTTTGCAAATTTAGGCTAGTTGGAAAGCTAAATTCCATAATAAAGTTACATAATAAAGGAAATCCTTTTAATCATTACTTTTGAGCAAAACATGAAATGTTGAATCACTGGCTTCAAAGAGTTGTTCATTTATAAATTAGTTTATAAATACCTCTACACCTGCAACATCACACCATTGTTGAAGTAATGAAAATTGCTTGCCACACATATGCCTACACACCTGAGCGTAATGTGAGATCATTGGATATTTTAAAGAAACAAGTGTTTTACAAATATTGTAATTACTGATAAGGTTTTGTATCCACATAGAAAAACATTAATGTAATGCTTTACTCAAGGACCTACTGAAAAACTTACGATTCTAGACTAAATATTGTAAAATAAAATAGAATAAGGATCATTTTTGTAATTTACCTACAAATTGAACACAAATTTACTCTTTCTTTGGTGGTCAACTTCTCGATTGAGCAACTCCTTTCCATTAAGTTCAAGGTTTTTTTTACGTGGTCTAATTGGCTTGCTGAAGAGAAGAAAACATGATGAAATCATCCTGACTTTGAACAACAATGTTAACAGAAAAGTTAGGCTAGTCACTTTTTAAAATTAAACTAAGTGATGTTTTTGCATCATCTTTGTTATTCTTTGATGTTAAAATGCTAGATTTAATTTTCTAGATTCACATCAAGAAGCCTAGAAAAACAGTCAAAATTAATGTTGACCACCAAAAAATAGGCAACATAAATTTGAGCTTTTTCTGTCATAGCAGCAGAACATCACATGCTTCTAAGGTGTTAAGTCAAAACAAAACATGTTTTAAACTCTTACCTTTCGTTCATTGATTTTAGCGTACATAATAATTGACATCATCATTAGTAATAATGGATTTGATGTAAGAACCATTCCTTTCTTTTTAGCTCCATTTTCCTTTCTTCTGCCACTTATACACCTAAAGTCAATAATATCTCATTAGCTATAGAAACAATGCATTAAATCAAAAAAGAAAATTGGATATGACATTTAGCCAATCTCAAGTCGATAAGAACTCATTAGCAATGGAAACTATTCATTAAATTAAATTCGGAAAATGGATATAACATTTAACCAATAAGGAAAAGATGCCTACAACTCGTGGAAGTTTTTTCTTGTACTATGAAGGTTCTTTTAAAATGTCAACAAAGCAAAAAAAAAAAGTGAAAGTACATTGCTATATAATAAAGAAATCAAGAAAAGTTGGTAATATTACAAGTTAACCTCTTGATCACTAGAAAAACAATGCCTTGATACGAAGACAATTGTAAGTGTAGGGTTGTAAATTTCAATACAAAGAAATTAAAGTATGTTGCTATATCTCTCATTAGTCGTAATAAAACTGAATAACCGAAGTACTGATTGATTGTCTTAGATGAAAATGGATAAAAAAAAGTCAACCCAAAAAAATCCTTGCAAAAATACTGTATACAAATAACATAAAACGAACATGAAACAAATGAATAAAAAACCAACATTAAATTATAATGTTGTGTATTTTGCCGTAAAGGAACTCTCCACTTTTAACAAAAACAACTACAAATTAAGAATGATGAACTTACACCAATATGTCAACCTATTTAAAATTGTATTGTACATTTCAATGGTTATTAAAAAATAATGTTTTTTCCAAAACAATAGTAAAATGGAGTTTAGTACACCAGCAAAAGCACTCTACAAAAGTGAACAACCAAATAAGTGGTTTATATTGCAGAAACCTTACAACTATCATATTTTAAAGATTTAGGACATGAAGATAAAAACTTTATAATAACCCTGCACAAAGTGTCTTCTTCTAGCATATTTGTAGAATATCACCTCTATTTTGTACAAGAATGAAATAGTATTGGTGGTTAAAGCCACAAATTTTGTGAGATCATTTGACAATCTTCTTTCATGTTGATTTTTGATATCCATCACAACCACCTGCTTAATCTAAAAATGGAAAAGATAAGAAAATTATTACAGTTAAAACAATTTTAGAGCTTCAACAATTGATGCGTGAAGAGGAACAATCCATTAAAATTAAATCAATGTGACAAAGGATTAAAAGAAACATAAGTAGTTCTGATGTGGTTGCTATTTAAAACTACAAATATCATTTTTTATAAGAAATTAATAGATTTCTTTTTCTAAATTGCAAATAAAAATTCTCCCTAAGTTTGAAAAAAAACCTAGTAAGCAACTTGTAATAATATGATTTTAAATCATGGTGCATTAAAAAAAAATGTTTTCAAAGCACTTTCAAATATGTAATTGTGCTTATTGATCAAGTCGCCATTATAATAACTTATTTGCCTCACATATGATCATATTAGTTGAGTAACTGATCTAATCTTACATCAGCTGCTACCATGAATTACCACCATAACCTCACAAAAATTATGAAACACCAACAAAAAATAAACTTAAACCATTGTAATTACACAAGAAATATGTTTCAACGGAAATAAAAATAATTGGGTGAGCCCAAAATATGACTTGTTCAATTTTTAGAGCTAATAAATTTTTTTATAATAAATTATAAAAGATATGTTTCTAAAAGCAACTGTTCATCAGACATCCCATAATATGCAATGTAGAACGATAAATTAAAGAAATAACAAAGTAAATATTTTTAAATAATAATAAGGTTTTTTTATATAATAATGATATATATATATATATATATATATATATATATATATATATATATATATATATATAATATAATAATAATAATAATAATAATAATAATAATAATAACATTTACTTTTAAAATTTACCTAAAATAAAAACTTATTGTAATTAATTTAAGAAAACATATAGTAATAGCCAAAGTTTCTTAGGTTTTTTCATAAAATATCAAAAAAAAAAAAAAGGGAGAATGACAACTTATTTTTTCGTTGTGTTATTTGTAACAAAAAAATTTAATGAACATATTACACTACTAATATGAATGTCAGAAAGCCATAACTTTTTAACTTCAAAATAGGTTATTTTGTGAAAATTATGGACTTTTTATAACATTTGCATACAAAATTCATAAAGATAATCTTACCATATGGGTTCTCCCGATCACAAAGATGATTTGCAAAAATCTCAAATCAAAATTACCAACTAACTATGAATTTATTATGATAATAAAAGAGAATATAACTAATCATATTCATATCGTATGGATATATATGTCATGTACAAATATTTGAACCCTTATTGTTTCATCTAATTATAACATGTAACTAGTTAGTTGTATACTTGAGTGAAAGACATGTCAAGATCCCCACTCCCTTCTCTGAAATCTTGTACTTTATGAGGGATGGGAGGCTTGAGTGCTTGACTTCTTTCTCTCACCCATGCTTTGTAAGAAAGCATGACTCATACATTTAAAGAAGATATGGTCCTTACTACATGAATGTTAGTATATAAAGAAGAGTAAGATGCAAAAACCAGCTAGTTTTCCACTAATTCTTCTTTTATTTTCTCTCCCAAAATCGAGAGTATGAATGTTATCTTCAATCTCCTCTCTTGTAGAGTGTAATGTAGAGTTAAGGTCTTTAGTTGCTTCTATTTATAATGCTTATTTGGTATAAGTCTTTAAGGTTTAAGAATAACTAATTACAAGTGAAGACTAGCATCTTTGGGTGGTTTACTCTTGCTTGGTGAACACATTATAAAGATCATATACTTTGGAGTTTTAGTCTCACTTCGTCAACTTCCAATCTCCCATGAGAATCAAAGTCTTTAAAGGTTGTGTTTTTTTTTTTTTTCCTTTTCTATGGTTGATTTAATATTTTCATGCTTTGAAAAATGATCCTTGGTGGGTTAAAATGGTTTAAAGTTTATTCAGTTTTAAATCATTTTGTTTCTAAACTCGTACTTTATTATAGATTATTTTTTAATAAAAACTAACAAACCCACATAATAGTGACATACGTGGGGCGTAGGTCTCGGAACAGTGTTCTAGCCTGCGTCGTTCAGTGTGTTCGTGCATGTGGTGTTGTCGAATGTTGACGATATGCTCCTTGGGTGTGACTGCGAAAGAGGAGCTTTATGTTGGGATCTTAGCACTCATTATTTAATCAAGATCTACGAAGGTTTCAATAGATACAAATGTATGTAATTTTGTTTCCTTCTTTTTTATATAAGTTGCAACCGACTGGTAGAACTTAGATCTATGGGTGGTGTATGGGGATTAAATGTTTTGTTGTTTTTGTTGTGTCCCTTATGGTCTTTTAGATTCCCCATAACCCAACACCACTAATACTCAAGACAATCTTAAATCCCTTACTTACTTTCAAGAGTATGGCACACTATGGAGGTTTAAGTAAATTAATATTCAGAAAGTGGGTGCTAAACATGCAACAGGAGAACACACTACTAGGCTAGTGAAATGACATATCTCCATCATATATTAAGATCTTCACTTAATAATCTCCAAATCTGATAGAATCTTATATTGCTTAAGTTCTCAAGTCTAAAACAAACTAAACTAAAAGTGTTCAAGCCGATTCATTTGCAAATTTAATGCCTCTTGACTTTAGTTAGCCATCAGACTTGATCAATGACATTGACTTAGATAATGGATCGAAAAGATTATATTCTGATATGACTTATCGACTATGATGTCTTTACATTCGTACAACTATCAAATGTTATGGTACTTACTGAGTATGTGTCATGTGAGTTTTTGTAAATTTGAATCCATACTCGAGGTAAATATACCATTATAGTCACAAAGAAAATTCAAAAGGACCATTAATGATTAAATTTCAACACTGATGTCACTAATGAATCTCTTTTAGTCACATGGTTTTCTTTGTAGTTTTACCAATTGTGATATACTCTAAGTTTGTTGTTAAATCCACTATAGTGTATTACTTGGTACTCTTACAAGCTAATACTTCACTATTCAGTAAAAGCACGAATTCCGACTACAAACGAAATCGTCTTTATTAGTGTGGAACTTAGCATCATTGTAACCTTTACATTGATCTCTTCCATACTAACAAGATTATTTCATATATCATACTAGGACACTTATTAATGTTCTTGATCTTGATTCATTGATTCTCACCAAATTGATCTGATCCAACTTGTCATGCTCAAGGCATATGAGTCGTTACATTTGGTACATGTCATGGCATATATGATCGATCCCACAATATAAGAATATGAGACACGACTTGTAACGTCCCAAAAAATAAGACCCAATAATGTCATTCTTGATTTAAATAAAACAGTACTTCAAAACATTATTATACAATCCAAATAGACCAAAGTATGTCACTACATCATATCATATCATAGTAAATCACAAAATACGGAAAAAGGTGGTGTGTGCTTTGCAATCATCCCGGGATCTTCCCTTTCGATCATGAAGTATCTGAAACATAAACTGAAAATCATAAGCCCAAAGCTTACTGAGATCCCTAAAATACCACATACCATACATAAATAAAGACATACTAGGCCCCCACCCGACATCGAGTCCCACTCGGCCTCAGGCCTGACCCGACATCGAGCCCCGCTCAGATTATAGATATGTCATTCATTAGGCCCCACCCGGTACACATAATGAACATATAAGATATAATCATGCTAACACATACGATAATCACAAAACAATAGCATATAATACAATCATCGGGCCTCTCCCGACATCGAGCCTCGCTCGGTATACATACCAACACACAACACATACAAGAGTCACACAAGCATCTAGCATCCTATCATAATCATAGGTCGGCATTGGTGCCTTCAACCCGCTAAACACAGTGAGGAAACTCACCTCAGACTAATGAATCTCACAGATAAATCTTTGACTGCTAGCCCGCTAAAATCCTTACACTATAATCACAAATAACAACCATTTAATAACTGGATCCCGACTCACACTAAGAGTCCAAACTAAGATGAAACACCTTTTTACCCTTTCCCTTATTTGGCCCAAAGCCAAGGCCCAATCCTATCCAAAGGGCCCAAATTCCAAAATAATCACTCAAAGCCCAAATATGACCCAATCTTCCAAATTGGGCCCAAATCCCTTCATGGGCCTTCAACCAAAAGAGTCCAATAAAATAACATCAGCCCAAAAATAGAATTTTGATAGCCCAACAACGCCCAAGACTACTAAGGTCCATTATGGGCCTATTACTGAGAAGCCTATAACTTTGAAGCCCACTGTTGAGTACGCTTAGTGTACTCAGCTCGTACGCTTAGCGTACTCAGTTTAGGGCTTGTACACCCAACGTACTCCCCAGTTTGGCTAACTTCCATCATTTAGCTCTTAATTGATTAAGACTTCAACCCAACACTCAAATACGACTTCCTTAAGTTGGTTTAGAGCTTTAGAGCTCAAAGATATTAACAAACGACTTAACACATGCATGAGTCCACAAACACCATAAAGTTTGCATCTTTATGCTAAAGGAACCCTTAATATGTCCAAATCTAAAAGACTAAACTCTATAAACGACCTTAGCTCACAAAAACCAACCAAACGGGACCAAAATAGCCAAAAACAAGCCAAGGAATAGATCTATGAAAAGAGTTGACAAGCTTTGAACTTTATACCTCAAAATCCATGAAATGAAGATGCTAAAGTTGGATCTTTAAGCTCCCCTCTAAAGGATGAGTCTTCAATCTTCTCTTTCCTCTTCAAAATGCACAAAACACACCAAAAATGCTTCACAATAGCTCAAAAGCACCACACAAAGGCTAAGGGACAAATTTAGGGTTTTGAAGATATGGAGGCTAGTTAAACAAGGCAAAATGGGGCTATCATATGGTTTATATAGGGTGCAAGTCTTAAAATTAGGGTTTTCTCAAATTCTAATGTACACCATGCATACGCTACGTACACTATGGGTACGTGGATGAGCTCCGCGACCAACATCAGGCTAGTATGCTGAGTGTACCACCTAGTACACCCCGCATACTAAATGTAAAGCTTTTAATTAAGAATGGTTAAATATGAACATACCAATTTCAAGTGTTACAATTCTCCCCCACTTGAATCAGACTTCGTCCTCGAAGTCTGATGCTCCAAATAATTATGGATAGTGATCCGTCATCTCATCTTCAGGCCCCCAATTCCACTATGAACCCTTGCGATGCTGCCATTGCACTTTCACCAACCCAACCTTGTTCCTCAAGGTTTTCGTCTTATGATCAAGAATCACCACTAGTCTCTCAATATAATTCAAGCGGTCATCCACCTGAATATCCTTCAACGGTACCACTGCGGAATCATCCACTAAGAACGTCCGTAGTTGAGGGGCATGGAATATGCTATGAATCCGACTGAGCTCATCTGGAAGATCCAAGCGATACGCAACCTGACCCACTCGGACCAAAACCCTAAAAGGGTCGATATACTTGGGGCCCAACTTGCCCCTCTTCCTGAATCAGATGACACCTTTCCAAGGTGACACCTTCAGGAGAACCATGTCTCCCACCTAGAACTCTAGATCTAATCAACGTCAGTTGGCATAACTTTTCTGCCGACTCTGAGCCATCTGAAGCCTACTCCGAACCTGTTGGATCAACTCAGTGGTCTTGAGTGCCACCTCGGTACTTCCCATAACCCGCTGACTAACCTCGCCCCAACAAATCGTCGTCCTGCATTTCCTCCCATATAGCATCTCAAAAAGAGGTTGATCAATGTTGGCGTGATAGTTTTTGTTATACAAAAATTCCGCTAACAGAAGATACGTATCCTAACTCCCACCAAAGTCCAAAACACACTTCCGAATCATGTCCTCCAATGTTTGAATCATCCGCTCGTTCTGACCATCGGTATGCGGATGGAATGTTGTACAGAAAAGGAGACGGGTACCCAACTCGTCATGAAACCTCTTCCAAAACCTGGAAGTAAACCGGACATCTCTGTATGAAACTACCGAAACTGGAACCCAATGACGTGCCACAACCTCCCTGATATAAACCTCAACCAGTTTCTCTGCATAAATACTCTCTTGAATCGGGATGAAATGCACGCTCTTGGTCAAACAGTCCACGATGACCCAAATCGAATCCACTCTACACGCATTCTGAGGTAGCTTCGTAATAAAATTCATGGTAATATCCTCCCATTTCCACATGGGAATCTCCAACGGCTGCATCTTGTCGTGAGGTCGCTGATGCTTGACCTTAACTTTTCTGCAAGTCAAGTACCACTCCACATACCAAGCCACATCCCGCTTGACTTCCGAATAATGTCCTCCAATGTTTGAATCATCCACTCGTTCTGACCATCGGTCTGTGGATGGAATGTTGTACAGAAAAGGAGACGGGTACCCAACTCGTCATGAAACCTCTTCCAAAACCTGGAAGTAAACTGGACATCTCTGTATGAAACTACCGAAACTGGCACCCAATGACGTGCCACAACCTCCCTGATATAAACCTCAACCAATTTCTTTGCATAAATACTCTCTTGAATCAGGATGAAATGCACGCTCTTGGTCAAATAGTCCATGATGACCCAAATCGAATCCACTCTACACGCATTCCGAGGTAGCTTCGTAATAAAATTCATGGTAATATCCTCCCATTTCCACATGGGAATCTCCAACGGCTGCATCTTGTCGTGAGGTCGCTGATGCTTGACCTTAACTTTTCTGCAAGTCAAGTACCACTCCACATAGCAAGCCACATCCCGCTTCATGCAGAGCCACCAATAATTAGGAAGAAGATCCATATACATCTTCATCGCCCCAGGATGAATGGAGAACCTAGACTTGTGTGCCTCCTTTATCATATCCCGACGTACACCACCCCAATACGGAACCAAACCCACCAATGAAGAGTCAATAACCCACGATTATCATAATCGAAGGAAGCCACCTGAACCACAATACACTCACTCTTCCAGTGCTCTTCCTTCATAGCCTCGACCTAAGCCTCACAAATCTGCTCCAAAATTGAAGTAATCACGATCATCCTCAAACATATATCACTGATAGAAGTCGCGACCGCCTTGGGGCTAAGAGCATCACCCACCACATTGGCCTTCCCCGGGTAATAAAGGATCTCACAACCATAATCCTTCACTACATCTAACCATTGGTGCTGCCTCATGTTCAGATTTGGCTGATCCATCAAATACCTCAGGCTCTTATGATCTGTGTAGATGATATAATAGACCCCATAGAGGTAATGCCGCCAAATCTTGAGGGTGAAAATCATAGCCCCCACTCCCCAGATCCAAATCATGCATCGGATAGTTCGCTTGATGAGGCTTCAGCTGCCTCGAAGCGTAAGTGATCATGCGACCCCTCTTCATCAACATTGCCCCCAAACCTATGATCGACGCATCACAATAACCCACAAAATCCTCAACACCCTTCGACAGGGTTAAAATCGGTGCCTCACACAACCGTTGTCTCAAGGTATCAAAATGTAACACTTGGAATCCTGGTATGTTCAATTTTTCCCCTTGTGTGTTGATTATTGCATTTTGGTCATTGTGTTGTACTGGGGCGTACCACATGGTACGCTTTGCGTACAAGTTGCAAAGCAAGTATGCGGGCGTACCACATGGTACGCTTAGCGTACTCATGCGAGGGTTAGACGGGCTTCCAAACACGTACGCGGGGCGTGCGTATGCTTAATGAAAACCCTAATTTCAGGGTTGGAGACTATATATTCATCTTTATGGCTGATGAAACCCTTATTTCTCAGCCTCCTCTGACCCTTTAGCCTCACATTCAAAACCCTAAGCCTCTCCTTTATGTTTTGAGCGCATTGTGTCCATTTTGGTGTGTTTTGATCCATATTCAAGAAGTATAAGCTTGGTGCAAGGTGGTGGATAAGGAAGAGCTTGTGGATCTTGATCATTTGCTTTATTTCCAGCTTGTTTGAGGTATAAGTCTATGAACCTGCTTATTTATGTCTTAGATATATTATATGTGAGTTGTGGTCCCTTTTTGGCCCCAAGAATGAGATCTGGTGGTTTGATACCACTCCAGGAGCTATGAGTTCCCACTTTTGGTGTTTTTGAGGTTCTAGATTCATAAAGTTGTCACGTTTAGGGTTTAGAATCCCCCATGCATGAGATTGTGTCCATATGGTGAAAGTATAATGCTATATCTTGAAGTTAGGTTCTTTTGGGGCATGCAAAGTCACCAAGTTAGTGGCTTTATGGTTCTAGACACTTATTAGGACTCAGGTCTATCGTTTGGACTTTTGGACTTAAGCATTACGAGCTTAATGAAGAGTTTGGCTTAATGGATGAGTACGTTGGACGTATAAGTCTGTACGCGCATCATACAAGCCAAATAGCGTATACACTTAGTGTACAACTGAGTACGCCCTGCGTACTCAATCAGGTGAGATTTTGCATATTGGACTTCGAGTTTGGGCTTCCTTTTTGGGCTTGGGTGTTTGAATTCTTATGGGGCCATCTGAGTGCAAGTGTTTTGGACTAGGAAAATGGTTGGGCTTTAGGGTAAGGCCCATGTAAGGGGTTTGGGCCCAATTTTGGAAAATTAGGCCATAATTGGGCTTTGGTTGATTATTGGGCTTTTGGGCCTTTTACATTGTGAGTTTGGGCCTTAGTCTTGGACCAAACTAGGTTAGGGGTAAAATGGTCTTTTTACCCCAAGTATTGATTTATGGTTATGGATTGGTAACAAAATTTTAATTGGGTGTTGTTTTGGTAGTGTTTAGCTCGGGGATTCGTTAGATCAGCAGCCAAGGATTTTTCGGTGATATTCGGTTGTCGAGGTGAGTTTCCTCACCATGTATAGTGGGTCGAAGGCACCAATGCCGACCCATGATCTTTTATGTTAGAATACTCATTGTATGTGTGACACTAGTATGTATATGTGATTGCATGCTTACTGGGTGGGCCCCGACGATTAACCTGTATGTTGTTACTTGTTATGTAGTATGAATTGTATGTGGGTGAGGTCCGTTATGCGAGTTATGGTGGAGCCCGTTATACTCATTGGGCGGGGCCAGTTGTGCGAGTTAGGGCGGGGCCCGTTATGCGTTATATTTTTGGTATACAGTATCTTGGGGAACTCACTAAGCTTTGTGTTTACGGTTTTCAGTTTATGTTTTAGGTACTTCTGGTTCCAAGGGGAAGAGCTTGGGTTGACTGTATCTCACACACCACATGGATTCCGCTTTTGAGATATCACTCTGATTGTTAAGATGTTGATATTTTTATTTTCATTTAGGTAGTATGGATAATGTTTTGGAATATCGTTTTATTTAATTTAAAAATGAAAATTTTGAGATGTTACAAGTTGGTATCAGAGCCTTGGTTTGAGGGATTCAGGCACACTCCCTAGTGGGTCTGAACTCAAACTGGGGATTTGGTAGAGTTTTTCAAAAAGAAATATAACTTTTAAGAGAATGGTTTTTCTAAAATAAGAAAGGGTGTGGGTCATGCAACCAGTCGAGCTCAGGTAGGTTTTCCCAAAATACTCATACATGATATTTGATATGCTTTGATTTGTGAATCTGTGACTCGCATGCTAGTTATGGCTAAGGATCTGCTCAGATTTTGCATGATAAAATACTAGGAGATATGCCTTGTATGTCGATTGTATAAGCTTGTAGATTTTCATGCTAGTACCGATCAGTCGGCGATAAGATGGCTTAACTAGATGATTCTTGTTTCTGGTTACTTGATGGTCGAATGCTGCTTGCTTTGTGCTTTATAGGTGTTTTAATTATCTTTAGCTAACTAGTAAGCGAATATGCTAAGTTACATATTATGAGAACTAAATAATTTTAGAAGGTTAGGTTTTAAATTTATTGCGCATCACTTGTTTGAGTCCAACCGTTGTAGTGTGAGACCTCTCATTCAAAGAATTATTTGGTTTTAGTAATATGTAATTGTATGCATGATCTGGTTAGAGGAAGTTGGCAGGAATTCCTTTTGCAACTGATGGCGAAGAGTGGTGTGGGGTTGCCCTAGGAAAACCTAGGATAAGATCTAGTGTTGGGAGCCTTATCTGTGAGGGGAATTGTATTAATATAAGTGACTTGGTGGAGTCAATACAATCCTTGAGGAAAGTATGGATAAATGTGGAAGGTGGTATGAGCCCGTACTACTGGAAGCACATGATTCATACTCGATTAAGGGAGAGTTACGATGAAACCAGGAAGCTTGTAAGTTTGTGATCCCTCGATGTATATATTTTGATGCGCATTCTGATGGTTTGTCTGGTCTATTTTCAGTATGGTGACATTGCGAGGCGGACCTGTTGGCAGTTCTGGTGATAGGGAGGGCTCGGGTTCATGATCTGGAGTCGGGCAGCTAGATTACCAGATGATGGATTTCATCTCGTCCGAGATTATGTGCAGTATCCTTGAGTAGACTCATGTGATCTTTGGCTCGGTCAAGGAGGGTATTCTGGAGATTCTAGATGAGCGTTTGAGTGCCTTTCGAACAGAGGTTTTGGCTTTGGTTGGGACGCATTCTTTGATCTTCAGGGAGTTCCGGGAATGTAGAGCTTCAGATTATCACGGGGCAAGGGACCCCGATTGCGAGCAGGAGGTGGTTAGCAGATGTTTCTAACGCCTTCCGTACCAGACGTTGTCCTGAGGGGGACAAGGTCAGACTAGCATCCTGCCTTCTGAAAGACAGGGCACGGAACTGGTGGGAGGAGGTAGGTCGTGTGGTGGGTGATGATGTTTTTGATGTGATGACATGGGATGATTTCTCGACCGGTGAAACATCCCAAAAATACGGTCCAAAAATTTCGTTTTGATTATTTATAAAACCATAAATACCATTTGCCATCTCATAAAAAGAACATAAGTAATGTATCTCAAATCATCATAATAAAATATTGTATCAAAATCATGTGCCAAATATCAGAGTCTAAACATCCCAGTCTAAATCAATGGTGTGTGCACTGTAATCATCCCGAGCTCTTCCCCTTGCTACCAGAAGTACCTAAAACCAAAACTGAAAACTGTAAGCACGAAGCTTCATGAGTCTCCCCAAACTACCACATACCATACACATAATCACATAATAACATACATTGGGCCTTGCCCGCTACATCGGGCCCCGCTCGGCATCAGACCGAAGTCAGTTATCAGCCCCGCCGGCATCGGGCCCTGCCCGACATCGGACCAAAGTCCGGCATCGGGCCCCACTCGGCATCAAAACGAAGTCCGGTATACATATAACATAGCAACAGGAATATAATGCATACACATATAATATAAAAATATAAACATTCCTCGGGCTTTCCCCGACAGCGAACCGGAGTCCGAAACACAGAACACATAACATATAAGCTAGACCTTCCTCAGGCTTTCCCCAACATCAGACCGAAGTCCGGAACACATAAGCAAACGCATGCAAGAATCACAAAGACATCAAGCATACAAACATTCCTCAGGCTTGCCCCGACATCGGACAGGAGTCCGGAAACAAACAATCTACATCGGGATGACCCAGGCATAAGCTATCACACATAAATGCGCCGGCCTTAGTGCCTTAGACCCATTCCTACCGGAAGAGGACTCACCTCGCAAAAGCTGATTGATGAAATCTCGAGTGAGGAATCTCTGATAGCTGCTCCCATGAATCCTTGGCTATTATTACCACAATAACACTTAGTCAAAACTTGATAATTCTCCTTAGGGTAAAATGACCATTTTACCCCTGGTTAAAGTCAACGCTTTGATCAAAGTCAACTTCTTGATTGACCCAACTCGTTGAGTTGCCCCATCAACTCGTTGAGTCCTAGAACCTGAAATCGCGATCTAACTCGTCGAGTCACCCCCGACTGGTGGAGTTCCCAGGCTACTCAGAGTCACGATCTACCGAGTCAACTCGTCGAGTGCCTTTACCGACTCGTCGAGTTCTAGCTTAAGCTAAAACGGGACAAACCAACTCAACTCAACTCGTCAAGTCCCTCTATGGACTCGCCAAGTTCCTCTGTCTTATTGATCCATCTCAATGGATTAAGCTCTTACCCTTTAGATCCAAGCTCCTTACTTCATATACACACTAGAAATACACTTTTAAGGGTAAAGTTTCCAACTTTACCCGGTATTATTCCTTCTTAAAGGGTTTAGCTCAAACCCTAACTCTCTTTGAAATAGATCTTGGTCCACAAGCCATAATACTCTAAACCAATGCATGTTATACTAGATTTAGGCCTTGGACATCAGTTGGGCATGTAAAGTTCCTAGATTTCCTTCAATGCATGGCCTATTAGGGCTAAAAGTCCATAATAACGTTGTCAAGCTTGCATGGGGCTTCCATGGACACAAAGTTTGCACCTTTATGCTATGGAACACCTTCTAGATCCCAGATCTGAAATGTAAGTCACTTGGGACGTCCAAATCCCAAAGACCAAGGTTCTTGAACCTAAACCCTTATTGAAAGGAAGTAAATAGATCTAATGAATGAATGGTCAAGTTAAAGACTTGATTACCAGAAAGTGATGAGGATGGAAGGAAAACCCTGGCTCTACTATCTTCTCCTTAAACCTTCTAGCTCCTTCTTCTTCTTATAGCTTCAAGAACACACAAAATCACTCAAGAATGGCTCACACACTCACAAAGTGCTCTAAGGTTTCGTAGATTATGGTTTAGGACTTGGAGGCGGGAAATGAGGCCAAAAGGCGAGGATTAAGATGCTTAAATAGGGTGCAAAACCCCAAAATCAGGGTTTCACTATGGCAAACCTACTCGTCGAGTCGAGGTTTCTCAACTCGCCGAGTAGATGGCTGAAAATCCACGTCCAAGACTCGATTCTACTCGACGAGTCTGGGGCTTCCAACTCGTCGAGTAGCTCTATAAAAATGAAAAACTTTATAATAAATGCGTACCAGAAACCAGGCGTAACAATTGTCCCCCACTTGACTTAGTCGTCGTCCTCGAAGTCTGTTATGTCGGGAAACAACTCCGAGTAGTGCTCCATCATCTTCGCCTCGGGCTCCCAAGTCCACCTAGAACCCTTGCGGTGCTTTCACTTCACCTTCACTAGCTGAACAACCTTGTTCCTCAAGGTTTTCGTCTTGCGATCCAGAATCGCCACCGGTCTCTCAATACAGTTCAGGCTGTTGTCAACCTGAATATCTGCTAAGGGTACAATCGCTAAATCATCCACTAGCCACTTCCGAAACTGAGAAACATGGAAAGTGTTGTGGATCTAGCTGAGCTCTGCGAGAAGATCCAATCGATACACCATCTTGCCCACCCGGGCTATAACCTTGAAAGGACCAATGTATCTGGGACCCAACTTTCCCCGCTTCCAGAATCGGATTACACCTTTCCAAGGTGACACCTTCCGAAGGACCATATCGCCCACATGAAACTCCAAGTCTGAATGTCGCTTGTCGGCGTAGCTCTTCTGCCAACTCTGAGCAGTCTGGAGCCTGCTCTGGGCCTGTTGGATTCACTCTATAGTCCTGAGTACCACCTCAGTACACCCCATGACTCTCTAACCGACCTTTCCCCAACAGAATGGGGTCCTACACTTCCTCTCGTAGAGCATCTCAAAGGGAGGCCGGTCTATGCTGGCGTGGTAACTGTTTTTATACGAAAATTCCGCTAACGGAAGATACGTATCCCAACTGCCACTAAAATCCAAAACACATGCGCTTAGGATGTACTCGAGAGTCTATATCATCCACTTGTTTTGTCCGTCCATCTCAGGGTGGAAAGCGGTGCTAAAATGGAGACGAGTACCCATCTCATCATGAAACCACTTCCAGAATCTGGAAGTGAAACAGACATCTCGGTCTGACACCACCGAGACAGGCACTCCATGTCATTCCACTATCTCCCGCAGATAAATCTCGGCCAACTTATCGGTCGATATACTCTCCTGGATCAGGATAAAATGAGCACTCTAGGTCAACCGATCCATGATGACCCATATCCAATCAACCCCACGTGAGGTCCTGAGAAGCTTAGTGATGAAATCCATAGTGATATCTTCCTATTTCCACATGGGAATGTCTAACGGCTGCATCTTGCCATGGGGTCTCTGTTGCTCTGCCTTGACCTTCCTGGAGGTCAAGTCTCTCTCAACATACCAGGCTACATCCCATTTCATGCAAGGCCACCAGTAGTCAGGGCGAAGATCTCTATACATATTCGGCGCCCCAAGATGGATGAAGAACTTGGACTTGTGGGCCTCATCCATCAGAATCTGCCACACTCCACCCGAGTATGGTACCCAGACCCTCCCATGTAGGGTCAATAATCCCCGACCGTTGTAATCAAAGGAGGCCACCTAACCTATGATCTGCTCGCACTTCCAACGCTCCTCCTTTAGGCCCTCAACCTGCGCCTCTCGGATCTGCTCCATCAGTGGAGTAATCACTGCCATCCTCAGACAGATGTCCCGAATTAGGTCCGCTACTGCCTTGCGGCTTAGGGCATCGGCCACCACGTTGGCCTTGCCCGGGTGGTAAAGGATCTCACAATCGTAGTCCTTCCCCACATCTAACCACCGAAGCTGCCTCATGTTCAGATTTAGCTGATCCATGAGGTACCTCAAACTCTTGTGGTCCGTGTAAATGGTACAATGAACCCCATAGAGGTAATGCCGCCAAATCTTGAGGTGAACACCACAACCCCTAGCTCTAAATCATGCGTCAGATAGTTAGCCTCGTGAGGCTTCAGCTGCCTCGAAGCATAAGCTATCACATGACACCACTGCATCAGAACTGCTCCCATGCCTGTGATCGAAGCATCACAGTAAACTACGAAGTCATCAACTCCCTCTGGCAAGGTCAAAATCGTTGCCTTGCATAACCGCTTTCGAAGGGTCTTGAAGGCAGCATGTTTCTCAGGCCCCCAATAAAATGTCACCGACTTGGTCATTCAGGTCAAAGGAATAGCGATCTTGGAGAAATCCTGGATGAATCTCCGGTAATAACCCGCTAGACCAGGAAAACTCTGAATCTTAGTTGGAGACCTCAAAACCTCCCAATGCATCACGACCTCTATCTTGGCCGGATCGACCAGAATACCCTTCTGGTTGACAAGATGCCCAAAAAACCGCACCTCGCGTAACCAGAGCTCACACTTGGAGAACTTTGAAAAAAGTCTATCCCTCCTCAGTGTCTCCAGCACCTCCCTTGGGTACTCCTCGTGATGATCTTGAGTCTTGTAGTAAACTAATATGTCATCAATGAATATTATTACAGACCGATCCAACATCGGTCTGCACACGCGGTTCATGAGGTCCATGAATGCGACTGGAGCATTGGTGAGCCCAAATGGCATCACCACAAACTCATAATGACCATAGCGAGTCCTAAAAGTTGTCTTCTGCACATCCTCATCCCTGACTCGCATCTGGTGGTATCCCGATCTCAGATCAATCTTGGAGAACCAAGATGCACCCTGTAGTTGGTCAAACAAATCATCAATCCTCGGGAAGGGGTGACGGTTCTTCACTATTACCTTATTCAACTCTCGGTAATCTATACACATCTGTCCTTCTTCTTCACAAACAGGATCAGGGCTCCCCATGGCAAACTACTCGGCCTGATAAATCCCTTGTCTAGTAGCTCCTACAGGTGTGTAGACAACTCTTGCATCTCGAGAGGAGCCAATCGATATGGTGCCTTGGCTATCAGATCTGCACCAGGGACCAGGTCAATCCTGAATTCAACATGTCTCTCTGGAGGTATCCCAAGTAAATCCTTCGGGAATACGTCCGAGTACTCACGTACTACCGGTACGTCATCGACTGTCACCGTACCCTTATCCTGGGTATCCATGACATAGGCGACATAACCTGCGCAACCCTGCTGAAGATAGCGCCTCGCCCTCACTGATGAGCATAGAGTCAATCCACCATGTGGTCTCTCGCCTTGAATCACTAGCCCTCCCCAACAAAGAATATAGTAGCATAAAAAATATCATATCATCATCAAGCACAAGTAATGACATGGTCATCCTAAAGTGAATCAAATCACCATCTACAAATTGCACGATTCAATCATGCAACCTTAGTGAGTTAAAACTATAAACTCACCTTTAGCCTTGATGAAACTCTCCTTCTACTCTAATTCTTGAACTTAAGTGAAGTTCTCAAGACCCCACCTAAACACCACACATAACAATCAATTAGTAAATAAAGTAGAAGTTTCAAAAATACAACTTTATACCAACTTTTATATTATTTTTATAACTTCCCAGCCCAACCCCTATTCCATTTTTAAGCATAAAATAGAATGTAAAACTCCAAATGAACTGATAGCATACTTTCTAGAAACTAGAATTTATTTCCTACAACTTTGTTCTTGTGGTTATTTTGTCTAATTTGGCTCATAATGGCCTCTACAACCCTTTTAAGACAAATTAAAAATTGTGTCCAACTTTGCAAGTTTTGACCAACATCACGATAAACTTTAAAATTAAAGGAAAAGAATTAGAATTAATCCATTTTTCACCCAAATAATATAGATTGAAGATATTAAGACATGTTTTTATTGTTTAATGGAAATACCATAAAGATGACACAACAATGTTGAAAGTAGTATGCCCTAAACATATAGATAAACTTCTAGACCAAATTTCAAGATTTTGACTTGGAACAACGGCAAGTACAAAGCCATTTTAACACCACCTAGGCTTGCACAATATATAATATTTTTCCATATTCTAGTAGTTCATACTTTTAGCTTTTCAGGGACTACTCGCGCAAGTGAATATGATTTTACTACAAGTTTATATGGATTTTAAAATGGGATATCAATGTAGCTAATTTCTTACTACTCGGTGAAAATAATGATTTTCACCTTGTTTAGAGACAACATCAGGTCATGGGAAAAATTACGGACAAACTCGACTCAAAATTTGCACTTTGAGAGTTTACGGATCCCAAATCCAACTACCGATGATTTTTCTATATTTTTTATAAAACAGGGGAAGAATAGACATTTTACCTAAATTCCCATATTTGACTTATTGGTTAATTTGGAATCTTAACCCAATAAGTCACACTCAAAGACCCCATCTAAATAAAAAATGGTATTCAAATAGTAGTGACTATGCATTGAATTAAAATAGCAAGAACATCAAGCCATAATCCAAAATATGCAACTTTGAAAGAGAAATTCAAAGAGTGATGCTATAAATAGAAAACATCACTAGGGCTTGGATTCTCTCCGACATTAAGCCACATATAGATACATTTAGGGGTTGTATTGTGAGTCTTAAAGAGAGTTTAAAACATGTATTTTATGCAAAAAAAAAAACTATTCATAGGAAGTAGCAAGATTGAAGTGAAAGAAAAACGAGATCATTAACACCAAAGAAGAAACAATTAACCCACAGTACGATCAATTCACTAGTGATGGAGGTAGAATTTCACAAGGAAGAAAACGGAGGCTTAGCAAGAAAAAGTTTCAACCCCCTTAACAGATTCAAATCAGCACTCCTATGAATGTCGACTGTCCCTTGCTCTTTCTTGAAAATCTCCCACACTTGAGATCGTTACTGCCTTGTTGCTTCACTTCATTGGTTTTCTTTTCTTCTCTCTGGTTGTCGATTGCAACCCAAGGATGATAGAAGGAGGATGTTTGAAGCGTATGCGATGGGCTAACAGAAACACACGCCCCCTTCTAACTCATTAAACCCAACGATCCATGAGTATGGGAGTTACAATTCTATATTTGCCATTAAGTCCTTCAACTTCAGCCATGATCTCCTTATAACCCCAACCTTCGATTACATGACATTACTAGTTTTCCTTAATCACCCTTTAGCCCCTCAACCTTAATATACACCATTTAAATGGATTATTTTTATCCTATTTCCCCACAAAACCATTGAATTATACACATTTTTATTTTTGATTAATTCCTTTAGGTATTATACAACATGATTTTTAATTTAATTTATTTAATTATATAACTTTAAAATCGAATTAATCCTATGAACATAAATATTCGACTAATGGAAGCTAACGTCGCTGACGGAAGTAACTTCGGGTTGTTACAGAAAGCCTCAAAAACCATCCATACCATGGATAGTTCTAGAAATGATTCTTTTGTTTAACTATTGGAAAATTACAATTCACCCCTTGCCCCTTTAATTAATTCCAATTAATCCCAAATTAATTAAAGATTAATTCTTATTAATAATTAATCAATTCTTATTGTCTTTAATCAATTCATATTAATTATTAACTATTTCTAATTAATTTATTAATCACATAATAAATTAACAAATCATTTATCCATCTCCTTTGATCAATCCAAGTCATTTCCTGATTACGAGGGCAAACCAAAAATGACTTTACTTTTATTCGTCAACATTATACTAATTTAGTTAGGACCTTAGACACCTTAATCCACTAGTCTCCCACTTGGATAAGTCGCTAACTATAATTGCAAGTACAACTCTGAATAACCAGTAAAGAGTGTTTTCCATAGACACTACCAAACTCTAATTAGTCACTGGTCCTAAGATAAGTGATAAGCTATCCCTTCGTTCTATAAGATATCGTATGGACACGAGACATGAATCAGAATCAACATCATAGTCCAAGATTTTGGTTCCCAATTTCTAATTTATGACGACTAAATTCAAAATAGTATTTGAACACATCAATTTCGTCCGGGATCGGTGAAGCACATCAGATGTTGGCAACAAATCATGCACAAAATTACACTTTATAACACCCAGTTATGAGTTGCCTTGGAGTAAACCAATGCATAATTTCTTTGCAAAATATGACTTATATATCTTTGTTTGAAGAATATAAGATATTATCATCTTAGAATTACTTGTGATTGAATCTATGAAGTAATCTCTAAGCCAAGTTTAACCAATACTTAAAATCCCTATTTTCAAAGTAATCATGATTATTGAAGCAACCCATATGCAATGTCCAATTTCTATGGACAATTTATAATCAGTTCATGGCATTCTTAAATCAATACATACTCCCAGAAGTATGACTGACAGTGGCATTTTGAATAAATTAATATTTAGGAAGTAACACGCAAAATGAAACACAATAATAAACTAATTATTCTACGGCATAGTACTTTTTGAATATAAATCATTCCCTATTATTTAATCACCATAATAATTACAGATTTATCTATTATATAAATGTTTCGAGGTAATCGACTTAAAAACTATGCTTGTTAGCATTTCTCATTCCAATGCTCATAGCATGCTTATAATGTTTTCCTTTGGTTATCACTATTGTGTACGAATTATCGAAAAGATATTCACTTCACAACTAGATCTCCATCATTAAAATTTTCTTGGATGTAGTGGCATTTCCTCCTTCTATGCATTGATATTACGTGATCTCAAGAATCCTTAGTCAATATGAATGCACTTTCACAAAATATTTCTAATGACAATTTGTTAATAAAAACAAATCCAAAGTCAACTATGAAGTTTTTCTAGTCTAGGTACACTCCTTGGATACTTCACTTACACTAATGTGGTCTTACCCACATTTTCGAATCTACCACCATCTCCTTCATGAAACTTTTCATATTAAAACTAAAAATTAATATCCATTTAGACTATGACTCAAATTCATCTCTAAAATTCATGTTACTATAACTCTTCTCAATCATCTTCTCTATTGTATACAAACACCCATTCCTTGGTATCTTTCAATATCTTAGAATGTTCCTGACAGTTGTCTAGTAATTCAATTATGTTGATTTATGATACAATCTCACGATGCTCAAAACATCCAATACTTCAAAATAAGCTCATTTCATAGCATTCATGATCGATCCTATATCTGAACCATATGGTACTCGACTCATCCTATCATTTTCTTGACAAATACAAATGAAATTTTAGATTCACTCAACTCCTTTCTATGAAGCATATGAACAATCCTTTTCTTTCCACGTTGAAACCTTTTAACACATTGTTCTTTGACTGAAACCTATTAAACATTTTGATTTATACTTTTAAATCTATATGCCAAGTATCAATGTTGCTTCCCTATGTCCATCACAACAAATAATTCCCGAGCTTCTCCATCTTGAAACTTAAGGACAATGTTTCCCATGAGTGATATTGTCAACATGCAATACAAGGAAGACAATGTCACTCCCACTAGCTTTGAGATGTACTCAAGACTAATATGAACTTCTAAAAAGACAACACTCTCTGAATGTCTCGTAGAGGACCAAATTCCTGCTATGCGATGCTTGTCTAAATCTATGAATAGTTTTTTCAAGCCTACACACGTTATTTGGATACTTTGTTTGCTTAAATTCTTTTATAATATGTCACATATATCCTTTGAAGGTTCCCTATTGAGGAAAGTAGTTTAAACATCCACTTTACCATATCAAAGAAGGCATTAATGGTAAAAAAAAACAAATATACCTTTCTCAGCTACTGGTGAGAATGTTTCCTTATAATCAATTTCTTGAGTCTGAGCGAAAATGATTTCTACCATATTATCTTTGAATGTGTGTACATTCCTATCCAGGTTGGTCTTCACATTGGAAGATCTAATCGCAACCCACTATCATAAGACTAGGCTTTAGATCAATCAATTTCAAAATTAGTTATCCTTCATGGATTGAACTTCGCTATCCTTATACTCTTATAATGTCAGCCATAGGACCCATCATTGCTTCCTAGTAGCAATTAGGCTTATCCAAATTGATCAGCATGTGACTTCTTGATATTTATATGTTATTTCTCTTAAGGAACACCCCTTTTGATTTGTAACCAACAAATATCAAAAGTCTTAAGTGAAAAACCCGACAATGTAACACTTTACAAATCTTGATTCAAGTTGGTCATTGGTTTATCGTTTAATAAGAGACCTCACAATACTATATCTAAATGTGAGGGAACTTTCTAACTCCACATTCCATGAGCTTTTTTCAAACCTACTTAGTTGGATACAAGATATAAAATATGCTCTACTATTTAGGTATATACTCCCAAAAAAATTATGAATGGTAGCGAAGCACGATTCATCATAGATCGAACCACATTGTGTTTGATTATCCTATTAGTAACATCATTACATTATGGTGTCCTTGGAGAAGCCAATTATGGAAACCATTCCACAATCTCTATAATGATCGTAGAACCCGATACTAAGGCATCCTCTTTTCCCTTTGAGATTGGAGATCTTTTATCTTCATGCCCAATTGATTCCTTACTTTGTTCTGATACTCTTTGCAACTTTTCAAAGTGGTTGAATTATGCTTAATCATATAATCATAATCATATCTACTGAACCTATCAATAAATATGATATATTAGTATATATCGTCCGTTGTGGTGGATTTGAATGTTCCACATATATTAGTGTGTATAAGATCCAACAATGTTTTATTACCATTGCATGTCCATGTGAATGGTGACTAAGCCGTATTGCCAACATATAAGTCTTCCATACATCATCCAAATCAAAATCGAATGATTCCAAGTTTGGTCCAATTAGATCTTGGCGATGCGATTCTTACTTATGTGGTCAATGCGACCATACCACAAGTGTGATCACATCTAAACTATTAATGGAATCAATGTTCAAGTAATCACTACTATTATTAGAAATGCAAACTACAGGTCATGAATGCCAATTGCAAGAATATATTTTTAAACAATAAACATTCATCTTTATAAACAAGAATTGTCACATTTCCATTATGAAAAGAAAATTGAAATTCATGTTTATACAACACATAAGATGAAATTTTGATTTCTAGACATATCTGAAGAATAATAGCAGATAACTAGTTTAAACCTAACTCCATTACTAAGTACAAGCTCAAAATCCTCAATCATCGAGACATGCGGCATTTGTCCATTCCAATTATTGGGTTTAGCTTTAGATGCTTAAACTTCCTTCCTTCTTATAATTCCATCCACATGTTATTTAATCATTATGCATCAAGGAACCATGAATTGGATGTATTTGGAGTTTGGATAATTAAGTACTTAATGTAGAGTCAAAGATTTGACTTGACCATATCAAAATACTTAGTACAATTTCGTTTCCTATGATCCTATTTCATTGCATTAATTGCAACTTGCATCTTTTGAATCATAGTTGCATGGAATAGAGGACACACCAATTCCATTCCTTCGTAATGGGAATTTCCGACCAAAACCATTTCTTTCGATTTAGGATTTGAAGGTTTCATATTCATTCCACCAACATTCAAAAGCTATGTCAGAAAAGGTTCACATAACCAACTGTATGATGCAAATCTATTTTATTCAGACTCGATCTTTTATGGCCACTTGGTCCCGAACTTAGAGCCACCCTCCTAGACATCACCATACGACAGGTAATGATGAAAAAACACAAAACGAATTGATAGTGTAAACCTTAGTATCTACCCAACTACCAGTGCCTTAGCAACTTTGTGACTCTTCTTGATCCATGTGTAAGTCTTGTGCTTTGGGTAGTATAGGCATCTACTACCTTTCACACCTACTCATATTTGTCCCAAGAATTGCCCCACAGTTTCCAAGTAACTTTTAAACACTACACACAAGGATCGCTAAACATAGATATTTATGTGTCCCAACGAGCACATACAACATATTTTCCTAGAATCCACTAGGATTTTGTATCTTTACGATGCTTTACCTTATGAATGTATACCCTATCAAGCACATACTATACTTCCCATAATCTCCTTCTAGGATTCCTTTCATTTTACCCTGCTATCAACCGATGAAGAACTTCTACCAATATTAACTAATTATCAGACACATACAATTACATGTCGCTAAAATCAAATAGTTTGTCGACTGAAAGATTCGACACTACAATGGTTAGACTTAAACGAGAGTTGCGAAATAGAGCCAAATTAAACATTCTAAAACTATTTAATTATGGGATCATGTAACCTAACGTATTTTTCAAATAACTAATTAATATCAATATAGGTTCTAAGCAGAAAATAACAAACAAATCTCTAGGCTATAAGACATCTTAAGTATCAGGAAATTCTACCATGCAATTCTATCATGCAATTCTTAAAAAGATCCACAGCCTACACACTGGCATGCATTTCTAACAATTCATATATAAGCAGACATAGCAATATGGATATTTTGGGAATCACTTCCTTTATGAGCTCTGGCTGACTGTACGCATCACAATTTTTTCTTTTAAGCAAATTTCTTTTTCTTTAAAAGATTTGTTAAGATATTCAGATCTTTAGTTTGAGTCTACAAATCACAAGAGTGTTCATCCAGTTCTCCCAAACCAGGGCTCTGATTCCAACTTGTAACGTCCCAATTTTTACCATAAAATATTTCATTTTTATTTATTCAATTACATCATAGTATAATTACATTACATGGAAAAATGATGCCAATGCACGTGTGTACATTCGAGCCTTGCCCTTCTTACAATCCGAGGAAATACCTGAAAGCAATTATAATCAACCGGGTAAGCACAAAGCTTAGTGAGTTCCCCTAAATACCATATACCACAATACATATACATGCATAAAAATAATGGCGCACGACCTTTCGCCGATTCACTAGTTGGCTCACGACATTTCACTGATCCACCAATAATATGTGTATCTTAGACTTGCGGCCTACCTGGCATTTCGTCTTCAATACTCGGGTCTATAGGCTCCTGGCATGTCACCGTTCTGATGTCAACCTATAACTTAACCATAATTAATAACAACCTTTGCGCACATAGAGACCGTAATTGAAGTTCTACTAATACATGAACATAGAGGCTATACGTTCTACTTCAAGTACACTAACATTAAGCACATAGAGACTATACTTTCAGATCTTCTCTACTACATCTTATATCCTAAAATACATGGACATCTATTTTAATACATAGTATAATGATGTAACTCACCATAATGAGGTGGAAAATCCTTGGGAAGCTAGCACCTGGGCTAAATATTCAGTTTATCCCTTTTAAACAACCTAAGTACAAATATTACTATACTTCAGTAATCGTTTGTATTTATACTATTTTATGGATTCCTTAACAATCCTAACGAATACATCAAAATCTATCAAATAAGGAACAACCAAAAATTTCTAGCGACTATGAATATAAATATAAGTTACACTTGACGCATAGTAAGTGTAGCTTGACTTACAAAAATTTCTAGCGAAAAGTCGGAAAGTCACAGGTAGAATCTCGACCTGGATGCTCCTTTCCATCGGGCTCCTAGATTCCTCAAGGCCTTGCTAAAGTGATTAGAAGCTTGGAAAAATTCTGACTCAAGGGTGGAAAATTATGTGCGTGAGAAAGAGAGAGAGAGAGAGAAAGGGATTGATTTGTGATTTAAATGGGCTGAATAGCCATATGAGGGAGGCGCGTCGCGCACAAAGCCATAGGCACTCCGTGCCCTATGATGATGTTGTTCCTCCACTTTTCTGCCACGTGTCCCTTTTCCTGTGGTCTGCGTCCCACCTTCTAGAAGTTGCATGCATCGCGCCCATGCTTGATGTGCTTACAAATTTCAATTTTTTCTAAAAATCATATATCTCTCATACGAGCTCCATTTTCAATGTTCTTTATATCCACGCATATCTATCAACAAGTACTACAACTTTCATATAGACTCCATCGGCTAATTCTTAATCTATTTTTAATCCGTATTTTTATAGGCATAGACTATTAAGAAAGTAGCGACAAAACACAAATAAAGTATGTGAGTTTAGGAAAACAAAATTGATGGAATAACACACCCTACAAAACCTTTTAAAGTATACAAAACCTATGAACTCACCAACATTTTTTTGACCTTTTGTAACACCTCAAATTTTAAACCAAAATTTTCATTTTCAAATCATCAAAATATTGTTCATAAACCAAGTCATCAAAAACATAAGTGTCAAATAAAAATCATCATCACACAATATCAGAGTATCACAGACTGCCCAGTAACAAAATCTCCCATCAAATGTGTATAATTAGACATTCGCCTTCACGCGTTCCTCATAAGTGTCTAGAACACATATATCAACAACTATAAGCACAAAGCTTAGTGAGCTCCCCAAGATACCACATATATCATAACATAAATAAACAACCATGGGTTATCAGCAACCCTTGGGACTATCTGCAGTCCCAATTGGCAACAACACGCCCTATGGCTTATCAACAACCCTTGAGAATATCCGCAGTCTCAGTCACACATAAATACAACTATTCTACTACACATGTAAGAATAAGTGAGGAGACTCACCTGATATTGATGACAGATAAATCTCACACTCGAACTGTCGGAACTAGACTCCATCTAATAATATAATAATAAAGGTCCATAACTCAACTCGCGAGTCCAAAACCCATAAATAAGCCCCTTAAGGGTAAAAAGACCATTTTGACCTTCCCACGGTGCGAAACCCTAAGTCTTGACCATTTTGCCCTTCCCACGGACGTACGCTAGGCGTACTCTCTCTTATGTGGGGCGTACAACACAATCAACAACCAAGCGGGGATGGGACTTGCTATGCAGGGTGTAGCCAGGAGTGTGTTAGAAGTACTCTGCCCGATCTGACTTTATCAGATTTTATATCTTAATTTGTTAAGAAACCTATCCCAACTTCAGATCTGACCATCATAGGGTGTCTTAACCCATAAAGTCATCAAAATTAAGCCTTTGAATGGCTAGAAAAGGATCCAATTCAACAAACTCTATCTTCCATCACACTCTAAGTCACTTTACTCATGCATGGGCCAAGGGAAATGATCAAGCAACTATTTTTATAAATCTACAATACCTAAAATGTCTGAAAGGACAACTAATATTATCTGAAGTGCCCCATACTTACAAAGGTTCAAGATTTGAGGACAAAAAGGTCATAAAACTTATCTATGGAGATCTAAAAGGAAACTCATTAAGGTATAAACTTTATACTTGAAAAAGATGCACAAAGAGGTGTAGTTTCTAGATCTACAATCTTGCTATCAACACCTTCTTCTTCACATGCCTTCTTCTTCCACAAATAAGCACCAAAATCACTATTAAGCTCCAAAACCTCACAAAAAATCTTAGACTGGAGACTAGGGTTTTTGAGGGAAGGTGGCTGATAAAGAATGTCCAACGGAGGCATAAAGTGGGTAAAATAGGGGACCAAACCCTTAAAATTAAGGTTTAGAGGTTGGGCTAGTAAGCTAGGCGTACCACACATACACCTAATGTACTAGCATGGATTCTGCGATCCTGCATCTCATGAGTATGATGCGCGTACCCTCATATATGCCCAACATACGAGCTAAAATGTGAAACTTAAACCACAAGGGTCCAAATGTGCAAACTTTGATTAAGTTAAGGGTTAAAATGATAATACCTGATAATCGGATGTTAAACCTTTCAAACTGCATCTATTCTCAAGAGAATGTGTAACATCCCGATGATAAGATACTTGTAATTTTAACCCTATAGTTTAAATATGTTGCATTTTGGTTTCTAAGTAAGAGGAAGTGTGCATTGGAGGCCTTAGTCGCATTTTTGTAATTTTGGAAGTTTGTGAGTACGCCATGCGTACGTGTGTACGCAAGGTGTATGTGCCAGGGATGAAAACCCTAATTTTTAGGGTTTGGATCATATTTAAACCCCATTATGGCTTCATTTCCCCTCACCTCATCATCCTCCATCCCTCTTGATAAGTTTTGCAACCGTAGTTCACCTTGAGAAGCTATTTCATGCCTAAGAGTATGTGTTTTGTGCTTAGAATAAGAGGGAAGGAAGCCAAGCTCAGCTCGGAAGAGTGAACCACTTTGGATCTGGGGTTTCTACATCATTTGCAACCTTTCTAAGGCATAAATCTTGCAACTTTACCCATATATCATATCGATCTGGGTTTGGATGTCTTTATGAAGCTTTTGGGTCCCAGAATGTTAGATCTTGAGCATGGCATGTTCTTGACCATTAAGCTGTCCTTTCAGATGCTAGGAGGGGTCTTAAGTTATAAGAATGAAGTCCGAATGGTTTGTTTTGTCCCATTCATGTTATGGAGGGTCTTAAGGCATTAAGATGTTGGATTGTTATGGAATAAGCACTTATTGAGCATGCGAGATCATAAAGTTGGAAAGGTAATGACTCCTGATTAGATTGACCTTGGATCTGCACTTGGATGTCTTAAGACATTATATTAAGCACTTAATGATGAAAAAAGAGAGTCTAGGGTTACACTATGTTTACCTGGGTGTACACCCATCATACGTGGTCAATGACACCGTTTTTGGTCAAGATGAGGAGTACGCCTAGTGTATTTCCAAAGTACGCCCAACGTATTCTTGTTGAGTTGACTTCGCTAAGTTGACTCGGTTGGGTTGACTTGTTTTGGTTGACTCTATTGATGTATGGAGTTTGACCAAGTTTGACCTTAAGGGTATTTTGGTATTTTAATAGAAATTAGTCATTTGGTTGGAATAGGTGTCGGATAGACAGCTGAGATTCTGAGTCGAGACCTCATCAGCTTTTGTCGAGTTTGTGAGGTGAGTTTTCCTCACTATACTTACGGGTCGAAGGCACCAAGGTCGGACCTTTGGATTTGATATCCTATTATGTGTGTTATCATGTTGTAGTGATATGTTAGATCGCTATCATGGTATATAGGATGATGTTATGCTTAGTGATCTATAGATCTACCTGACTGTCTGTAGACTGTTATTTTATATGTTATTTGCTTATGTGTTGGTACTTTGCGGGAACTCACTAAGCGTTGGCTTACAGTTTTGGGTTATGTTTCAGGTACTTAGGTTGATCGCGGGAAGGTGAAGGCGTGACCATACACATCCTCTTGCTTATGACTTATGATTTTGGGAGACTCTGATGTTTGAAATGTTTTGAAAACACTGACTGTAAACAATTTATAAATTAGGTTGGTTTTAAAAGTTTAAATTTCTCGTGATTTTTATGGGTGTTACAAGTTGGTATCAGAGCCTTGGTTTGAGTGAATTGGAGGAACACTCATGTGAATCTAGTCTCAAACTAAGGAAAAAAATTTTAAAAATGATTTTCAAATTGTTTTCAAAATAATTAAGGAGGATACGATGCGTATGATTAGCCGGATCTAGTACATGGACCCCAAATTACCACACTGTTATTTGATATTGTAATATGTTAGAACAACATGCTAGTTATTGACTAGGGATCTTCAGGAATTGCATGATAGAATTGCCTGATAGCCTAGGGTTCTTTTTTATATGGAATTGACATCATTATTGTAGTTGCTTAATGTATGCGTCATAGTCGTACATAACTAAGATTTTATAGCCTGAGAATGTTTGGTTTTGCCTTATTTCCTATTTTTGTTTGATGAAGGGCATAGGGTAGAATCAAGGTATTCGACTGTCTATAGGATCCAGTGTTATGTATGCTTAGCATACACGAGTGTTGTTGGGCTGGTGAAAGTTTCATGGATGAGTTGTGTGCGGTCAGCCGAACAGTTTTGGAATGTTTAGCCTTTCCTCAAGGAAGTGAGGACTGAGTGAATGAGTACGCTAGTGTGTATTGTTAGGGTTGTTGTGATGATCCTCTGAGACAAATACAGGTAGGTGTGGAAGGTAGTATGGGCTCGTACTACTGGAAGGACAGGACCTGTATGCGTAGATGGGAGTTGGTTCCCCTGGTATGTTATACGTTTTATGTGATATGTCCCGGGTTTATCTTCACTATGGTGATGACGAGACGATTTTAGGTAGGATCCGGATCGGGATCTGGAGCTTGTAGCCAGGATAGCTTAGCTTTGAATGAGGAACGAGTTAGGGAGATCATGTAGGAGGAGGTTATTTCCCTCTTTCGGGCACAATTACCAGAGATCTTTGGGTCTATTAAGACCGCCATGGTGGAGTACTTTGATGAGATTTATGTTGCATTGTCTGAGGTTGATGCTGTTGTAGCCATCGCAGCCATTACGACTACTGGGATTAGTGATAGGAGAGCCTTTCAATATCGGGACTTCGACCATACGAAGCCACGAAATTTGATGGATTTCATGATCCGATAATAGCCATGAGGTGGGTGTCTGACATTGAGGGATTCTTCTTCACTTGCTCTTGCCCAGCTGACCAGAGGGTTAGGTGTGCTCTTAATCTTCTTAGGTTTGGAGCGAAGGATTGGCGGAGACTTGTTACAAGCTCGCATTCTCGTGAGTAGAGGACTGTAGTGACTTGGGAACAGTTATGAGAGATGCTTTGTTCTAGATATGTTCCGCTGGGGGAGCGTGAGAGGTTAGCCCAGGATTACTTGGATTTTATACATGGGACTGGTTGAGCAGGTTTGCTGCCATGATTGATTGTAAGGGAAAGCGAGTGGGAGTTCGAACCCTTAGTAGGGGAGAACTGGTTATCTATGGAGAGGGCACCAGGGTTGGTTCAGGGTTTGGTTCGGCAGCCAGGGCTCAACGGTATATTCAGTACAGGTGTGCCGGTTATTTGGATTATGTGATTAATACTCAGGCTGGGGAGTAGACTTCAGTTTCAGAGGTTCAAGTTGTTTGGGAGTATGTCAATTTTTTCTCGGAGGAGTTACCCGGTATGCCTCCTGAGAGGCAGGTTGAGTTCAGGATTGATCTTGTGCTAGGTGTGGCCCCGATTGCCAAGGCGCCGTACTGCTTGGCACCACCTGAGATGCAGGAGTTGTCATCTCAGATTTAGGAGCTGTTAGGCAAATAGTTTATCAGACCGAGCATTTCTCCGTGGGGAGCGCCGATATTGTTTGTCAAGAATAAGGATGGTTTGCATTAGATGTGCATTGATTACTGGGAGTTGAACAAGTTAACGGTGAAGAAAAATTATCCCCTTCCGCGAATTAATGACCTCTTTGATCAGTGGCATGGTGCATCTTGGTTCTCCAAGATAGATCCGAGGTCTGGGTATCATCAGGTGACAGTGAGTAGGGATGAGCATCGGAACCGGGTACCCGCTTTTGGAACCGGAACCGCCTCGGAACTGCCGGTTTTGGAACCGGAACCGCCTTACGCGGTTCCGGTTCCGGTTCTCGTTTTTTCGGAACCGCTACCTGCTGGGTACCCGCCGGAACGGGTTTATATATATATATATATATATATATATATATATATATATATATATATATATATAATTTCATATAAAGGTGTGTTACTTAGACCGGTTTAGAATATATTGGTCCGATTTTGTCCGTCTTTGGTCCGAATTGATTTAATTTGGATCGAACTAAATTGCGGTTTTGTCGAAAAAAGTTAACAAAATTAATGCGACCGGGTTACCCGCTCTCGGAACCGGAACCGCCGGTTCCGGGACTAGTTCCAAATATTTAAGAACCGCCTAGAGCGGTTCCGGTTCCGGTTCTAACTTTCTAGGAACCGCCGGTTCCGGTTCCGGTTCCGGTTCCGGTTCTCGCCAAATGAGGCGGGTACCCGCCTATGCTCATCCCTAACAGTGAGAGAGGACGTGGAGAATACTGTGTTCTTAACTCGTTATGGGTATTACGAGTTCGTGGTGATTCCGTTTCGACTCACCAATGTGTTTGCTGTTTTTATGGATTTGACGAATCGAGTATGCAGGCCGATGCTCGACTGATCTGTCATTGTGTTTATTGATGATATATTGGTGTATTCCAAGACTAGAGAGCAGCATGAGGATCACCTTTGACATCTTTTGGGGTTTTTGAGGTGAGAATATCTTTATGCCAAGTTTTCGAAGTGCGATTTTTGGTTGCGAGAGGTTTAGTTCCTTGGTCACCTTGTTAACCAGGATGGGGTTTTGATCGATTCGTCCAAGAGCGAGGATGTGATGCAATGGGAGGTTCCGAAATCTCCCTTAGAGATTAGGAGTGTCTTGGCTTTGGCCGGGTACTATCGCAGATTTATTCAGGACATCTCCAAGATTGCAGTACCCTTCACTCATCTGAAGAGGAAGGGACTGGATTTTCTATGGGGCCCTGAGCCGCATTCGACATTTAAAACTCTTTGGAATATGTTATGCGAGGCCCCGATATTGACTCTCCCGGAGGTGGTTGAGGATTTTATGGTATTCTGTGATGCATCCATCACCTGTTTGGGGGCAGTCCTCATGCAGAGAGGACGAGTGATTGCTTATGCTTCGCGGCAACTAAAACTGCATGAGACGAGATATCCCACAAATGACCTAGAGTTGGGGCAGTGGTGTTTTCCCTTAGGATTTTGAGGCATTATCTACATGGGGTCCGTTGTACTTTCTGTTGGGTTTTATACATAGCAAACAATCTTATGTGTGCATGCAACCCTAATTTGAGGATCTATGTTTTCACTATTAGACATACAAGCATTGAACACAAAAACTAGAAACCCTAAGAGGCACATGTAATTTTTGAAATTAACATATAATTAGGGTTAGGATACATACCTTTATTGTTATATTTTAATAACAATCAAATCCTTGAAGATCTTGAACTTTGGTAGCAAGCGCCACAAGCGTCGCCCCTCTAATGGCTCACAAACAAACCTAGCAACCAATGATTACTATGGAGAGAGAGAAGTAGAGTAGAATTTCGGCCCTTACCCTAATCCTTTAACTTCTTCCCTAAGGCTTCCAAGGCACCCTTAGAGCCCAAGGAAACCTTAGGACACTCTAGATTTCGTTCCCCACCTCTAAGGGAGGTTCTAGAATGCTCAATGCTTAACATTTGGAACATTGTTACCTTTAGTCCCTACAGTTTCAATTAATTTTGTTAATCCTAAAATCAATTTTTGATTAAATATTAATTAAAAAAATATGTTTTCTAATTAATATATTATATCCATAATACATTAATAAATCATTTATCTTGATTTCAAATTAATTTATTAACCAAGTAATAAATTAATAAATCATTATTCTCTCTTCAACAATTATCCTATTCAATTGCCAGGTTTGAAGGCAACCCAAAAGGACATTGCTACTATCAGTTCAAGGACATACCAATTATAGTTATGGGCTTAGACACCTAATTCAACAGTCTCCCACTTGGATAAGTTTAATAACTATAGTTGCAAGTATAACTTCAAAAATTGACTAGCAAATTTTAGCTACCAAAAGCCGCTGTCGAACTCTGACCTAGTCAGTGACGTGTCCTTAGATAAGGGATCAAATATTCCTCCATTCTACAATATATCGTATGGAAATGAGACATGGATTATAATCAATCTCTGTCCAATAGTTGTTTCCTGATTTCCAATTTATGACGGCTGACTAATTGAACAAATCAAATCAGTCCAGGCTTGGCCAAGTGCTTAGGGTGTCATCACTAAATCATCGAGGGGACCACATATATCACTTTTATCTTACTTTGGGTAAAAGGAACAGATAAACGTCGACTCATATGCTTGCACTATTTACTCATCAAATCACACACAATAATATGTTTTATAACATTGAGTTACTGATGAGTTTACGTATTATCAATGTGCAACCGACTCGTAAACAACAACTCATATCTCTTCGTTTCAAGAATATAAGATATTATCGTCTCACTAATCACTCGTGATTAGACCTGGCAATGGGGCGGGTTTGGAGCGAATCGACCTTGATCCAAACCCTTTTAACAAATTTCAAAATCCGATCCAAACCCGCTCCGTAACCCGCAGGGTTTTGAATAATCAAACCCATACCCTTATTCACCGAATCAGCAGATATTCAAACCCGCCCCGTAACCCGTAGGTTTTTTGAATAATCAAACACATTTTACTTAAATAATAAAATCAAATTTATTAAATAAAACTAAATTTTGATTTAGAAAACACATTATGTACTCGAGGACTTTCTATTGGAATTAAAATCATTATTTTAGTTACTTCCAATTGGTTTTTGATTGTTGATTGCATTGATAGAGAATAGCAATTACAAACTTTTTCCGGTTGATAAATGACCTTATTGATTTATAAAAGAAATTGGTGATTACATGATGAAATATAAATGAAATGAAATCATGACTCTTGGGAGAAGACTGGAAGTCTACAAGTTGAGTCCTGGAGACCTATGTAAAAACAATTTAGTCTTTGGCCTTTTCTCTTTGGACTTCTGATTGAAATTTAATGTAAACTTTAGGCAATATAAAATATAAATTTATATTTCTAAAATTTATATGGGGCGGGTTATAAACGGAGCGGATCGGTGATGATCCATACCCGACTCTTTTAATAAAAGGGTTAGCGGGTACGGGTCGTTAACGGGTAAACGGATTAAAAACTATGATCCAAACCCATATAATTGTTAAGGGTTTGGATCGGATCAGGGTCAAAACCCGCTCCATTGCTAGGCCTACTCGTGATAAAATCCATGAAGTGATTCAAGTGAGTGTGGTTTTAATCCAATACTCAAATCTTATTTCAGGAGCACTCATGAACACTACAACAAACTTTTGCTATGTCTAAATGCTTTAGACAATCTATAGTCGGATTCATGCCAGTCTTACCTCATTACCTACTTCCAAAGTATGATTGACTGTGGATGTTTGAATAACCTAGTTATTCTGAAATTCATAACATGCGAAGTGAAACACAAGAATAGCCGAATCCTATATGGCCTCAAAACCTGTGAGTATAAATAAAACACATTTTATTTAATCACCAAATTTATTACACATTAATCATTGTATAATGTTTCGGATAATCAACTTAATACTTGAATTGAAACAATAGTCATCCCATGCTCTAAGCATGCACACTATGTTTACCTATTGTCATTACTTTGTGAAATAGATTAATTGAACACATTTCCAATGATGCCCATCTCACAATTCCCAATCCTTATCACAAGTGTACGAACATCAAATTCTTGCCACTCTCATAATATGTTAGATTTTAACATTTTATGCAACGATCCTTTTTGTAATGTCATAGCACCAAAGTCACAAAGACTTTGCCAATGAAATTACAAAGTGCTTTATTGGAGATTGTTACAAGACAACTCCACATATATGAAGTCTCACATTCAAAGTACATTCCTTTGAACATCCTTCTTGCATAAAAGTTTCTAATCTACATAAATTCTTAATATCCAACTCCCATTATGGAAACATTTCCATATTTTCCATATGACCACACATTATAAATAGAATCCTATCATAATAATGTCAATATGGTCCATCTAATACTATACTTCCAACTGCCCATAAGTGACCAATCTTTGTCGAACCTTAGATCATCCTTGATAGTTGTTTAACTTACTTTAGTCATATCCAGCTCCGATTCCCTTTTCCCTCTTAATGCCCTAGGCATTTGGAATAGACAGATACTTTACCAGTCTCCTGCTACAATATTGCTATATGTAGAATTCCTTTATGTTGAATCTTTTCAACATAACATTCATATATGTCCTTTGACTAAATTTGATTAAAATTTATTGATTTAAGATTTTAGATTTTGAAATGTAGTACAAGTTCCTCTTCCTTAATTATAGCAAAAAGAACTTTTCAACCCCTGCAACTTTGTGAATTGAAACTTTTGTTTTCTATAATTAATATTGCTAACTTGCAACATAATAATCCTGGTCCCACTAACATGATAATTATATCTTTACCTGCATAACACTTATGCTCCTACTAGCTTTGACATGTATTCAGAAAATAACTGGACTTTTAGAATTTAATGCTTATTGACATTCTTACCAAAGTTCAAATTTCTGATACGTGATGCTTCGATAATATGTGTTATATGTGGTATAGCCTCGAGTGGATAATATGTGTTATATGTGGTATTTTGGGAACTCGTTAAGCTTCGTGCTTACAGTGTTTTGTGTTATATGTTTCAGGTTTTCTCAGAATCACGGGACGACACTGGCTCGATTGTACACACCAGAGGAAGCGTTTTGTTTTGAAGATTTTGGGTTATTAATTGATTGAATAAAAATTCATGTATTTTAATTTAAACAAAAATGGGATTTCTATGAAAAGTGTTGAGATAAGCGATTTTAAATCAAAAATTTGTTTTGAAAAATTTCGGTGTTACAAGTTGGTATCAGAGCCTTGGTTTGAGGGATTCGGATGCACCTTAGGGTAAATCTGGACTCAAACAAAGGATTGAGGAAAAATTTTCAAAGAAATGACTTTTCTAAAAACGAATTTGAGTTTAAAAGAGAAAACGAGAAAGAGCAGTGTGTATAATCAGCCAGAGCCCGAACGGTGATTTCCCAAAATACCCTCGCTTTGTGTTATGAGATGCTTATGAGATATGTTATATGATACTATGCATGCTAGAGATAGGCTATGTATTTCATATCTTAGGACTAGAGTGGCCTGATTTTTGATGCCCTAGCCTAGGAGTTGCGGTTATCTGTGATGTGCCTTCGAGTATTTGTTGTGTAAGAGTATCCGGCAGGGATCCCATGTTTAGAGGATTTTGAGCAGAGGAGTAATCTAGGAGGGATACTTAGATGAGCATGGAAGGAGTCTACCGAGAGAGTAGCCAGATGCCTGCGTGGGGCGAAGTTGTTTGCGTTCAATGGTAGCCTTCGAGTATGAGGAGAGCGAGTGGATAGCAATCTAAGGAGGCTTTTACGTGCTGGAAAAGGTACTTCGATGCCCAAATGCTGCTTGCTTTGTGCTTTGTGGAACTCTCGATGATGTGATATAGCTACCAAGTAATATGACGATATTCAGGAGGTAGATGGTTGGCATCGTTAGGAGTTCTTTAGCAGCTGATGGCGGAGAAGTGTGAGAACCTGGGGAGAGCCTAGGGAGTGATCTTAGTCGGATGAACACACTGATAGAGTAGAGCATCTCGCTGGGGAGCGAGCATGCGTGGCGGGGTTGGTGATTGAGAAAGTGAGCAGCCACTTAGGAACTATGGGATGGTCCGTGTGGAAAGTATGGGTAGATGTGGCAGGTAGTATGGGCCCGTACTACCGAAAGCAGAGGACCTATACTCAAAACAGGGAGTAGACCGGGGGATCTAAGTAGCAGATTGAGGAGTGATGCCATGGTTCGAGTACCATGCATCCTAACAGATTGAGGAGTGATGCCATGGTTCAAGTACCATGCATCGTAGCAGATTGAGGAGTGACACCATGGTTCAAGTACCATGCATCGTAGAAGATTGAGGAGTGATGCCATGGTTCGAGTACCTGCATCATAGCAGATTGAGGAGTGATGCCATGGTTCGAGTACCATGCATCGTAGCAGATTGGGGAGTGATGTCATGGTTCGAGTACCATGCACCATAGCAGATTGAGGAGTGATGTCATGGTTCGGGTACCATGTGTTGTAGGAGATTGAGAGTTGATGTCCTGGGACGAGTACCATGACTCATAGCAAATGATGCTGGTGTTTCTTCGGTTATCCAGTCATGATTGATCTGGCAAGATCAGATACGATAGAGTATGAGGCCAGAAGGCCATGACGAATGAGTTCAAAGAAGCATACCTTGAGAGGGAGATCGGGATAATTCCAAGGTATATTTTGGTGAGATATCAGATAGAGTCGCAAGGCTCAAGGATGGGTAGAGATGGCTTTTATGGAGGATTACAGCCTGAGATGAGCAATCAGCCGATAGAAGAGATGTCACCTTCTGTGACCTGAGTGGTGTTATTTCTATTTTTTGTGGGAAACATAAGAGGTGTGAGACTTCGGTTTTGGGGTTAGGAGTAAACCCTGCGGGTTGACATTGATGATGACGATCTTTCACCAGAGCATCTGGCAGCATGTCTGTCGTGAGATATGATATATTATGAGCATATTGTCAGTGGGGACTGAGATGGTCAAGGACCAGGATGCACCTTGTTTGATTTTAGTAGGGCGTATGTTAACTGTAGCAACGGGTGATCCGGAAGGGTATATCGGTGCAGTGGATCTTTTTGTCTATGATGGGTATTTGAGTATGGGAATGGAGTCCCTGTTCTGGTGAGGATTCACGCGTTGGAACGTTGGTTGAGAAGTTGAGGATGAGGAGTATGATGATTTAGTATTTCCAGTTTGATAGTCAGGGTTATTGCTGGATAGTTGAGATGTTCGATAGTGAATGGTATGAGATTTTGGAGGGACTAGAGAGAGTCGTGATGAGAAGTTCTTGAGGACTTCATCGGAGATTCAGGGTATTTGGGGTTGCTTGATCTCTATGTGGGGAGATCATGGGGCGTCGTGTAGCACCTTCCAAGAGTAGGTGCAATGTTCTGGTAGAAACTGTCTGTGGGATAGATTGCTAGTGCGTCAATTGGTGATGGTTTGAACCCTAAGTGGGGGAGAACTGGGCTTTTATTGAAGGGACCAGAGATTTGCTCAAGGACGGTTAGAGATCTGGATATAGAGACCTGCGGTCCGGTTTCATGAGACCAGGGTTATTGGTGGTCGAGGCGAGGTGCAGAGCGAAATAATACACGATACGTTGAAAGGAAGGACGGGTGTCTCCACGTCAGGTGGCCATTGGTCAGGAATCTGGTGGTGGTTAGGGATGTTCAAGGTGGTAAGCTCGTAGGGAGAGTGTTGGTAATTGAGGACTTCTGGTTCAATGTATGGATTGTTATATGCCCTTTGGGGTATATAGGAGATGATCAGGCAGCTAACTCCCGGGTCGGTATGTGTATTCTTGTATGGGTTTTGAGCAGTAAAGGAAAGAACTTCGGGTGGTCATCAACGTGTTCTGAAATGTTAGCGATTTCTCCGTGTTCCAATGGAGTGTTTGGATACACCGAGGGTGCACATTGGGTAAAATGAAGGATTAATTACGAGATTCGGAGGGAATGTATTGTTGTATCTGCATGACGCTGAGAGTCGGAGATTAGTGGTTGAGGAAGGACATTGTAATGTTCTGTAATGGTGTTTCGAGGGATCCGAGTATAATGCCCTGATTTCTGAATTAATCTTAAGAGTCTTGAGTTTGTGACGGCAGGTGGTGTATTAAGTATCTATGATTCCAGTGGAAGCCTTCGGGTATTGACATCAAGAGGGAGTACTTAGAAATGAGGATTGCAGCGGGGAAAAGTGTTTTGGTTCTGGCAGTTGTTGCCAGAAATATTGATGCACGATTTGGATGAGTGTAGGCATCTATTTATGTTAGATCACGAAGCATGAGTTAATGGAAGCAGTGTGGTGATGCTACGGGGAGCCGTAGTAGTCACTAATCAGAGGGTGTGGTGATGCTATAGGGAGCCGTAGTACTCACTAGTCAGAGAGTGTGGTGATGCTACGGGGTGCCGTAGTACTCACTAGTCAGAGGGTGTGGTGATGCTACGGGGAGCCGTAGTACTCACTAGTAAGAGGAGGGTGTTGTGATACTACAGGGAGCCGTAGTATTCTCTAGTCAGCGAGAGGTGGTTATGAGGGAATACTCTTTGATCAGAGCACGACACATGAGAATTTTAGGCTTGGGTAGCCCTAATGGTTGAGTTTTGGGAGCCTGGCGGTTGAACCAACAGTGAGAGTGGGGTCTCCATACTTGTCGGAAATCGCAATATTTCAAATTGAGTTGTGGTTGTCGCAATCAAAGGGATTTAGAGAGGTGGTTTGTGCGCAGGTTGCGAGTCATGAGTTATGAGACGGGTGTTTTGTTGGAATGAGTAATTCCAACTTTGGGGCAGCCCCAAACTCTCAAGTTGAGTTTGGCTGTGGTGATGCGTCAGGTACGCGGTACGAGTTTCGGATGTAGAGATGAATTCCGTGTTAAGAGGGGGGTTATTGCTGTCACCCGATATCTTAGACCTGAGTAGGGTCAGTTCGTTGGTACGGGAAATACCATGGGGTACATGAGACGATTTTATTTGAGAGTATAGTATCCGTTTGGAGTAAAGAGAACTTTATGACTTGTGCGTCACTGGGCAGAGAGAGCTGTTATGAGGGGGAATTCAGTGAGACATTTTGGATCATGTGATGGGTAACCATGGAGGTTCAACATTTGGATTAAGGTAAGACCTCGTGTGGTGTCGAAAAGGGATGTAGGAATTGAAGTTGAGGCTTATGAGAGTGATGTCTGTGGACACTTCTGATCGAGCATGGTTAGTATTTTGTGTTCTGAGGGAAAAGTGTTAGGGGTTCCTTTTAGATGGGTGCAGATAGCAGTTAGTGGGTGTATGAGCCCTAGTAAGGTGTGGACCTTTCTGTTCTTGGGGCGTGAGTCGGATCATTTAGTAGGGTTGGTATGAGGGAACGGTAGCCGATATTTGGGTTTTGGTCTCGTGAGAGTCAGAGGATTAGTGAGTTATCAGGGTTGACATTCGAGAAGCGAATATCATGGTGATCGTTGGAGTAGGCGGTCTGGCGGCGGGACAGGCCACTAGAGTTTCCAGATATTGGGATTGAGCTTATCAGTGTTAGAGTGGATGGATTAGTTTGGTTTTTGGGAGTTCTATGTGGGTTTAGTTATCCATGGAAGAAGATTTCGGTGTGGTATGAGATTCATTCGGTGGTATCTTTCAGAGATTGAATTAAATCCACATGTGGTTAAGGAGTGATTTTGAGGGCGAAATCTAATTCAAGTGGGGGAGAATTGTAACACCCGGGAATTTGGAGTATATTTATTTAACCCTTCTTCTTCTCGTAGTTGTCAAGTTTGAACCTTAAATGAGAATTGTCAGAGATGAATACGTTGGGTGTACAAAGGAGTACGATGCGCGTACTCATGCACTTAAGTTGGACGCGGAGTTTACGCGGTATGCTGGGTGTACCTTAAACTACGTCGGGCGTAGTGAGCCCAGACTCAAAACCCTAATTCTGGCTTGTGCACTATAAAAAGGATGTTAAGGCCTTTCCCCCAGCCACCATACTTCAGAGAGGAAACCCTAAGAGAGATGAAAACCCACAGTAGGCTTATGTGTGTGTTTTTAAGCTTGATGGTGCCATTTCAAGGTGAAGAAGCTGAAGAGGAGGCCATTGGAAGAGCTTGAAGTTGGAGAGCAAGAGTGGATCTGATTTCTACATGGGTTGGAGCTTCTTTCTGAGGTAAAAGGCTCCTAGCTTTCCTTGCCCTTCTTGTTTTATGCTTCATGGTCCATTTCTAGGGTTTAAGTCCCAAAGGTGGAGACTTTATGACCAAAAGGGACTCCATGGACCTAGATTTGTCCCATTTCAGTGATATGTGTGTTGTAAAGCTATAAAAATCCAATCTTGGTCATGGTTATGGATTCATGCACGAGTTTGGTCTTAATGAGAAAAGGGAATAAAAGGTTGAAGTGAGTTATAACCTTTTCATCCATGCAAAGGCCTAAAGTTCTCGACTTTATGGTTTGGGAGACTGAGGAATGTCCATATCTGAGTTTTTTAGCTTTTGTATTAACCCATTCAGACCGAAATCAGAGAAATTGTAAGTCAGGGACTTACGTTGGGCGTAAGTCTAGGAACGCGTAGCGTAGTTGTTTGAGGCCCCGATCAGATCCATGCGCGTTTGGGTACGTTGAGTGTACCAAAGGGGTTACGCCCCGCGTAACACCTTCTGGGGGTTTTTGGGCTAAGCTTTATGTTGGGCTTTAGGAGTTGGGCCTGGAGTTTGGACTTCATGCAATAGAGTCTTGGACCAGGGAAGAATATATTTGTGCTTGGGGCCCTCGGGTTGGGTTCACCTTTCTGTTTGGATTTTGGGTCGTGTGTGGGCCCATTTATCATAGAGCCTTAGTGGGACCAATGGGTTTAGGGCATTATTGGGCTAGTAGGTGGTCTACCTTTGGACCTAATAAGTGAGAGATTGATCCTAGTGTCTAATTTTGGCAATTTTGGGATTTGACGCAGAGTTAGAGGTCGGTGTTTAGCAGCAGCGTGTTTAGAGAATGAGTCTTCGTGCCAGGTGAGTCTTCTCACTATACTTTACCTTGAGTAGGTAACCAGAGTTATGTGATAGAGTATCTTGTATGCTATCTATGTGATGTGTTGCACTGCATTATTTCTATGTAACTTATGTTGTGTGTATATCAGAGTTAGGACCGGAAGGTCCACAGAGCTAGGACCAGAGGGTCCACAGAGTTAGGGCCCACGGGCCCATAGAGTTATAGCCTCGAGTGGCTAATATGTGTTATATGTGGCATTTTGGGGAACTCGCTAAGCTTCGTGCTTACAGTGTTTTGTGTTATATGTTTCAGGTTTTCTCAGAATCACAGGACGACACCGGCTCGATTGTACACACTAGAGGAAGCGTTTTGTTTTGAGAATTTTGGGTTATTAATTGATTAAATAAAAAGTCATGTATTGTAATTTAAATAAAAATGGGATTTCTATGAAAAGTGTTTAAGAGATAAGCGATTTTAAATCAAAAATTTGTTTTGAAAAATTTCGGTGTTACAAGTTGGTATCAGAGCCTTGGTTTGAGGGATTCGGATGCACCTTCGGGTAAATCTGGACTCAAACAAAGGATTGAGGAATTTTTTCAAAGAAATTACTTTTCTAAAAACGAATAAGAGTTTCAAATAGAAAACGAGAAAGAGCAGTGTGTACAATCAGCCAGAGCCCGAACGGTGATTTCCCAAAATACCCTCGCTTTGTGTTATGAGATGCTTATGAGATATGTTATATGATACTATGCATGCTAGAGATAGGATAGGTATTTCATATCTTAGGACTAGAGTGGCCTGGTTTGTGATGCCCTAGCCTAGGAGTTGCGGTTATCTGTGATGTGCCTTCGAGTATTTGTTGTGTAAGAGTATCCGGCAGGGATCCCATGTTTAGAGGATTTTGAGCAGAGGAGTAATCTAGGAGGGATACCTATATGAGCATGGGAGGAGTCTACCGAGAGAGTAGCCAGATGCCTGCATGGGGCAAAGTTGTTTGCGTTTAGTGGTATCCTTCGAGTATGAGGAGAGTGAGTGGATAGCAATCTAAGGAGGTTTGCCGATACCTCTTCTTAGCCATACTAGTGCACTAAGGTGTCCTCAGAGGATCAATTGTGACATGGTTTCATAATCACTGGGTTAATCATAAAACACGATAATTAATTACTCTCCCTTCTTTTCAGATTGGAGAAACTTTTATCTTTCTGCCTAATTGATTCTTCCTATTCGTTCTGCTATACATTGAAACCTTTTCAATGATTCAAAATTACACTTAATCTTGTAAGCATGACCATATTTACTAAATGTTTAGCAAATCATGACGAATACTCTTATCGTTCTTTGTGGCGGACTTGACCTAGTGCATAACAATGCGTACTAGATCCTTTATTCCTTCACTTGACTCACATACTTATGTGAACAAGGAATTAGTCTTAATTTCCGAAATACGAATGTTCTAATTCATCATACAATACAAGTTGCATGATTTCAAGTTTCTGTCCAATTGAAACTTAGGTAATGAGAATCTTCCTTATTTGTAAATTTCTGACACTACCACAAATAGCACAACTAAGAATCACATCCATTTTCAATATTGCTAACAATAGAAACACACAAACATCAATTTTCACAAAAGCCATTGCAAGGATATATAAATAAATAAGACAAAACAAAATTTATTTTATTTATAAAAGTGTGGAAAAACTTATCCTTACAATGCAATTACAAATTAAAACTATGTTACTAAACATTTCGAACAAATCTATCCTAACTCTCAAACAGCGGCTCAAAAATCCGATCTTCGAACCATGCAATTGAAATCCATTTCTTCGTGATCAGACTCAACTCACTCTTCCTTTAAGCTTCCATTTTTTTTCGATAAAACATCAAAATGTAATCTTATCACATCATGTATCAAGAAACTATACATAGGAACTTAATAGAGTTAGATAGTGGATTTACCTGAAGTAGAGTCATACATCTTGACTCTCCCATCCTCGCGGTCCTTCAGGTAGATACGACAGCTTCGCATCCAATTCCCCTTCTCTTAGCAGTAGAAATGAATGGACTCTTTTGGAACAACACATGGGACAATCTCAAATTCAGTCTTTCTCTTTAACATCTGGTCAAACGGTTTGACTATGGCCAATCCCTTTTCATTGGGAACTTCAATATGCAACTTCATATCCAAGATGTGAGCACATATAGACTTTCCATCTTCGTGTTTACTTGCCAATAGGGCTTGAGTGACCTTGAACTTTTCAAGTCGATGAACACGTAGGTCAGGGAGAATTATCGGAGGAGGTGGAGGAAGTGAAGCATGATTTCCATTTCCATGATCCAATAGTGGAACATCATCTTCATGTTGAAAGATTTTTCCATAGGGTTCGGGAAAACCATAGTTGTTAGATTTTGACATCTACAAAACGGGAGAGTTATTCAAGTTAGTTGATTCAATCCTTAATACAACACCCAAATGAAATATTAAGGCTAGGACCCAACACAATATTTTACAACTCGGAAGAGGGATGCCGTAATCCAGCTGCAAAATATTTGAAGGTAGAAAATGACGATTTACCAATTTCCACCATGAAAAACGAAAATGAAAATTAGGTTTTAAATGAATTGAAACTCATAGATCTTTTGAGATTCATTGAACTTTTCAATGGCGTGTTTAATCTCAATTATGCCCTTCAAGTTTGTGACTGAGATGCCGAGGATCACAAACAATGTGGGAATAACCATGCAAATTAGCTTGATACTCTCGAAGACGTATATCACCTAATCAATATGCCGGTTAACCACACACGCTCCATTGATCTATGATAATCTACGAGCTAGCCATTTCCATCCTTCATCGGTCTCATGTTAACGTGTCGGTTAACCACACACGCTCCACTAACGACCAACAAGGTGCTATGTGCAATTTCATGGATTAGCACCAAATTCACATTTTTTCTAAAGTAACTAAGATTTTGGAATTTATAAAGGTGTTTAGTTACTTCGTATTTCATTATACTTATAATGGAAGGTTGTGTCTTATCTTACCCGTTCGGCTAACGACCCTCCACTAGTCAAGGGTGCGGTGGGTAAGAGTAGATACCCAATGGCGGTCATTTTATAGGCCGCTTCCTTAAACACCCCTTTTAAACCAGCTTCATGAATGAGACCTACTAACGGTAAGACTGACATTTACTTATACATATATAGTATTCAACTTTTAATTCTATATAGTATAAGGTGTATTTTATACTTTTAAAATACTAGGTGTTTTAATCAAATTTAAAGTTTTTTGAAAATTAATACTTTTTAATTTTAAAATTTTAAATATCAAAACTATGATTTAATAATTATCCAAAATTAAACAATTAATTTAAATTATTAAATCTTGAACAGTTATCCGTTAAATTAAACAATTAATTTAATCTAACCCTTTATCCCCTAAAATTTGAAAATTTGGGATGGATAATTCAAAGATCTTTAATTATCTATTTAAACAATTAAAGGGATAATTTCAAAAGATGACATTATCCTAATCACTAAAATCTAGGAATCTTATCTTGGGGAATAAGGCATTTTAGAAAACCCTAGGGTCAGACAACCCTAATTTTGAAATTTTAATGCCAAATGAAAGGGTTCAAGAAACCCTAACAAAATTCGAAAACTAGGGTTTTGGAACCCTAATTTAGAAAATTCAAGCCCTATGGTTTACTATCCATAAACCCTAATTTTTCAAGTACATAATTTTGTATCACATCCAATTGAAAACAAAAACCAAAGGCTCTGATACCACTATTGGGGTTTATATATAGCAAACAATCCTATGTGTGCATGCAACCCTAATTTGAGGATCTATGTTTTCACTATTAGACATACAAGCATTGAACAAAAAAACTAGAAACCCTAGGAGGCACATGTAATTTTCGAAATTAACATATAATTAGGGTTAGGATACATACCTTTATTGTTATATTGTAATAACAATCAAATCCTTGAAGATCTTGAATTTTGGTAGCAAGCGCCATAAGCGTCGCACCTCTAATGGCTCACAAACAAACCTAGCAACCAAGGATTACTATGGAGAGAGAGAAGTAGAGTAGCATTTCGACCCTTAGGCTTTCTTGGATTGCATGGAACGAAATCCAACCCTATAGGGGCTTATACAGGTGATAAGGAAGGTTTAAGATAAGGTAGGTGTATCTTAGATAACCCTAATCCCATAACTTCCTCCCTAAGGATTCAAAGGCACCCTTAGAGCCCAAGGAAACCCTAGGACACTCTAGATTTAGTTCCCCACCTCTAAGGGAGGTTCTAGAATGCTCAATTCTCAACTTTTGAACATTGTCACCTTTAGTCCCTATAGTTTCAATTAATTCCTTTAATCCTAAAATTAATTCCAAATTAATTTATGATTAAATATTAATTAAACAATATGATTTCTAATTAATATATTATATCTATAATACATTAATAAATCATTTATCTTGATTTCAAGTTAATTTATTAACCAAGTAATAAATTAATAAATCATTCTTCTCTCTCCAACAGTTATCCTATTCAATTGTCAAGTTTGAAGGCAACCTAAAAGGACATTGCTACTATCAATTCAAGTACATACTAGTTACAGTTATGGGCTTAGACACCTAATCCAACACTTTCTACATGGATTACAAGAGTTTGAGATACCCGATGGACCTGTTGAACCTGAACATGAGACAACGCAGGTGGCTGGACGTGGTCAAGGATTATGACTGGGAGATCCTTTACCATCCGGGTAAAGCGAATGTAGCAGCGGATGCTTTGAGCCGTAAGTCGGATGGGTCTTCGGTCAGGGACATGTGTGAGGATATCTATTGATTCCCTACTTTTGGGATTAATCAAAAAGGCTCGGGTTGTAACGTTCTAAAAATTCCAACCAATTTAAACTTTTCAAAAACAATCCGGTTTCATTAAGTTATTACAAAAATGTTTTTAGTACAATTATTATCAGAGTCTTCCCAGAACCATATCATAAAACATAGTCATGAGGAGCGGTACGATCACGCCTTTGCCTTGCCACAGTCTCCTGAAGTACCTGAAACATTTAAACCACAACTGTAAGCCCGAAAGCTTAGTGAGATACCCCCAAAATACCAACCACATATACCATACACATAACATGCCATATTATATTAGAACACAAAACAACCATGCACTCCGGGTCTACTGTGTGACTGGTCCGCCGCACCGGGCCTTCAGTCCACCTGGTCCGCCCTCCGAGTCTAGCCATATCCATCGAGTCTGCAGTGTGGTTGGTCCGCCCGCACCGGACCTTCAACTCACCTGGTCCACTCTCTGAGTCTACAGTATGATTGGTCCGCCCGCACCAGGCCTTCAGTCGGCCTGGTCCACTCTCCGAGCCTCGACACGTCTGGTCCGCCCTCGTGGGGCCTTCAGCCTATTCGGACCGCCCTGGGTATGTTGGCCTACAGCACAAAGCAGGACCCGCCTCGACCCAACCCCAGTCCAACAACCATGTGCATATAAACATACAATCATATAACAGTACGCATCCAATCAACCCGGTCTAGCAGATCACATAACATAACATCATCCTAACCAGGATACCGACCTAACCGGTCACTAGCATAGAATCATCCTATATACCAGGATACCGACCTTAACCAGGTCTCTAACATATACCATCCTAACTACCAGGATGCAAACATAGCAAAGCGATAACATAACAACGATACCCGGATTACAATCCGATAAAGGGCCGACCTTGGTGCCTTAGACCCTGTTGATATAGTGAGGATAACTCACCTCGCAAGTGTCGACTGAAGATATAAGATCACGCTGCTCCAACCTTTGACGCGAACTTCACCACTAATCAACAACCAAAACACTGAACCCAATAAATACCAAAATACCCCTGGAAGACAACTAGTCAACACAAGACTATCTCTACTCGCCGAGTCACCCCGCTGACTCGACGAGTCCCTATGCTCTGAAACTCCCATAACACGACTCAACTCGCAGAGTCCCCCCAAGACTTGCCGCGTCCCACAACTCTGAGTCTAATCGCAATCAACTCACTGAGTCATCCCTTGACTCACCGATTCACAGCTCAACCAGGAAAGTTTAAGACCTCACGACCAGACTCGCCGAGTCCAAGGCTATCTTCAACCAACTCGCCGAGTTGTTCTTCCAACTCGCTGAGTTGCTGTCTATCTTCAAGTACCTCGCCGAGTACAGCCATGTGACTCGCCGAGTACCACTAGCTCTTAACCCAAACAGAGGCTTTCCAAGCCATGCAGAGTCTCCAATCCATAGATCTACTCTTATACAAGCCATCCATCATGTAAAGTGGCAAACTTTACGTGAATACAAGGAGATCTAAGCATAATACACTTTAGGGCTAGGGTTTGGGACAACAAGGCTTCATCAACAACTCTTGAACAGGGACTTTATGCTCTTTTGGATCATCACAACTCTAGATCTGAGGTAGCAACCTCAGATCCAACCTCCAAACTCAAGATAGCACTAGATATACTCCCAAAAATCCCACAAATGATAGATCTAGATGGATAACAGCTCAAACAATGAATCATTACCTCAAGAGAAGGCTCCAACAGAAGAATAAGCCAAAGCCTTGCAAAGCCCCTCGGTCCAAGCCTCTTAATCTTCAAAGATCTCTTCAACAAACACTCCTTCAAGATCCAAATGCTCTCTAATTCTCTCACAAACGAATATTAGGGTTTCTGGACTTCAAGGGAGGGTAAAGAGGCTGTGGAGAGGGTATTATGTCCTTTATATAGGGCTCAGCCCCCGGAATTAGGGTTTTCTCCACACAACACCAACTCACCGAGTCCAACCACCGACTCTCCGAGTTGACCACTTAACACGCGACCAGAATCGCAACCCTGCTCGCCGAGTCTACCCATGGACTCGTTGAGTTGACCATCCACATTTTCACTTTGAACCCCGAACTTGCACTCCTGAACTCGGGATGTTACACGGGTAGATGGGGTTTGAAAAGAGAACTGTAAATAGGAAAGGATCAGGGGTGAGATTGACAGATTTGTTATGGATAGTCAAGGGTTATTGACCCGATGTGGCCGAGTTGGGGTTCCAATTTCTGGTGGGGTCAGGCAGATTGTGTTTGAGGATGCTCATAAGTCTTTCTATTCTATACACCCGTGAACCACCAAGATGTATTGGGATTTGAGATTGAGTTACTTGTGGCCGTGTATGAAGAGGGAGATAACCTGGTATACCGAGAGATGCTTGACCTGTAGGATGGTCAAGGCTGAGCATCAGAGGCCGCATGGCAAGTTGCATCCTCTGGAGGTTCCCATGTGGAAATGAGAGTAGATCACCATAGATTTTATCACCAAGTTGCCGAAGACGACAAAGGGTTTTGATGCCATATGGCTCATCATGAATTGATTAACCAAGAGTGCCCACTTTTTGGCTATCCGGGAGAGTTCTTTGGCCGAAAGGTTGGCCGATGTATATGTCTGGGAGATTGTCTCTCACTGTGGGTTTCCAGTTTCCATTGTTTCTGATAGAGACGTTCGGTTCACCTCCTATTTCTGGCAAAAGTTCTACAAGGAACTGGGCATGAGGTTGCATTTCAACACTGCATATCATTGGCAGATCGACGACCAGAGTGAGCAGATGATACAGAACCTTAAGGATATGTTGTGGGCCTGTATTATTGATTTAGTGGGAGTTGGGACTCCTACCTACCTTTTTCGGAGTTCTCCTATAACAATAGTTATCACTCCAACATTGGTGTACCGCATTTTGATCTCTTGTACGGTCGAAGATGTTGTACCCCGGTTTGTTGGGAGAGGTTGGTCACAGGGTTATGGGGAGGACTAAAGTGGTCCTTCATACCACGGAGCTTATTCAGTAGATCAGGCAGAGACTGCACACTGCTCAGAGACGATAGAAGAGGTATGCCAACCAGCATCGATCAGAGCTGGAGTTTCAGGTCGGTGATATGGTACTACTGAAGGTCTCACCTTGGAAGGGTGTGATACGCTTTAGGAATAGGGGGAAATTGTGTCCTGGGTATATTGGGCCTTTTCAGGTGATTTCCAGGGTTGGAAAGATAGCTTACAGGTTGGATCTACTTGAGGAGCTTAGTCAGATTCACAACACTTTCCATGTTCCGTAGTTGTGAAAGTGCGCATTGGATGATGAGGAAGTGGTTTTCTTGGATGATACTCAGGTCGATGAGCGTCTGAACTATGTTGAGAGACCGGTGGCTATTCTAGAAAGGAAGATGAAGGTCATGTGCAACAAGGAGACATGTTTGGTAAAGGTACAATGGCAGCATCCAAGAGGCTTCGAGTGGACCTGGGAGCCGGAGGCGGAGATGCGAGAGCATTATCCTGAGTTATTCGCCACGACAGACTTCAAGGACGAAGTATAAATCAAGTAGGGGAGAATTATAGCATCCCGATGATAAGTTACTTCTAATTTTAACCCTATATTTTAATTATGTCGCATTTTGGTCCCTAAGTAGAAGGAAGTGTGCATTGGAAGCCCTAGTGGCATTTTTGTAATTTGGGAAGTTTAGGAGTACGCCATGTGTATGTGTGTACGCTTTGTACTAAGGCGTACATAGGTATTCAGGGCGTGCGTGCCAAGCATGCAAACCCAAATTTTTAGGGTTTGGCACATATTTAAACCCCATTATTGCTTCATTTCCTCTCACCTCATCAGCCTCCATCCCTCTTGAGACGTTTTGAAACTCTAGTTCACCTTGAGAAGCTATTTCAAGCCTAAGAGTGTGTGGTTTTGTGCTTAGAAGAAGAAGGAAGGAAGCCAAACTCATTTTGGAAGAGTGAAGCACTTTGGTTCTGGGGTTTCTACATCATTTGCAAAGGCATGACCATACACATCCTCTTGTTTATGACTTATGATTTTGGGAGACTTTGATGTTTGAAGTGTTTTGAAAACAATGATTGTAAACAATTTATGAATTGGGTTGCTTTTAAAAGTTTAAATATTTTGTTACAAAATGAGTCCGGAAGGAGATATGCAAGACCTCGGTGATGCAACAAGAGGCCTGTGTGTTTTATTATTGTACTTTGCTTTCGTAATTTATCTGTACCTCGAACACCTGTGTAACCTAATTTACCTAATGAATAAAAAGTAATGTTTGTGTATAATTCAATATAATTTTGTATCTATGATCCAACATCCTAACGTCACAGAACCTGACGTTTCCACCGTCGGCTGGGGGTAACATCTAGTTGAAGAGAAGGTTCAACCTCACCATATTCCACTTCATTTTGCACATTGTGTTGGTTCACAAAACAATCGTTATTATCATCCAGATCTGAATTATCTAAAATAAAATTTTGAATCCATGTACTAATCTCCTTAATCCGAATCATATGAATCTTTCCTTAATGTAGCTGCTATCAATGTAGTTTCAGTAGTTTTAGTACAAATATCATACTATATAAATCAGTAGCTTTCGAATCTTCTTTATATAGGATCTCTCCTCATTTACTTGCAATTTTGTATATATGGGAACACCTATAATATCAACCCATACCACCCTTTCTTCAACACTAAAATCTCTATGCAACAAATTTAAAACTCAAAACCAAGACATAACACCAACATGTTTCTTGAAAGCATCTTTGACATTAATAGAGGGAAATTTTAAAGAAACCCATAAACCAACAAGATAACAAAACACCACATCATGAAACTTTTCATTATTACAAATAATATGCAGATTTGTAAGAGAACGGAATTATTTTACACAACCAAGAAATGTAAACAATAAATATTTCTAAGTAAGATAGTTATTATCAATCACCATAGCCGACATATCATGTTTTGGAATTGGAAGCACAACTATATCATCCTTTCGAATAACAGAAGCAAAAGAACGGATGTGTACTTAAGAAGATGTAGCTTTATTATTAACCCCATATCAGTAGATTGCTTCAATAATATTGTAGGTAGTTCGGCACAACGATCAAATCTCACCAAATTAGCAAACAATTTTAGTTTCCTTATCCAAATTGTGCAATGATTGTGCACTAGAGATTGCACATTCATTAGTTTAATAAGACTTACAAAAGTAAAATGTTTCCTTATTTGGTAAGCGACGAGCAATCAAAACATAAATAATTATACCAAAATGTTCACATGTTTTTCATAATTCACAAACTGAGAAATGTGAAGGGAAGTTTGTAACATATATACTAGTAGATAACTTACGTGTTATATCAATGAATTAAGAACTCAATTCCATCACGAAGAAACACAACACGCTAACAAGAATAAAAGAGAAACCCTACCTTAGCCTCCAAGAAAACGATCCTCAATAGAGGTGGACGTTGGCGTTTGATCCCGCCTGATAAGAGTTCGATTAACCTAGGATCGCTTACTTGATCTCAATGTCACTTATTTTCATTATGATCCACTTAATCCGCCGATGCCAAGCATACGTCTACAAATGCTTTTTTATATATATATATATATATATATATATATATATATATATATATATATATATATATATATATATATATATATATACTCACACACACACAAACACATACACACCTTACAACCTTATATAAGCTTAGGTACCTACCCTATCATACTACGTCCAACAAATGCATTGGACATGCATGTCTAGAAAGTAAGGATTTTTATGTTGGTATTTGATGCTAGAAACGTTCTGGAAATAGGGATCTAGTCGTCTTCAAAAGAAAGTGCTTAATAATGATTGTGAGCAGCCAACCAGATGAGGATTGTTTAGTTACTCTCGAAAGAGTAAGGATAGGATGTATGCATATCCTAGTTGTTGTATCTGTTTAGGGTGGTTGTAACGATCTTTGAGACATATATGGGTAGGGGTGGAAGGTAGTATGGGCACGTACTACTAAAAGCATAGGACCTGTACGTGTAGCAAGGAAGTCACAAACCCCAAGGGTTTAGTCTCGTATCGTGATTATAGCTATGTGTATTGTGGTAATTATGATATATTCTGGTTTATTTTCAGTATGGTGTTTACGAGAGGATCTGGTTCCGGTTCTGTAGCGAGTACCCATGATAGGCAAGGATTGGCTGATGATTAGATTCGGGAGATCATCACCACTGAGGTGGCTGCTATAGTCTGGAGGTCTATTCCAGAGATGTTTGGCTCTATGAAGACCGCTATGATTGAGCTATTTAACGATCGATATGCTGCTCTTTCTAATGTTGTTATTGTTGTAGCTACCACAACTGTTTCTTTTACAGGGTTTCGAAGGGAGAGATCCTTTCAGTACTAAGACTTCGACAATACAAACCTCCGATATTCGGTGGTAGTTTGAAACCCAAGTTAGGGAGAACTGGTTATTTTTGGAGAGGGTACCAAGATTGGGTCAACCTCTTGTTTTGGTGCCAGGGTTTGACAGTAAATTCAACATGGTTGTATGGGCTATCTGACGTATGTGGTGGTTACTCGAACTATGAAGCAGGTTTTAGATGTGCCTATTGTTAATGAGTTTGCAGATGTATTCTCGGAGGAGTTACTCGGCATGCCTCCAGAGAGGCAGGTTGAGTCAGGATTGATTTGGTTCCAGGTGCAGCTCTGATTGCCAAGGCGCCTTACCATTTGGTACCATGTAAGATGTATGAGTTGCCCTCTCAGCTTAAGGAGATGTTGGGCAAGCACTTTGTTAGACCAAGCTGTTCACCGTGGGGAGCACCAGTTTTGTTCGTCAAAAAGAAGGATGGTTCACTAAAATGTGCATTGATTACCGGGAATTGAACAAGTTGACGGTGAAGAACCGTTATCCCCTTCCGTGGATTGATGACCTCTTAGATTAGTTGCAGGGTACGTCTTGGTTCTCCAAGATCGATTTGAGTCCGGGGTATCATCAGATGAGGGTTAGAGAGGAGGATGTCAAGAAGACTGCATTCCTGACTCGTTATGGTCATTACGAGTTAGTGGTGACGTCATTTGGTCTCACCAATGTGCCTGCATAATTTATGGATTTGATAAATCGAGTATGTAGGCCGATGCTCAATCGTTCAGTCATTGTATTCATAGATGATATCTTGGTGTATTCCAAGACCAGGGAGCAGCATTAGGAGAACCTTCGAGAGCTTCTAGAAGGTTTGAGGCGTAAGTAGTTGTATTCCAAGTTCTCAAAGTGTGAGTTTGGTTATGATAGGTCCTATTCTTGGGGCCTCTTGTTAACCAGAACGAGATTTTGTTCGATCCGACCAAGATTGAGGTCGTGATATAGCAGGAGGTTCCAAAGTTTCCATTGGAGATCAAGAGTTTCTTGGGATTAGTATGGTATTATCGGAGATTTATTTAGGGCTTCTCCAAAATTGTGGTACCCCACCCTCGTCTGACAAGGAAGGGAAAGGATTTCCGTAGGGGGCATGAGCAGCAGGCCGCGTTCGAGACACTGATGCAAAAGTTGTGTGAGGCTCCAGTGTTGACCCTCCATGAGGTGTAGTGTGATGCATCTATCACTGGTTTGGGAGCGGTGCTTATGCAGCGTGGAAGAGTCATTGTGTATGCTTCTAGGCAGCTGGAGTCGAATGTGGGTTGGCATCTGACACATGATTTGGAGTTGGGGGCGGTAACGTTTGCCCTCAAGATTTGGTAAAATTATCTATATGGGGTCCGTTGTACCATCTACATGGATCACAAGAGTTTGAGATATCTCATGGATCAACCAAATGTGAATATAAGGCAACGCATGTGGCTTGACGTGGTTAACGATTATGATTGCGACATCCGGTACCACCTGGGGAAAGCAAATGTGGTCACTGATGCTTAAAGCCGCAAGACGGCTAGTTCTGCTGTTGGGGCATTTGTACGAGGATTTCTATTGATTCTCCATTGTTGGGTATGATTAGGGAAGCTTAGACGGAAGGAGTCAAGAATGAAAACTGGAAGTAGGAGCGAGTCAGTGGTGAGATCAACAGGTTTTGTACCGATAACCGAGGGTTGTTGACCCGGTATGGTCGAGTTTGGGTACCAGATTTTGGTGGGGTTAGGCAGGCTGTGCTGGAGGAGGCACACAAGTCCGGATTTTTGATACAACCTAGAGCTTCCATGATGTATCGATATTTGAGTCTTAGTTATTGGTGGTCGTGCATGAAAAGAGAAATAGCCTAGTATTTCGACAGGTGCTTGACTTGTCGGATGGTCAAGGCCGAGCACAAGAGGCCGCATGGCAAGTTGCAGCCATTGGAGGTTCCCATCTGGAAAGGGGAACATATTACTATGGATTTCATCACCAAGTTACCTCAGATGGATAAGGAATTCGATGTAATACGGGTTATCGTGGACCATCTGACTAAGAGCGCCTACTTTCCAACCATGCGAGAGAGTTCTTAGGCTGAGAAATTGGTTGATTTATATATGCACGAGATTGTTGCTCGGTGTGGTATTTGTAACGCCCGCATTTCCAGGCTAGGCATTATCATTGATGTAATAGTCTAGGTTAACCCTTGTAACTCTTTTTGGAGTATTAATAATGAAATATTTGAGTATTACGCGAATTATGTGTTTATTTTCTTAATTATTATAATTTAGTGAATTAAGAATAAAATAAGCGTCAAAATTAAAGTATGAGATATGCCCGATATCTTTGCATAAAGTTGTAGTGGTTGAAACAAGGATTCCGGAGATATAAGGAATGCCGAAATCCGAGTTATAACGAAGAAGTTATGACCTGTCGAAGTTTCGCGACAGAACCGGCACGACGCCGAATGACGTAAAATATGAATTTAAGATAGAGCGATATCTAGCCTTGGTGATCTAAACGAAAGTCGTAGGGTTCGTTAAACTGAGAGTGTGCATAAAAAGAACGCCCAAATCTGACTTCGTATGAGGAAGTTATGATTTTCCGAAGTTTCGACTTAGCGGTATGCAGCCCGAATACTCAAATATGAGATCGAGTGATTCTTAACAGAAACAATCTAAACGAGAGTCGAAGATCACGTCAATAGTAGTCCAACGATAAAAAGACAGACAAAAACGGAGTTCAGATGAAGGAGTTATGAATTTCGAACGGAGTTTCCTCTCCCGACCTACTAAAAATAATATATAAGTAATATATTTATAATATATTAAAAATAAAGTCAAAATTAGCCAATGGAGTCCAAACGAGAGTTGTAGAGCATAATCTCACCTTCGCGTCGATATAAATAACGTCGAAAACGGAGTTCGTATGCGAAAGTTATGAATTTCTGAAGTTCGGGGCACGAAACTTGGTACTGTGTCAGAGTTCACGACGTGAACACTGTGTTCACGACGTGAATTTCGAGATTTGACCCTTCCGGAGCTGTCAGACCCAAGTGGACGAGTGACGCATGCAGTGACGATGAAGCCCCACGACGTGAGCCTTAAAACTCACGATGTGAACCCTGAAATCTCAGCCTATAAATAGAAATCAAGGGTCAGCCGATTTTGGTTGCTCCTCTCTTACTCTCCCACTCCCGATACCCTCTCTAAGCCCTATTTTAACGCCCCGAAGCCCCGATGTTCATCCCGAGACCCGAAGCAAGTCCCGAATCTTGAAGATCCCGCAAAGAAAAGAGTTTATGAGCCGAAGCTCTGCTCACGAGAAGCCCGGTGTGTGAAGTGATCCAGGTTTCACCGAAGAAGTACTACTTAGAGCCGTAGTGCTGTCCGATCATCTTCTGATCAAGTGAGTGTGTAGTCACTTTCTTTTAACGCATAATTATGAAGTATTTTATACAAAATACGTTTTAAGTGTATATTTTGTTGTTATATGTGTGAATGTATATTCACTTTCTTCTATCTCGTAGATATGATTTATTCTCTATGAAATACGTGTTATGTGTATGTGTCTCATCTGTTGTTTGGAATATGTATTGAATGAGAATGCTATACTGGTTTTAAACTATGTACAAAAATATATATTTTTATCTACTAATATGTTGGGTAGAACATGGGTAGATAGTTGACGTGTGATAAACAGATGAGAGGCCTCGATGTTGTTTTTGATTCAGTCATCTAGTGGAGTTTAGATGACGACCACAGACTTTTCTAGACAGTCCTGTGGAACGCTAGCAGGTTCGCCGCCTGTAGGTGTTAGTGAACTTGGGTGTTCATTCGTTGTACTCCATCCCCCTCATGGTTGCCTTATTTGACATATATTGCCCGGAAACCCCCGAATGCATGTGTTGTCGCCCCGATGAAATATTTTAAGACTAGGTCCCTTGTGTTAGTCGTTTTAGGGACGTAAAGTGAGAATAACGGGAATGGGTAATTGGGTTATTGTTGGTTGGTGGAATTAAATATAATTATTTATGGTGGGTTGAAAACCCTATATGCTCACCAGGCTCCAAAGTCTGACCCACTCAGTTTATTTGTATTACAGGAAGTGGCACAAGGACATAAGATGGATGAATCATCAGGTTGTTTTGTTTACAAGTCTGTATATGTATATATTTGTTGAACGACTTGTAATTTTATCGTTTATGCTTTATGGTCTATATCGGAACATGACATCTCGAGTTTTGGTTATATAATGAAAATACATTTCTTTATGAAATGCTTTGGTAAATATTATTTTATCATACTTTGTTTTTGGGAACAAATTCCGCAACTCTTTCAAATCAAAAGGATTTACTCTGAAATTATTTTAAAAGCATAAATGAAAATCGGTCTTTTCTGGCCGTGATTTTGGGGATGTCACAGTATTCCAGTATTCATTGCCTCTGATCGAGATGTTCGGTTTACATCTCATTTTTGGCAGAAGTTCCACGAGGAACCTGGTATGAGGTTGCATCTTAACATTGCTTATCAATTCACAGACTGATGGCAAGAGTGAGAGGACCATTTAGAAACTCGAGGACATGTTTAGAGCCTATTTCATAGACTTCGATGGGAGTTCGGACTCCTACCTTCCTTAACTTAGTTTTCTTACAATAAAAGTTATTACTCCGACATTGGCGTGTCGCCATTCGAGCTTCTCTACGGGAGGAAGTGTCGTACCCTAGTTTGTTAGGGAGAGATTGGTCATAGAGTTGTGGGAAGGACTGAGGTAGTCCTTCAGATGACAGAGCTTATTCAACGAATTAGGCAGAGACTTCAGACAACTTAGATTCGACAGAGGAGCTACGCCGAAAAGCGCCGATCCGAGTTGGAGTTCTAGGTTGGTGACATGATTATGTTGAAGGTATCACCCCGAAAGGGTGTAATACGCTTCACGAAGAGGGGAAAATTGGGGTCCTAATTTATTGGTCCATTTTGGGTGATTGCCAAGGTTGGAAAGGTAGGGTACATGCTTGATTTTCTTGAAAAGCTCAGCCAGATTCACAACACTATCCATGTTTCACAGCTTCAGAAGTGTGTGGCTGATGATTCAACGGTTGTTCCTTTGGATGATATTCAGGTTGATGATCGCCTGAACTATGTTGAGAAGCCAGTGGTGATTTTGGATAGAAAGACGAAGGCCTTGAACCTCAAGGTGGTATTTTAGTCAAGGTCCAGTGGCAACATCGGAAGGGTTTTGAGTGGACCTGGGAACCCGAGGCAGAGATGAGGGAACATTACCTAGAGTTGTTTGTATTAGTGGACTTCAAGGACGAAGTCTGATTTCAGTGGGGGAGTATTGTAACATCTAGATTTTTGGAGGTACTTTAATTTAATGTTTATATATTTTGTATCTTGGGCGGCGCCACGTCGTGGTGAAGTAATCCCACGACGTGGAGATGGCCGATGCATCACGGGTTTTAAATGGCCACCATGACGTGGCAGCCTATGGACACATCGTGGCAGTGGTTTAATGAGAAACCCTAATATCTAGGGTTTGTGTCGTATTTAAGGGAATGTGACGGCTAGGGTTGCTCGCCCTCAGCCTCCATCACACTCTCTCGGCCTCCAAGCAAAACCTACCCTCCATTTTTGCTCTCTAAGCTTTTGTGTTGATTTTTTGGCAGATTGAAGAAGAAGGAGGTGACTTCTAGACTTGGATTCAACAAGCAACTATTCTCACCATCTTATTTTACATCTTTTTGACTCTTGTATGTCCCCAAGTTCCAATCATTTTGGATTATTGTGTATAGATCTAGGTTTCTATGCATTAATCGTCATGTCCTTAATTATTGGGTGGTGAGGTCTCATAAAGTTTGCAACTTTATGAATCTCCAAGTCATTTTGGACCTTAGATGCTTTGGATCTGGAATAGCATTGAGTTTTAGCATTATGCATGGAAGATTTTGCCAAAAACCCTCATTTTGACCTAATAGAGCCCAAGACATGCATTGGACATGCATGTCTAGAAAGTAAGGATTTTTATGTTGCTATTTGATGCTAGAAGCATTCTAGAAATAGGGATCTAGTAGTCTTCAAGAAAAAGTGCTAATGGGCTAAGCCAAGTTATGTCCTTGCCATAATTAGATCTAGAAATGGGATCTCAACCCTTAAAAAGTCTAAAGGGATAAAGTTGGAAACTTTATCCACTTGGACCTTTGAATAGACAAGATATGGGCTTTAGAGCCATTAAGATCAAGGAAATCGACTTAATCCATTAAGTCATTGGGGAGCCCACGACGGGGCCAAAGGTCTCTACGGTATGGCAGCTGGGCTGAGACTCGACTGCATTTTCATTTGGTGGCAACGACATGGCCAAGGATGGTCACGACATGGTGACCTACTATAGTTGAATTTGACTTTGACCATTGACGTTGACCAAGTTTGACATAAGGGTATTTTGGGTATTTTGTGTTGTATTTGAGAATTGGTCACTGATTGTTGGATAGGTGACCGGTAGATCTGATATTCAGAGATGTGTCCTATTCATTGATCATTTCAGACTGAGAGGTGATTTTTCCTCACTGTCCTTGTGAGTCGAAGGCACCAATACCGCCCATTAGTTATGTATCCTGATATAGAGGATGTTGCTATGATGTAGTGATATGTTAGATCCGTGTCATGGTATATAGGATGTAATATGTGGTAGTGATCTGTAGATCTGCCTGATTTTCTATTGACTGGTTATATGTTTATCTATTTGTTGGATATATGTTATATGTCAACATAATATGGTTGGGTTGAGGTAGTACTACTTTGTGCGGTAGCCAATAAACATGGGAGCAATCCATACATAATTTATGGGTCTGAGGGGCAAGCAGACTTATACTATGAGCTCGGAGCAAGCCAGATATGAGTTGTGGGCCTGAAGTGTAACGCCCGTAGATCCGGGCTAGTCAATTTAGAGATAATAGGGGTCGAAAACGAATTTTTGGCAAAATATTATTTATAATAAATAGTCTTAACCAAGTTGTATAATATGTCTCAAGGTTTCCGTACATATAAAGAATGCCAAAATCCGAGTTATAACGAAGAAGTTATGACCCGTCGAAGTTTTACGGCAAAACCGGCAGGACACCAGGAAGCGTAAATAGTAAATTTACGATGGAGCGACTTTTAGCCTTAGCAATCTAAACCAAAGTTGTATTATACGTTAAACCGAGAACATCCATAAAAAGAACGCCCAAATTTAACTTCGTATGAGGATGTTATGATTTTTCTAAGATTCGGCTTAGCAGTGCACGACCCGAAACTCGAATTTTAGTTCGAGCGGTTTTTGGCTTACGCGACCTAAATGAGGGTTTGAGATCTCATTCATAGGAACTCAACGGAAAAAATATAGACAAAAACGGAGTCCGTATGAAGAAGTTACGAATTCTTCGCGGTCATTTAACAGTCTAAACGCCTCCTACTGTTAAATTTGAGATCGGTCGAGAATTAGCCAAAAGAGTCTAAATGAAAGTTGTAGATCTTGATTTTACCTACGCGTTGAAAAAAGAACGTCGAAAACGGAGCTCGTATGCAAGAGTTATGATTTTTCTAAGTTTGAAGACTGATATGCGATAGGGGGTGACATGGCACCACCAGAATTGGACATGTGGCACCACCAGAAGGCTGCCACATGCCCCAACTCGACAAGTAGGTCCTCCTACTCGGCAAGTCCATCAGGAATTCACCCTATAAATAGAGGTGCCGGGTCTTGCCATTTCTTCACACCTCTCAAACCTTCTTTCTCTCTCTACACTCTCTCTCTAAGCTCCCTAACCCCCCCTAAAAGCCTAGGTAAACCCCCTAGCACCCGAAGGAAGCCCCGAGGCTCCCGGAGTCCCGAGAAAAGAGCCTTTCGGCTCGGGAACGTTGCTCCAGCGAAGCCCGGTTTTTGCGAAAAACTCGCTGTAAGTGAGCTACGCCTACGCTATTTTTAATATACCTTCTAATTAATTATCGTAACATTATTAGGACCTTAAAATAATTATTTGGGCTATTATTTTGAGTTATATTGAGTGCTATTTAATGCTTATATAATAGTAATAATAGCTAGACTATTAATTAGTCGCGGTTAACGTTAGACTAAACTCTAGTGGTAATGATATTAGGTTTCGTCAAGGGATAATTATTTTAAGAGTAACGAAGTGCTGTCCGAGTGCCGAGTCACCACCTTACCAGGTGAGTGCATAGTTACTTTCATCTTACACATAGATATGAAGTATTTTATATAAACTACGTGCTATGTGTGAATATTATCTGTATAATTGCTATCTATGCTGAATGAACGATTTTATACATGTTTTAAATGATTTAAACTGTATATGTATTTTATATCTACGATAATGTTGGGGTAAAACATGGGTATATGTAATAGATAGAGTATGAGTTGGATGATGAGTTGAGAGGTGAAATAGATTGTGAGGTGAAGGTGAGAGGTGGACGATGTGAGAAGCCTTTTTCCCAAATGATGGCCTCGTCATTCAGCAGAGTATGGATGACAACCACGAACTATTCTAGACAGTCCAGTGGAACACTAGCAGACTCGCAACCTATAGGTGTTGTGAACGATGTGTTCACCGGTGTACTCTAAAAAACCCATTGACACGTATTGTGAGTGGATGTTGTCGATAAACGAAATAGCCCTGGCAGCTATGGATTTAGTGCCTGTTGAGCAAACCCTGGCAGCTATACATTTAGTGACCGTTGAGTAACCCTGACAACGATGGATTTCGTGCCAATTCCTTAGGATGATCCTTAGGAATGAATTAACGAGGAGTAGCTGATTCTTAGGGTAGACCCTTAAGAGTAAAGAAGATAATGAGGATGGGTAATTGGGTTAACTGTTTGACGATTAAACATAATAATTATATTATTGTGGGTTGAAAATCCTATGTACTCACCAAGTTTCCCAACTTGACCCACTCAGTTCAATTATATCACAGATGTTAATATGAAGTCACATTACACTGAGAGATTAAGGAGATATAAATCACTAGTGATAATGAATGTAAGTTTTGTTTATGCTTATGTTTCTGTATTGACGATGACATCCCAAATGTTTTAAAATGAATAAAAATACATTTCTTCGGAAATGCTTTGATAATGAAATTATCATGTTTTTCTGGGAACAAATTCCGCAACGTTTTTATTAAAAGAGATACTCTGATTTTTTTAAAGCATAAATAAAATCGGTCTTTTCTGGCCGTGAAAATGGGGATGTCACATGAAGGGCAAGCTAGACTCATACTGTGGACTTAGGGGTAATCCAGTCTATTAGTTGTGGATCCAATATATGTTGTTATATGTTTGTGTCTTGGTACTTTGGGGGAAACTCACAAAGATTTGACTTACAGTTTCAGTTTACTGTTTCAGATACTTCTAAGGACCGTGACAAGGCGAATGTGTGATCGTGCACATCCTTTGGTTTTTATGTTGTTTGGATTTTGGGATTCTCTGATTACTAAAATACACTTTTGAAACAATGATTTTGTAAACATTTATGGTTATGGGTTGTTTTTGAAAAGTTAAAATTTACTGTGATTTTTGGGATTTTGTGTGTGTGTGTGTGTGTATATATATATATATATATATATATATATATATATATATATATATATATATATATATATTGTTGCTACGCAGCCTCCTAGATGCTTGGTAGCTAGATGAGATGATCTTTCCCTAATATGGACTCTAGAAGGCCCGTTGTAAAAGATGACAACACTTGGTTAGAAAGCGATACCAAGGGATGGACCCCAATATTTCTCTTTGATGCTTAAGGTAGACATCGATTAGAAGTGTAATGAAATTGTTTGGGTTCTCAGAACTCTACCGAGAGAGAGAGAGAGAGAGAGAGAGAGAGAGAGAGAGAGAGAGAGAGAGAGAGAGTGTTAAGTTCAAATAAGATCACTAACTTTTTTTGGATCAATAAGATCACTTTTTAACCCTTGTTTTAGATATTTTTTTCTATCGAAAAAATATCTAAAAGTATGTAAATTTATACTTTTACAACCTGTTTCCATATTGATATACGAAAAAAAAATCTATGAAAAATATGCACCATATGCATATTTTTCGTAAAAAAATCTCATTTTTTGAATTTTTTTCAATGAATCGCCTTCTTTATTAACGTCTTAGACAATTAAGCCATTTAAAAAAATATATTGAAAAAGTTAAAAAAAACTAATGTGCATGATTTTTCAACTATTGTTTTAGAGTTTATCTTATATCGAAAAAATAAATAAAAATATGTAAATTCATCATTTAATAACCTTTTTAGATAATTATATTTGGGGAAAAAATTACATAAAATGTGCACCATATACACATATACACAAATGAAAATATGGGTTCAATAGAAAATCATTATTAACAAGGAACCAATGAACCAATCGTAAGCTTCGAAAATAATAATGATCAACAACTAAGAGAATGGATGTACACTTGTACATTGAATGCACATACATCATATTATACAATTGAAGCTACTTCTTTACCAACAAATTTACTTTTTTTTCGTTTAAACTTTTTTAAGCCACGTTTAAAAAAACGAATATACCGTTGTTTACGATTTTTCATCATTTACTCCATAAATATCCATATTGATATATTAAAAAAAACAATTAAAAAACTCACCTCGTTTTGTTGTTTTTTTTTCAACATTTAAGTTTATTTTTATCCAAAAAAAACTAATTATACCAAAAATCTCAATGTTTTGTCCTCTATTAATAAACATCAACATCAATTATTAAAAAAAAACTCGATCATTTCAGATTCACCTGTAAATTTTCAATTTTAACTAATGCGAATCTGACTTACTATTTCAACTCTTTGATCATTCACAAATTAAGTGAAATTTACATATGAATCAAAATATATTTCTATGTAGTTTTATAATATTTTAACGTTTTGATTACTCGTAAATTAGTTTTCGTAAAATCAACAAATAAATTTATCCAGACTATGAATCTGAACTGAAATTTCGATTTTTTTAAACATCAATATGAATATATCTTTAAAGAATGCCAAAAATATGAAATTTGATATATTTATTAATTTTTTCGATAAAAAATAGACCTTAATTTTTCAAAAACCAAAAAGATGAAGTGAGTTTTTTGAAAAAAAAAAATCATATTTTGTATATCAATATAAATCTTTATGTAAAAAGGACAGAAAATCATGAACAATGGTATATTCGTTTTTTTTTCAATAAAAACATGACCTAACAAAATTAAACTAAAAAAATGAAAGAGAGTTTTGTTATCATCTGATGAATATACATCAATTGTAAAAGTCTATAATCATTTCTTTTGTCGTGATATTTTAAATTCCGATGTGTTTTGGATTGGTTATTTGAATTCTTAATAAATAATGATTTTCTATGTAACCTTTTCGAGTGTGGATATATACATATTAATGTGTGAATGAAGAACATCTCATAAGAATTAGCTTAATTGATTATTTATCTGAATTTTAAATGATTGACGGTTAAATTATGACCGCAGACAATGTATTGCAATGGTGGTGGTGAATTTGGACACATTAGTTGTCTCATTTGCAGGTGGCTGTGCATGTGCCACACGCTTTCCCTCTACACCTCGTTCTTTGATTGATATTATCTTATTCTACTTCTTTTAAAATACTTTTAATAAAAATATATTCCTTTTGTCTTTATTTCTTTTTTTATTGTTTAGAAATAGTATACAAATACAACGATTTGTTTGAAATTATAATTTAATAAATTTGTTTTGTTATTGTATGATAAATTATTGATGCATAGAATCACGCATATAAGAAAACAACAAAACACGCGGCTGTGTGTATCTAGGTTTATTTTCCGACTAATTGATCATTTTAGAAAGAGAAAAAACTCAACAGAAATATTAAGTTTTATTTTCCAGTATTTATGTAAAAAATAAACATTTTACCAAAATAAGCATTAATTTTATTGACTCGATCTGCAAAATGATAGTTGGACCCGATCTTCACTGATTTTATAGACCTGATTTCCACGATGTCAGATTGAGGTGTTCTTCTATATCTTTGAGGGTATAATTTTTATATGATCAAGCAAAAAGGTTGTATATAGAAAGCACACATGAGTTCCACCACTAGGGTTCAGCAAGAAGTCCCATTGGGACCACTTCTCTTTGCATTTGTGTTGCATCCGTTCTTGCATAATATTAGAGACAATTGCAAGATTTTTCTCAATACATGGTACTTTGATGATGAAACACTTATTAGAGAGTCGGAGGAGGTGGCCAAAGCATTGGACATCATTAAGGTGGTGAGTCCAAAATTGGGTCTTTAGTTGAATATCAAGAAAACCGAGCTATTTTGGTCCTCATGTGATGGTAGGAAGCTTCGTGAGGAGACCGCCATCGAGGGTGAAACTTCTTGGGGGAGTTGTTAGTAGAGACGCTAGTTTCATTAGCAATTTAGCTATAAAAAGAGTCGAAAACGTTGTGAGATTGATGCGCATTCTTCTAAACTATCTGACCCCTAGAGTGGGCTCCATTTGTTTCGGTCTTGTATGGGTATTACTAAACTTTTATTTGGGTTAAAGACGTACCAAACCATTCACATGGAGGAGGCGTAATTGCTCTTTAAGAAGGGATTGCACGGGGAAATTAAGGATATCGTGGTTTGTGGTGGCCATTTCTTTAGCGACATATAGAGGCGAATTGCTTCCCTACCCATTAGGTTTGGTGGGTTGGATTTGTACTCGACAATATAGGCTTCTTAATATGTTTTTGTTGCCTCAAGGACCCGATTTTGGGTGTTACAAGACCACATCTTATGGCATAACCACATATATGGTATGAATTCTGATTATGCTTGTGCCTTGGCTTCTCTTCGTAACAAACTTTCGGGCTTTGACTTTAGCAATTTCATTAAAAAGAACCCCCCCCCCCCCCCCTAAATCCCAACATATACTGATGAGTGCCCTTTTTAGTAAAATTGTCGAAGATATGGAAGTGCATTTCGACATGAGGGTTCAACAGAAAGCAATTTTCGAGTGTTTACCAACACAACATGCTCAAGATTTTCTTCTAGCTATCCATGTAGATGGGTTTGGCCAACACATGTCTAATGTGGAGTATCACACTATCCTTAAATATCAGCCCATGATCCCAATATTTCCAGCGAACGAGATGTGTCCGGTGTGTCGTAAGGCATGTTTGGACTCTTTTGGAGAATAATGTGGTTTATTGTAAAGAACCCTCGGGGTTTAAATACTTACACGATATGGTTAAGGATGTTTTTTTGACATATTTAAGCATGCCAGGGTTTTCGCTAAGAAATAGGCACATGTGAATTTCTTGACTGACCCGACAGAAGGAATGTCAACCCTTAAACCAACTATTGTATTGATTTTTGGATGGGTTGAAGGGAAACACACTTGTGCGGACCTTATAGGGGTATCCCCTCTCGTGGGCTTGAGGGTTGGAGGTTTCAAGGTAAGACAGTTTGCTTTAAAAGCTGCCACATGCAAAGTCGCAAAACGTGAGAAATCGTGCTTGGAAAATTAACACATGTTCATACCATTTGCGTTTGATACGTTTGGTTTCCTCGCATTGGACACAGTGTAACTTCTTAATAGAGTACAACAGATCATGCATAACAATGTTATATCCCCTAGATCTATTGATGTCGTCTTCAAAAGAATTGGTTTTCTCACACAAAAAGGTTTAGCGACACAACTTGTTTCCTATTTGCCTTCTCACTTATTGTATTATGATAACTAATTTATAAAAAATGGGATAGTTGGACCAACGTAATTGTTAAAGCGACATTTTTTAACAAATCTACTAAAAAAATTATTTATAAATTTACGTTCTCTTATCTGCAACGACTCTTCTTTATTTATTCATCTCCATGTTCCCACACTGCCTATCTGCTACTTTGTGGCTAATATAATACTCAATTCATCATCATCTGACTTATTGCATCAGGTCATCACAATCTTAGGTAACGAGTTCTCTATGGCCAGTCTCATAATCTGAATTATTTTCTCAGTATTGTTGTTATGTGGGATCACCGAGTTATATTCTTACCTATCAAAGTTATGGCCTAGACAAGTTTATCAATTGTAAACTAGCTCACACTCCGAAAATTACATTGGCCAAACTAGACGACAGTGGTCCCCATTACACAAATACAACTCTTTGTAAAAGTCTTATTTGGGCTCTTAAGTACTTGACTTTCACGATCCTCGAGAGCCTTATTTTCATGGCTTTCAAATGGATTCTTCGGCACGTTCGGGGCACCACTACTCACGATATACATATTTGTGATTCTCCTTTTCTTGGTCTCACTGCTTACCTAGATGCAAATTGGGGTGGTTGGTCAGTAACACGACACTCCATGTATGGTAGAGGCTTTGACTCTTAAGATTGGAGGTCCTAGTTTCTAATCCGAGAGTTGACGATTTCTTCTAACTTTGTGATACTAACTTCTAACCACTAACAAGTCGTAAAAAAAAAACATGACACTCCATGTCTGGGTACAACTCCTTTCTTGACCACAACTTATTGGCATGCTCCTTGAAGTGCCAAGGAACCATTCCAACTCAAGCATCTCGACAAAATACATGGTCATGGTAAATGCGGTTGCTAAAACATGTTGCAATTGCAACTTACTTTGTGAATTGCATCATTAGACTACCATTGCGAGCTTTTTCTATTATAGAAACTTCTTTCCGTTGGTTATCTTTTCGTAATTCTAAGGCTATGATTAATTGGGTTACGTGATTACAAAATCCAATCTTACCTTAAACTGGTTTTGCAGCTAGTTTCTTGCTAGTTTATGGTTTGTTTCGTATTTCATATATTTGGTTTCCGTTTAAAAAAAAAAAAACTTATCAAACAATCTGGTTCAACATCAGTGCACTAAACATATGGAGATAAACATTCATTTTGTTTAGTAGAAAGTGACGATGGCACAACTTTGTGTATTACATGTCCCGGCCTCCTCATAATATGTTACTATTTTCACCGAAGGTATTTCGTCAACTCTTTTCCTTGACTCTCGAGACTGTTTAAACGTTTGCAACAGATCTTCCATTCAAATTGTAGAGAGGGACGTTAATATCATTAATTGTAATAGGCTTTCTTAATTGTGTGGTGCTTGTGAATAGATTATTCACAATGCTTAACAAATTTCAAGTCTTAGTTTGCTATTATATGCACTCTTTTATATATATATATATATATATATATATATATATATATATATATATATGAACCATGTTATCATTCAAATCAAAAATTCATATCACCATTTTAGTAAAATTCACCTTGTTATAATCACTAAAACATTTCGTTATTCTAGAATTATTTTAAATCATTTTATTTTTAGTTTATGTTTTTTACTATTTTATATATTTTATTGTTTTAGTGAACAAATTATTTAAAAATTGGGCTATGATTTGATTTTTTTGTTTGTTTTTGTTTTTTGATTCAATTTCATTTTTATTGTTATATTGTTTTTATGATTTGATTTTTTATTCAATTGTTATTATTTTTTAGTAGTATAGACAACGAGTTTGAGTTATTGAGATAGTGAGTAAGACTTTTATGTTGTCAAATCATTTAATGGATTGTCTTGTGCATGCGAATTATTGTTACATGCGTCGGAATTGTAGGTTATCTTGTGTTGAAAAAATTACAATTTATTCTAAAATGGTAAGTCGGAATTGTGGGTTATCTTGTGCAGAAGAAATTACAATTTATTCTAAAATGGTAAAAAAACATGAAAGATTTATATGTTCAAGTGTCCTTATAAAATGATATTGATAGATAATATATGATCCTAAATGGTCACGCTAACAATAACTTGATACAATTCAATATTTATTAAAAATTGATTTTAATAAATATTGAATAAACTCTTATAATTAATTAGAAATAATAATTTTTATTAGCAATTAACATAATATATCATATGTTATGATTTATTAAGTCATGTATAATGTTTTTGACTATAAGGATTTTTGTTTTTCCAAAAGTTAAGGTTTATAAGTTATAGAAGAATGAAAGTTTTTTTTATAAAACTCTTTCTTCTTTTTCACGAAAAACCATATACATGTACAGAGGGGACAGGATAAGGGCTTTTGATTATTATATTAAGGCATACATGCGTGTACGTTATGTCTTGACATAATGAACTAAAGGTTAAGAGTTTAAGGGTTTTGGACTAGCATTTACATAAGTTGAAACATTGTTAGTGGATTACTACATGTAAATTTCTACTTTCATTCTTTTTCAATATTCAAGCCTCCATTGGGGATTTAAAGACTACAAAGATTGTCATATTCCTTCTTCCTCTTTGGTGGTTGTTATTTTTTTTTTCCCAATTCAAGATCTTTGGTGGGTTTACTAGTTTTAAGTTTATTCAAAATTTAAGTATTCCGTTTGCTAAAATATTGAGTTTTTGAAACTATTTTTGAATAAAAACCCAACAATTGATATAAAACCATCTCACAAGTTTGGTTAGATTTTATGATTTTTGAAAATCTTGGTTTTTGAAAATATGGATAACTTGTTTTTGTAAGAAAATAAGTTCACATATATTTTCTATGACAAATTTATAATTGTTATTTTTTTGACAAAAATTTTCATGCATATTTTGTCAATAAAGTTGTATTAGAAAAACAAAGGTATTTTGTGTGATACATATAGTTTAGAATGCATAAACAACCCATGGACCTTATTTGTGTTGTTATTTTATATGGACTTTTGAAAATGGTTTGTAATATTCTTTTATTAATACAACATGTAATAATAAAAGTAGCTAGTTTTTCATCATTGTTATATTATGTAATAGATTAGTTTTAGACTGAATTTATTTTATATAAAACTAGAAGGTTGTCCCGCGTGCTGCGCGGGACGGAAGGTGTTCTTGTCTTTTAGTTCACGTGTTTAATCTATTGGCAAAGAGATGTAATCACAACATCACAGAAAATAATCACATTATCTGTATGGAATGACAATGTACTTTCATTGATTTTTTTTATTATAGGCTACAAATGTCATCCAAATAAGAAACAATTTTAGGTGCTAAAATTTGCTAGGTTTTGAAAGTATAATGCATTAATAACGAAAAAAACTCAAAACTTGAACCTCTCTCCAAATACATGGGTCTGTAAAAGTATGATAATCGTTTGATTTTTCATTTTCACATTCCACATCATGTGAACATCTGATCAAATTCCACCCTTAGTATCAGTAACTAAAATAGTTAGTTGTGTAACTACATGCCTGATCTCTACCGCACAAAATCGTAATACATTAATGAAACCTTAAACATCAAAAGGATATAATCTTAACCATTTGAAGAATAAAACTGAAATTCATTTTATATATGAGTGATATCGCCTTAAATAGGTTGTATAGTGAATATACTTGTTACCAATAAGTGTAAAAACTCTTGAGAGGCATCCGTCAACATATTTTCAAATGGTAAATTTTTCTATAATAACTTGCACATTTTTAATTATTTTATCCCTGAATCATCAATCTAACTTGCACATTTTTAATTAATTTATCCCTGAATCATCAATCAACCTGTAAATGGAAAACAATCATACCTATATCAGTCCATAAGATCAATTGATAAGCACTAAATACCATAGGGTTACATGTAAAATTTGTAATTTTAGAAACATTACACTAAACCTGTACATCTAAAATTTGTAATAACATATATAATATTCAAATATAGTAAAGGCCATTTATTATTAATAAATTAATAATAATGGATTATTATTTACACTAAGACCTTCTCGTGGGATCACACCATTCCAATTCTTCTTGTAGTAAGATGGGGAATTTTGGAATTCATACCTCTCTTCAATTCATTCTATTCAACATGCAAAACAAGTAAAGATCTTAAGAAGTTGTAAAAATCCATTTGGTTTGGAATCAAGGAGAACATGATGTAATTTGATAAGCCTTATTCAAACCCCAATATGTTCCCGTTAGGTTCATGTTCATCTACATCTGATAACCGAAACATTTGTAGTGTTCAACTAATAATTTTTGTTGCATGAAATAGATGGCTATAAAATATTTTTTACAAATAATGAACACAACATCAATTAAAAGACTTTTTAAGATGAAGCTTCAACAATAGATGAAAACCGGGGGTATGATGAGAAGGAAATTACCATCATGACCTTCATCGCACTCATAGGTGGGGTTTACTTGGAAAATTATGATTTTCCCTTAAGAATCAGTAATGGCGGACATATGATTTGAGCATTTGTTGACATGGGCATACCATTTCCTTTACATGGTTACCATTTTTGTAAATCTTGAAGGTCAGATGTTCTAAAAAGAACAATGGAAGCTCCTGCATTTGAATTTTTTTTTTAAAAAAAAGTTAACTTTACCAAGAAACGAAGGGCGTTTTGCGAAAAATAAACAACAAACCAGTTAAAGCAATTGCAAGATTGATTTTTTCAAGACAATACTTAATTCAACTTCACCATCAAATTTCTATTATATAAACGTCTTCCCGGAGTTACTTCTTTAATGCAACTTGGGAATGAAATAAAGATATTATTAATTGGAAGCTTTCTTCTCAAAACTTCATAATCTTTCATTGATTCGAATGACAAATGCTACCGGATTTTAAATCTTAGAAGGAAACAAATCATGCCTATTTATTGTTGATACATGAAAGTGAACCTCTAGTAATCCGAAGCTAAGCCAAAACCGAAGTCAAGTGCATTCCAAGGTGTGATGAGTTTCAAAATGAAACTTGTTCCGAGATGAAGACAAGTCCGAGAAACACCTAGTATTCAGTGCTATTTTGAGTCTGTATTAGCATTTAATGTTTCTTGTCCTTTAGCATTTGTTTTATTGTAAAGTTCATAAGACAAAATCAAGAAAATTTTGTGTGTCAGCTTTTTGACGTTTCAGATTTACATTCTCCATGCAATCTTGTAATTTGTCTGCTTATCACTCCTTGGCTATTTAAGGAGATGAGTTTTTCATGCAATACAACCCCTGTAGCAACATTCTTTTTCACATCAATACCAAGTATCTTTCAAGTAAAATCATTTTCTATTATTCCCATTGTTCTTAATTTATCTTTACATTGTTCATACTCATTCTCTTACTATATTGAATACATTGTTGAACTTCTTACTTCAAGACAAAATTGGTTTACCAGACTTGAGTGGACTCTTAATATTAGCAGCAAACATTGATCTTAAGCTAATTCAAGGCTTGAGTTTTCAAACCTTGTCCGTACACTTGTTCTTTCACTTTCAAATGGTATCGGAGCCTAAGTGGTAGTCGTTTAAATCCATAAGAACATATTATAATTGATCTGATATTGCCTTGGTATCTCAATCATTTCTATGTTCAGGATAAAGTTCTTCAATATACCACTTCAGCTCTAATACTTTAACTTCAATGGATGCTCCTAATCCAACTCAACAGATGTATCCAATGCAAATAGAAAATAGTGTGGGTTGCCCAACGCGTGCCCCATTGCTAGTTGTTGAAGAGTATATCTCTAGAAAGTTAGAATGAAGAGATTTTTACTTGGTAAAGAAAAAGGTGAAGAGATATGGAGATCTGTGAAAGAAGTTCATCATGTTCCAATAAGACAAATGGTTAGAGATGATGTTGATACTCTCATGGGTCAAGATGAACAACGTCCAACACCTCTAACTGCATCATACCTTGAAAATCTTCATGTAAATCACATTGCATTCTCAGAAATGGTCTTTGGTGTTCCTCCTTCTCTCTTTGAGCACATTAAGTTGTGAAAATATGCGAGTAGATTTGAGATACAATTCAAGACTTGTTCAAAGGTTTTGGGAACATGAAGGATAAGCGTTTGACATCCGTTGTAAGCGAATTTGATACATTCACTACAACTCCCAGTGAATATGTAGCCTTTGCATCAAATCGGTACAAGATCATTGTGAACAACATGACTGCACATGGAGTAGTCCGAACTCCACTTGAATACAATCTCAAGTTCATCAACAGCTTTGGAAAGGATGGGGAAACATTAAGTCTTGTATTCAAAGTAATGGATCTCTGAAGAAACTAAATCTTTATCAATTGTTTGACAAACTGCAAGGGCATGAATCCAACGTTGCTCAAACATTAAGAGAACTATCAGGAGGTCCTCTCACTTTAGTAAGTTTGTCAATACAAAAAATGCCAACTTCAAAACATATATGTATAATTATGAATTATAATTGCATTTTGATCTTATTATGGAAAAAATGTAAGTTTTGTTGGAATGAGGTCCAACAAAAAAATTCTCAGTTTACTACAAAATCAGAATACACTAATTTAGTAAATAAAATTAAATATGATTTGATGAATGAGTTTGTTGAAAAACTATGTTGATTTCTACCATTCAAGGATCACATAGAAATATTTGTGACTTCCAGAGTGTACTTAATCAAGCTAGGAGACTCTATGTCACAAAAGAACATTAATCATATTCTCCGATAAATTTAATTATAATTAGAGTAAAGTAAAATACAGAGATGACAGTATTTGCAAAAATCCACACAAATTAAATATAGTTAGACCCGTTGATAAAGTTGTTCTTTTAAGCTAAGTATGAATGGTCACACATTAGTTGTAATACTTTATTGTTCTATAAATGGGATTTTGATTTGGATTTAGTATTTGGATATTGGAACATTGTAACAACAAATATTGCTAATGTTTTTGATATATTGGGATATGATCATCACATTAATACTTTTTGTGTTCTATATTAACATGTTTAATCAATGAATAATCTTATTATTCTAAAAGTTCCAATTGGTTATAGTTGCGGTAGGAATTATGAAGTAAGACTAATATGAATTGGATTTGTTGACTCTCACCAGATGAAAGTATTCAAGTGGTTGTAACCAAGATTCATAGTTTATTGTCAGAGAATTAGTATTGAACCAACCACATCAAGATCACCTCATGGATCATTATCATGAGTGACACTTTATAAAAGGCACTATCTTTTTATCATTAACACATGAGATACATAATGGGTCTTAAGTGTTGGGAGAGCTATGCTTTGATGTGGTCAAATGATGATCCTTAAACGGGCAGTTATAAAAGCTCTTTTAACGTATGGTGTAAACTAGACAAGAGGCTTATGTTATCAAGATGAGATTTGTTTCTCTTATATGTTTTGAGTTAGAAATCTAAGGCGCCTTTCCAAAAGTTGAACACCTAATGAGATTGATTGCAATATGTATCAGATGTTCAACATGATGTATGTAACAAAGGGATAAATAATCACTTACCTTATACACCAATTGCAGCTTTGAGCTTCTGGGAATTAGATGTTAATGGAATGACACAAATTCATATATTATTGGGGATAGTGAAATGTTGCTAGTCGTTCACCATTGTCTGTATCATTTTATAATGAGTCTTGTGCAAGTGGAAGATTGAAAGATATATATGTCCAAGAGTCATTATAAAATGATATTGCTAGATAATATATGATCCTAAAGGGTCACACTAACAACAACTTAATACAATTAACTCCAGTGCTCCATTTTTATGTCATTTTCAGATAATTCAAGTGGAACAGTACTTTGGGAGCAGTGTTGGATGTGTTTAATGGAGCATTGGAGTTAATTGGAGCTTAGAACTTATGAAGGATTATGAGCAATGATTGGAAGTTATTTTGGTCAAGAAAAAAAATCAACGAATTGATCCTACAAATATAAATTTCTACATTCTAAAGCCTAAATGATGTTGCTTGCAACTTGAACCCTTGTCAATATTTTGACCATATCTTATGGCTCGTAACTCCGATTGACGAGATTCAGAATGTTCTGGAAACTGAAAAAAATTTGGACGACTTTTGTGTTTGCAAAAAAGCAAAGATGCAATTGCATTTCTCCATAAATGTGATCGCATAAACATGTCGAGGTTTTGTAGGATTGAAAAATGATCAGGGGAAGAAAAGCACAAAAAAATGTGATCGCATTTTCCCCATTCTACGATTGCATTTCCACTTTGGAGTCCAAAAAATGTCACAAATAGCATTGTACTTCATTCACTGATAAATCTGGAAGTTTTTGAAAAACAATGTGATCGCATATTTGGATATATGCGATCGTGGAATCGATTTACTTGCTCCATAAGCATCTGACTTGCATATAAATATCACGCCTCTGATCATATTGAAGGTTGGCCGATTCCTTAAACTCCAACAACGAAAAAGACGATTCCAAATGCCAAAAAACCCTTCTGAAGGAAATTTATGATACTTTTCAACACTTTCACAAGATATGAAGGTTGTGGATCATCTCCTACATTTAGTTTAGCAAGATTAGTTAGTTAGTATCTCTTTTTATTAGTTTTATTCATATTTTAGCCATGTCTGGCTAATACCGTAGTTTTTACTTCTGCAATAGACTAGTACTTTTCATGTGATCAGTTATCAGATTTGGTTTTCGTTGTGTGCTTCTATATAGTTGTTTCAGTTTTTGAGCTTAATGAATGATTGATTTTTAATTCTTGATAGTCTGATCACCTAGCTAGGATTTAATTATTCAAGTTAATCAATTAACAGAATCCATAATTGTTCTTGTCAACTGGTAATAATTAACAAGTATTAAATTGGTTATGTGTTGGGATTTAACTCTTATATAAATTGAAATTTCATATCTTTACGTTTCTGAGCTTGTGAGAAGTATTGGGTATTGCTGAGAATTTTACACAAAACTTAATGCAAGTTTTATGATTTTAATTAAGAGCTTCTTTAATAAGACAATAAAAAGTTAGGGTTAATTGAAGAGATTTTTGGTTAATTTAACTAGGTAAAAGAGAATATACAAGATCTTATTAGTTGCTTTCAGTTCCATCTTAGATAGAACGCATTTTGAGTAACCAGATCTAAGTTGATTGCATGATTAGGAAAGTTGCAACAGAGTTGTATTCCTTTTTATTATTGAGTTTTATTTAGTTTGTTTTAACTGCAATTTTAGTCTTTAGTTAATAATCAGCCCCCTCCCCCCTTATTATTTTATGTTAATTGACTAGTATGTGCCTTATGGAAAGAGTCATTGACCATTAGACTGTGTCTCTGAGGATTCGACCCTACTTCCCTATGTTACCTATTAGTGCAACCAGCAGTGGTTATTTTATTTGTTTAAATTGTGCATGACAACCGTTTAATAAATTGGCATCGTTGTTGGGGACACGGGTCTTCTAATAGTTTGTATGCCAAGAACTTTTTGTATAGGTACATCTTTAGATTTTAATCCAGAAATTGAGAAGACTACAAGAAAACTGAAGAAAGAAGTAGCAAAGCAAAAACAATCAGCTGGTTTCTTTGGTTCATCATCCTCCTTACCTCCAGTCATCACTACACCACAAGGCAGTCCGTGTGGAACGAACCACACCCGACTTTTCTGTCTTTCCCGAAAGTACCCCCATCCTCATCTTCCGAATGCCTAGTAAAAACATACTCCCACCAAAATCTGAAAAATTTGAAATCACAGACTTATCTAAAAGTGAATGTGAAAATTCAGTTATGAATGGAGACAAAGGTGAAAAGAAAACTCTTAGAGAATTGGCAACACAAGAGATCAATCAACAACCTCTCTACATCACTTTTCCAGAAGCCCAGAACTTCGAGTTGAAATCTGGGCTGATACATTTTCTTCCTACGTTCAGAGGCTTAGAAAAAAAGTCCCACATAAATTCGTTAAGGAATTTCACGTGGTATGTAAAGGAATGAAGCCACGCGCAATTACTAAAGACTATATAAAGCTAAGGGCATTCCCCGTCTCACTTCATGACTCGACGAGAGAATGGATGTACGAGCTCCCATCCGGATCAATAACCACGTCGACTGAACTCGCAAAATTATTTTTAGAAAAATATTTTTCAGAAACATGAGTTTCGAGTTTTCGCAGAGAGATCCTTGGTATCAAAAAAGGAAGAAGAGAAGCTCTATAAACGTATTGGGAGAGCTTCAAAAAAGTTGTTGGCTTAGTGCCCACAACATGGTATAAGTGGTTATCAGTTGTACACCTGTTTCTGCGAAGGTCTGACACCTATTGAGAGCCATCTGATAAATGCTTCAAGCGGCGGTTCCGTAGGCGACATTACACCAACTAAAATCCATGAGCTAATAGAAAAGATGGATATTGAGTCAAAACACTCTGGAAACAAAGACGAGTGGTACACTAACAGCCAAGAGGAGTAAAAAAAAGACAACTCACATCATCTAGAGGCCTAAATTTCTAAAATGACAAAAGCAGTTCTGCTGACAAAAGAAAAAGCAGCTGCGAAGAAACAGTGTGGGATTTTCTTGAAGATCAGGCATCCCACTGACATGCATGCATTATTGCAAGAGGATACAGTTGCAGTAAAAGTTGTCATAGGCTATCAGAAAAATTATCAAAACAATTTTCAGCAACAACACCAGTATCAAAACCCACCCAGATTTCAGCAGCAACAAAATTTCCAGTCGTCGGGCTTTCAGCATCCGATTTATCATAAATTGAACCAACAAAATTATCAGCAACAAAAATTTAAGAACCATCCTTCAAATCAACAAGCCAGTAGTTCCAACATGGCCTTATAATATATTGTTAAAAGCTTAGTCACCAACAACCATGCATTCCAGAACGAAACCATAGCTAGTATCAAGAATCTAGAAAAGCAGGTGTCTCAACTTGCCACTTCTATTAGTCAGTTGGAGTCTCAAGAAAAGTTACCGAGGCATACCGAAAACAATCTGAAGCATTATGTGAGTTCTATTTCTTTGATAAGTGGGAAGAGTTACGAAGACCCAAGAAGATCTGAACCAATTGAGGAAGCTGAAAAAGAATTTGAAGTAGTTTTAGGTGAGAAAGAAGTTGAAAATGTGGTAGAAAAAGAGATTCCTAAGCAGCCCAAGCCGAATTTTAAAGAGTACAATTCGGTGCCCCCATTCCCATCATGACTGAGAAGCACAAAACGTGAGTGAGAGGACGAGCATATCATGGACACCTTTTGTAAGGTGGAGGTAAATATTCCTCTTTTAGAAATAATTAAACAAATTCCTCGTTACACTAAGTGTCTGAAAAAATTGTGCATTTCAAATAAAAAACTAAAAACTAATGAAACAATCAAGGATGACAAAAGTATCTCTTCTATTTTGCAAAAAGGTTTACCCCCAAAGTGAAAGGATCCGGAAATTTTCTCGATTCCTTGTAAATTGGGAAACCTTAATTTTTCAAATGCCATGATTGACTTAGGTGCTTCAGTCAATGTCCTCCCACCATCAGTTTTAGAAAAAATTAAATTGGGATCTTTACAAAAGACCGAGACACTCATTTAGTTGGCAGATCACTCGATAGTACACCCAAAAGGTGTATTGGGGGATGTTCTCATCCAAGTGAATGAGCGAATTTTTTCCTCTGATTTTTACATTCTTGAAATGGGTCATATAGACATATCAGACAAAAACTCAATTATTTTAGGAAGACCTTTTCTCAAAACTGCTAAAACGAAAATTGATGTTTGTGCTGGAACACTTTGAATGGAATTTGATGGGGATGTTGTTAATTATCGGGGTACCAACAGTCCTTTATTTGAGGACTGCCTTGAGTTTTCTAATGCTTCCGTGCAAGAAATATTTGTAGATAGAAAATCATATGACACATCAAAAAATCTAGAAAAGGGAAAGCTTGGGAAATCAAGGAGGAAATGCTTGTTGAAAAGTAGTTGACAGAAGCATATAAACATGGGGAAGAGAAGGAGAAGATGATTTTTGCTGAGGAAAAATAAGAGAAAATACTGAAAAGAAGAAATCTTTTAGAAAAAGAAGAGGAGGATGTTGCAAAAAGAAGGATCTAGAAAAAGAAAGATATTTAAAAATTCGAAGAAGGACTCAACTGATAAAAATATGAAATTTTTCTATGTTAAGAAAGTTCCAAATCCACCAATTCTACCATATATGAAAGGGTCTGGAGTAACAAAAAAAAATTAAGTTGAGGAAGAGCCCTACATTTTCCAATTGAAAATCTGGTTGGGCACAGTCAAGCCAACGACTTTAAAAAAGAGCGGCTTTCCGGGAGGCAATCCGCGTAGTCTTAGTTTATTTTTCTGCTTTTAATAAAGAGATGTTCACAGTTCCAAGCAAGATTGGGGAAATCGGAGGATCTTTAATGTTGTTGAAATGCAGATTTTTCGCCAATATTTTCGTCAAAATCAGAAATTTCTGCAAACTTATCATGTACATTCTTTCCTAGCTGAAACTATTTGTTTTTACATGTTTTATTGAGCTATTCGTTCCTCTTTGAGCATTGAGGATAATACATCATTTTAACCTTGGGGAGGAGGTTAGTGTCAAAATTTGCATTTTTTTTGTTGTTAAAATTTTAAATTTTTTTAGTTTTCCAGTTAAATTTTGCAATTTTATTTTCTGCATTGCATTCTCCTACAAAATATGAAAAAGTTCAAAAACAAATATCTTAAGTTTATGTTTTTATTTTTCTACATTCTTAAAAAAAACCAAAAATATTTTATTTCTAGTTATTTTAGTGTTTATTTTCTACATAAAAATAAAAAAAAATCTGAAAATTAAATTAATTTTTTTTTTCAGAAAAAGTTACATGATATGGTGACATTCTTGCATTGGATAGCTCTGTATAAATGTAAAATGAAAGACCGAAATGATCAAATCGATAGTGGTAAGTTCAGTAATAGTTCTCATAACTAGGGGTCCCAAAACACCGTGATCTGAAACTCCGAATGTACAACATAAAACAAATGGGGTATCAAAACACTACAAGGGCGTTAATAACAATTTCAAAATTATTTGATTTAGAATGTTTAAAAAGAATCGTGATCGACAAGTTTGACCCACATAATATGGCCCTATTTAATTGACACGCGTTACTATCGTGGTAACAGATTACCTTATATCAGATCTACACAGTCAGAAAAGAAAGAAAGGGTACAACTGTCAAATCTGATACCAAATTCATAGTTCAAGCACTTAATCAAAGAAATCTCAAGAAATTAAAAAAAATGATTGAAGAACTCAAGTTGAAGACAAAGATACAAAAGCTCAAGTTCAATCAATTGAAAATCCACCTCAAAGTCAAATCTAGCAAGAATGAAGAACTGTGTGATATGATATTTGTCATTCTCAGAAAAGTGAAAGCATAGGAGTTGGGTCCCTATGGGTGTGCTTCTATCTAGTTGTTTCATTTTGGAGCTTAATGAATGTTTGATTTTTTATTCTTGTTAGTCACCTAGCTAAGGTTTAAACATTCCAATTAATCCGTTAATAGAACTTGTAATTGTTCCTGACAACTGATAATAAGTAACAAGTATTAAATTGTTTATGTGTTGGGATTTAATTGTTATATAAATTGAAATTTCATATCTTTACACTTCCAAGCTTGTGAGAAGTATTGGGTAGTGCTGAGAATTTTACACTGAACTTAATGCAACTCTTCTAATCATAATTAAGAGCTTGTGTAATTAGACAATAGAAAGTTAGGATTAACTGAAGGGCTTGTTTTGGTTAATTTAACTAGGTAAAAGAGAATATACTAGAGTTGATTAGTTGTTTTCAGTACCAGCTCAGATAGAATGCATTTAACTAGATCTGAGTTGATTGCATGATTAGGAATGTCGCAACAGAGTTGAATTTGTTTTTATTACTGAGTTTTATTTAGTTTATTTTCATTGCAATTTTAGTCTTCAGTTAATAATCAAAAACCCCTTTTTTATTATTTTATGTTAATCGACCAGTATGTGCCTTATGCAAAGAGGCATTGACCATTAGGCTATGTCCCTGAGGATTCGAACCTACTTCCATATGCTACCCATTAATGCAACCAACAATGATTATTTCATTTTTTAAATCGTGCGCGACGTCGATTTAACAAGGGGACAAGTAAGAGATTTTGATTATTATATTAAGACATTCATTCTTGTAAGGTGTGTCTTAACATAATGATAAATCATGGGTACTAAAGTGCTAAGACCCATGGGATAAAGGCTTAAAGTTTATATTTTGATATGGACTAAAGCTTAAGAGTTTAAGGGTTTTGTACTAGCATCTACATCAAGTTGAAGCATTGTTGGTGGATTACTAAAGGTGAAGTTCTACTTTCATTCTTCTTCAACATTCAAACCTCTCTTGAGTAGGTCCTGCCCCCGCGTCCATGAGATGGCCTCTACTCGACAAGTTGGGGCATCCACTTGCCGAGTCCATGCACAAACACTCGTGTTAACCCCACATAACTCATCCATGAAACTTAAACCAACCTTGCAACACTCGTGTATGCTAATTATACATAACATTGAATCATATAGACAGTCGAATACTTTATTCTACCCTAAGCCCACAACAAAACAAGGAGCAAGAAATAAGGCCAAATCGACCACTCTTAGGCTATAAAATCTTAGTTATGTACAATTTTGATGCATACACTAAGCAACTACAGTACTGATGCCAATTTCATATAAGGAAGAAACCATAGGCTATTAGGCGTCAAATAATTAGACAATTCTATCATGCAATACCTAAAGATCCCTAGCATATCACTAGCATGTTGTTCTATCATAACATAATACCAAATAACAGTTTGGTAACATGGGGTCTACTTACTGGCTCCGACTGATCGTACACATCACATCCTTTCTTGACTAGTTTTGAAAATAATTTCGAAAATCATTTTTAAAACTTTTGCAGTTCCTTATTATGAGATTGGATTCACACGGATGTTCCTCCAAATCGATCAAACCAAGGCTCTGATACCAACTTGCAACATCTCAAAAATCACAACCAATTTAAACTTTTCAAAACAACCCATTTACTAAAAGAGTGTTTACAAAACCATTGTTTCTGAAAACATTATTCAAAATCAGAGTCACCCAAAATTAGCAACATAAAATCCAAAGATGTGTATGTTCACGCCTTCACCTTGTCACGGTCCTTAGAAGTACCTCATCACCATCTTCCGCGTTGTCTTCACTTTGCTCATCTACCTCGGTAGAGTATGAGTAGGGGAAGATGTATGGAATGATTTGCCAATCGGTCATGTGAATGGGATCTCGGAAAGCAAGAATGCCTTTATTTTCTAGTGTGATGAGGAGCTTTGGATCATGATTTTGACCCACGGTCCAATGGTGTGTGCCATCGCTTGCCGAATGGAAGAGTCACATGGAATCAAGGACAGTAGTGGTGAGATAAGGCTCACCCGACAGTGGCTGATGGGGACCGGGGAATGGGGCTCGAATTGGGGCGATCTTGGCGAGCATGCTGACAATACCCCCGCAAACAATTTTTCCCGAGCGGGATGCGCTCAGACGGAGGAGCTTGTGTCACATAAACTGACCATAATGAGGAATGAGGTTTTTCTCGGGATGGGTCATTGCATAGAGGATTTTGAGTTCTAGCGCGCTGATGGTGCTTCGCTCCTCTCTACGGGCGACGAGCGAAGCAATGATTCTGTGGGCCACCTTCATCACGGGATGGATAAGTGATGAGGCTTTGGCAGCGTTAGAGACATATGGGTGTTGTTGGGTGAGTTGAGTCCACCATGTTAAGTCAAAGTATCCTTGAATTGGGTCGGTGGGGCCAAATGTGTTTTCCGTTGGGGCCCCCACAATGGCATTGATTTGATCCAAGGAGATCTCATAGTCTTGATTCATTAGACGGAAGTAGAGGATCCCATGGTCCAAATAAACTGAGGATAGAAACTTAGCTGTTGGGACTTTATAGCTCAATTCATGGACTCTCAACAAGCCGTGCCACCCTATATTGCGGAACATGGTTTTGACTTGGTTGTAAACATGCAACTCTTTTAGGGATGGAACATGCGCAAATTTTTGGATGGCATGACCCCGTTTAAGGAATGACTCAAGTTTGCCCTGTTGAATTGGGCCAAGACATACGACACCGCAATAAGACGGGTCGATTGGGGGTGTTGGGGACCTAGGTGGAGGTGATGGGGATCTAGATGGAGGTGATGGAGATCTAGGCTTCCGACGGCGTGCGGATGATTTGGTCTGTCTTGGTCTTTTGGAAGATGTAGCTTCCATAGTCAAGTTTGGGACAAATTAAAAGTCAATAGGTCAAAATGTCAAAAAGTCAACTGTTGACGGGTCCAGTCAACTTTGAATTTGGCCACCAAAATTTCGTGGGAAATTTGGTTTTCAAAGATTTCCTGTTAAGAATCAAGTCCAAATAGATCACAATTTCAAATACTTTGACTCAAGAACAGAAAATCCAAAAGTTAAGAGTTGGAAAGAATTTACCGAATCGTGTGTTGGATTGTGTTGTTCTTGATGGAAAAGATCTTTCTTAACCTCCCCAAGCTTGCCCCTTTTAAGATTAAGACACTAAAACACCAAAATAAGTGAGATTTTCGAATCTAGGGTTTGTCAAAACCCCCAAATCCACCATTAAAATGCAAGAAAATGGTGTTTAAGATGGAGAAGATGAAGTTTAGATGATGAAAATCAAACCTTTTTGTAGATGAAAGCCAAAATCTTGAAGAAATTGAAAGGTTTTTGATGAAAATCGGACCTAATGTTTTTGTTGGGAGAGAGGGGCTGTTAGGAAGTGAAAGTGGGGATAAATGAGGTCAAGTCCCGATTTTTTTCTTTAAAAAGGATAATAACTGCTGCGCGGACATGACCCGTGTCTCCCTAGGCCAAATTGACACGCCCCGTGTTGGGGTTTTTATGCTGAGTTAAGGACGAACACGACCCGTGTTGGGTCAAGGCCAAAACCCCACACGACCCGTGTTACTCTCTGTAGAAATTTGGTGTACTTTTTGCATGGATACGACCCGTGTCAATTGAAGGCCAAAACCAACACGACCCGTGTTGGTCTCTGGAAGAATTTGGGACTTTTTTTGCATGGACACGGCCCGTGTTCCATTAAGGCTAAGAGGAACACGACCCGTGTTGGTCCCTGGATGCTAATCCCCACTTTTTGAATTTGAAAATTCCCCTCTCTTTGAAATGAAATACTTTTCCACCCCAAGGTCCGTTCTTTTGGTTTGAAAACAATGACAAAACACATTTGGAACATTAAAAACCATCAGAATGGAAAGAACAAAATTTTTTAACGAAAAATGACGAAAATACCCCCGGGTTGCCTCCCGGTTAGCTGCCCTTGTTTTAGGTCGTTGGCTCGACTTTGTCCCCCATGTGTGCTTCATTCTTGGTATGTGGGGTTCTCCAACTCATCTACCTCTTCATTCTTCACCTCAAATCCTTCATAAAATGGCTTCAACCTGTGACCATTAACTTTGAATGTTTTACCTGTTTGCTTGCTCGTGATTTCCACTGCACCATGGTCAAACACCCTTGTGACCACGAAAGGACCGACCCATCTTGATCTTAAATTTCCTGAAATTAGCTTGAATCTTGAGTGGTAAAGCAACACCTTTTGTCCTTGTATAAAAGTCTTTCGGGAGATTGCTCTGTCATGATATGCTTTTGTTTTCTCCTTATAGATCATGTTACTTTCGTATGCATCATTCCGAATCTCCTCTAGCTCTTGGATATCAAGTTTCCTTTTATTTCCCACCTCATCTTCACTCAAGTTGAATTTCTTTACCGCCCAAAAACCTTTATGCTCAAGCTCAACTGGAATATGGCATGCTTTACCAAACACAAGCCTATATGGGGACATACCAATGGGAGTTTTAAAAGCAGTACGGTATGCTCATAAGGCATCATCTAGCCTCAAGCTCCAATCTTTGCGGTTTGGGTTGACCGTTTTCTCCAAGATACTTTTGATTTGCCTGTTTGAGACTTCTGCTTGTCCATTGGTTTGGGGATGATAAGTTGTTGAGACTTTGTGTGTCACTCCATATCTCTTCAAAACAGCTTCTAGCATCTGATTGCAGAAATGGGTCCCGCGGTCACTTATGAGCGCCTTTGGTGTGCCAAACCGTGAGAAAATATGTACCTTAAGGAAATTGACCACAACTTTGGAATCATTAGTACGGGTGGCCTTAGCCTCCACCCATTTGGACACATAGTCCACCGCTAACAAAATATAAGAACAACCAAAAGAAGGCGGAAATGGTCCCATAAAGTCAATACCCCATACATCAAAAATCTCACGTACTAGAATAGGGGTAAGGGGCATTTGATTTCTAGAGCTTAAAGATCCGGATTTTTGGCACTTTTCACAATGTGCACAAAGTACATAGGAATCATGGAAAATAGAAGGCCAAAAGAATCCGCTATCTAAAACTTTCCTAGTTGTCCTTTGGGGTCCAAAGTGACCACCACATGCATAGGAATGGCAAAAATTAAGGATAGATTGTACCTCTTTTTTCTCAACACACCTGCGAATTACTTGGTCCGCACAGTACTTCCAAAGATAAGGCTCGTCCCATATGTATCGTTTGGCTTCCTTCTTGATTTTGTCTCTTTGCCAACAGGATGAATCTGGGGGAAATTGACTTGTGACCAAGTAGTTGACGATATCTGCATACCATGGTGCTTCTTTGGCTACAAATAGATGCTCATCTGGAATGTGTCACAGATTGGTATACCATCTTCGGGCGATACGATGCGACTTAGATGATCTGCAACCATATTTTCCTTTCCACTCTTGTCTTTGATCTCAATATCGAACTCTTGCAAAAGCAGCATCCACCGTATTAACCTCGGCTTTGAGTCTTTCTTTGTAAGCAAGTGCTTTATGGCTGCATGGTCCGAATATATGATTACTTTAGTTCCAAGGAGGTATTGTCGGAACTTCTCTAAAGCAAAGACAATAGCAAGCAACTATTTCTTTGTTGTGGTGTAGTTGCCTTGTGCCCTATCAAGGGTCTTTGATGCATAGTAGATGACATGGTGTGCTCGGTCAACCTTTTGTCCCAAAATCGCCCCAACCGCGGTATTGCTAGCATCGCACATGATTTCAAATGGAAGATCCTAATTTGGCGATTGAATAATGGGGGCGGATGTCAACAAATCTTTCAAAAGATCAAATGCCTTTTTACATTCATCACCAAACTCAAAATCAGCCTCTTTTTGTAAAAGTTGACACATCGGCACCGTGATCTTGGAAAAATACTTTATAAACCGCCGATAAAAACCTACATGGCCAAGAAAATAACGTACTTCCCGAACATTTGTCGGGTATGGTAAGCTCTTAATAATATCTGTTTTGGCCTTGTCAACTTCTAAACCTTTTTGGGACACCACATGTCCAAGTATCAAGCCCTTGTCAACCATAAAATGGCATTTTTCATAATTAAGGACTAAGTTCGTGTCAATGCACCTTTGTAAGATTTTGGTGAGATTTTGCAAACATTCATCAAAAGAGTTTCCATAAACAGTAAAATCATCCATGAAAACCTCTATGATATTTTTGACATATTCTGAAAATATGCTCACCATACATCTTTGGAAGGTCGCGGGTGCATTGCACAAGCCGAAGGGCATGCGTCTATACGCAAAGGTGCCGAAGGGACGTGTGAATGTGGTTTTCTCTTGGTCTTCCGGGGCAACCGGAATTTGATGAAAACCAGAGAAACCATCAAGGCAGCAGTAGTGGGATTTCCCGGTCAATCGTTCTAACATCTGATCAATGAATGGAAAAGGGAAGTGGGCTTTCAATGTGGTTGCTTGCTTAACCATTGGACCATAGTCCGCTGGTAAGTCCGAGGGAAAAATTGTTGACCTTAGAGAGTTATGTTGGTATCAAATATGGGATAAACTTCATCTTTTCTATGAAACTAGCAGCGTATTCACTAACGCTCAATTTCCCCTTCTTCAAATTTTGAAACTCATCATTGATTTCCAGAAGGTCCTGCTCGGAGCAGTATTGCAGTTTCAGTTGCTCCACAAAGTCTTCCCAAGACATTTTACTTGCTTCTCCCTTGGGTACGCCAAATTTTTAGCAGAGGGATCGCAAGAGCGGTCTTCTGCCTATTGTTGCACTCGCAACTTTCAAACATAGTCTCCATTTTGGAGATCCAGTTAATCACTTCCTCTGGCGTCGGGCTTCCAGATAGACATAATGGTTTGGATGCCATGAAATCCTTGTACTTTCACCCACGACCATCATTACCTCCATCTTGGTTGTTCTGCCTAACTATTGGTGTGTCGACTTGACCGATAACCCCACTGAAATTCCCTCCCTTCGACTGTCCTCCATTTACTTAGGGCAATTCCACGTGAATTGACAGTTCTTCACGATTCTGTTGAAGCAGACGCCTTGTTTCTTCCATTTGGTGATCCAACGTAGTTTGAATCATCAATTGTACCCCAGCCATTGTTATTCCTGCTACTATCGGTACTCGCTCATTCACTGGTGGTTGATTCCAATTTTCATCTGCGTTTCCAACACCACTTCTTGTTCTCACCATTTTTATCTATACATCGAATAAGGTGAAATTAGATCCTCTTTCACGATAGATATTCAAATCATCCTTATCACTCTAAAACATTTACATGTTAGTTCTAATATCGTAATCGTATGCTTAGAATCCTACACACATAAGGTTTCCAGATCCGGTTGGCAACATATAACATTTAGAACATAAAAGCATTTTAGGCAGCTTCATAAAATATACTAGTGCTCTTGTCTAAAATTCAACAAACACGCAACTCAAATTTCCTCTTATCATTCTAAGTTTAAGTCTAGAAATCCTACATATTCCTAGTTCGCTTACACTAATGCTCTAATACCAATTGTGACATCCCCAAAATCTCGGCCAGAAAAGACCGGTTTCATTTATGCTTTTAAAACACTTTTACAATCAACAATAACCCGATTACCCATTCCCGTTATCCTCACTTTACGTACCTAAAATAACATCTATTATAAGGAACCTAATCTACGATTTTCATCGGGATGGACATTACTGCAATGGGTTTCCTCAACAATAAATGTCCTAAAGGCAACCATGGGGGGGGGGGGGGGATAGAGTACACCGGTGAACACATCGTTCACAACAACTATAAGTTATGAACCTGCTAGCGTTCCACTTGACTGTCTAGAAAGAGTCTGTGGTCGTTATCCATACTCCACTGAATAACTAGATCAACAACAACAACATCTAGGCCTCTCATCTGTTTATCAGACATCAACTATCTACCCATGTTCTACCCAACATATTAGTAGATATATATATATATATATATATATATATATATATATATATATATATATTATACATAGTTTAAAACCTTTATATCATTCTCATTCAATACATATTCCAAACAACAGATGAGACACAAACACATAACACGTATTTCGTAGTAAAGAAGTCATATTTATGAGATAGAAGAAGGTGAATATACATTCACACATATAACAGCAAATATACACATAACACGTATTTTACATAACATACTTCGTAATTATGCGTAGAAGAAAGTGACTTCACACTCACATGATCAGAAGATGATCAGACAGCCCTGCGGTTTGTAGAAGTAGTATTCTTCGGTAGATTTGGAAGATCTTAACAAAAACCGGGCTCCTTATGGGTAGAGATTCGGCTCGGGGAAGCATTCAACTTCCTATAATCGATACAAACTCTCCACCCGTTTTGCACACGGGTGGGTACCAATTCCCCTTCGGAGTTTTTGACAACGGTAACTCCGGCTTTTTTGGGACTACTTGCACATGACTCAGCCATTTACTATCAGAAATGGGGTAGATTACACCTACATCCAAGAGCTTCATGATCTCCTTTTTAACCACCTCCATCATAGGTGGATTCAACCTCCTCTGTGCTTCACGGGTTGGCTTGAAGTCCTCTTCCATCAGTATTTTGTGCATGCATAATGATGGGCTCAACCCTTTTATATCCGCAATGGTCCAACCAATAGCCTCCTTGTATTTCTTCAAAATTCCAACTAACTCTTTTTCTTCTTCTCGTGCCATCTTGGTCAAAATTATCACCAGTAATGTCTCTTCCTCTCCAAGATAGGCATACTTGAGATGGTCGGGAAGAGCCTTCAACTCAAGAGTCGGCGGCTGTACTATGGATGGGAGAAGTTTCGAATTAGAACTTTTTAGCTTCATGCAGGGTGGTTCAACTCTCATGGGTTGTGCTTTCTCCAAGGAATCAATTACTTCAATCAATTCATCTTCCAATGTGTACTTGTCAGCCAACTCCTTAATCCCTGTCTCATCAAAGTGTTTGCTCAAGATGGTGGTTAGCACATCTTGGCTTGACATCTCAAAGCAATCATTAGTACATGAATCAATAACATCTATGAAGTTTAAAGAATGAATATCGCTAGGATAACGCATGGCTTCAAAGATATTAAAGTTAATTACCTCACCATCGAACTCCATTGACAAAGTACCATTGGCTACATCTATTTTTGTTTTTGCGGTACTCATAAAGGGTCTCCCCAAAAGGATCGAGCTCGATTGTGGGGTGTTTTCATCACCCATGTCTAAAACATACAAGTCAGCAGGAAAAACGAGCTCATTAACTTGCACTAACACGTCCTCCAATACACTTTTCGGATGTACCAAAGACCGGTCAGCAAGTTGAATGATAACTCCAGTTTTTGATAAAGGTCCAATTCCCATTGTCTTATAACTTGAATAGGGTAAAACATTAATTGATGCTCCAAGATCAAGCATGGCACATGGTACAAAAAGGTTACCCATTTTGCAAGGAACCGTGAAAACACCCGGGTCCTTGCATTTTTTTGGTAGCCGCTTTGGTAACACGGCCGAGACATTTTCACCAACCTTCACAGTTTGATTTCCTTTAAGCTTTTTCTTAGATGTGCAAAGTTCCTTAAGGAACTTAGCATATCTAGGAATCTATGTAATGGCATCTAAAAGAGGGATATTGATTTCAACCTTTCGAAACATGGCCATGATTTCGTCGTCTTCCCTTTCTCTTTTGGTGCTTGCCAGCCTTGAAGGAAATGGAGCTGGTGTGACTTTCACTTCGGATTCTATTGGCTTCTTGGAATTTGGAGTACTCTTCTTTTCCTCTTCTTTGACAGATTCTTCCACCTCAATCTCTTTCTCTTCTTCTTCTTCATCCGGCATCCTTGGACTTTCATAGCTTTTCCCACCTCTAAGTGTAATTGCACATGCATTTTGTTTTGGGTTCTTCTCCGTTTGAGAGGGTAGCTTGCCTTGCGACTCCATCTTACTCACATATTGAGCAAGTTGTGATACCTGTTGCTCCAAGCTTTTTATGCTTGCCTTGGTTTCTTGTTGAAAGCTTTGAGTACTTGTGGCAAGGCTTTTTACTATGTCTTCTAAGGACATATTTGAAGCCCTTGCTTGTGGAGGGGGTTGTTGTGGATGCCTTGGTTGGTAATTTTGAGGTTGGAATGGTGGTCGTTGTTGATTTTGAGGAAATGGTGGTCTTGGTTGATATTGATGCGATTGATTTTGCTGATAATTCCCTTGTTGATTGCCTCCCCACCCTTGATTATTGTTCCATTGTTGATCACCTCTTGGTTGCTCATAACCTCTCTGATTTGCCCCTGAATAGCCTCCCATGACTTTCGCTTCTTCATAATCTTCCTCCTGAAGTTGTGGGCACATATAAGTTGGATGCCCCACTTGGGTGCAAATACCGCATGGGCGGGGGGTGGGCTGCACACCTTTGTCTTTGGCCAACATCATGACTACTTTCGTGAGCTCGGACAATTGAGCTTCAATCTGAGGAGTTTGAACTTCTTTTACACCTCAGGGTGCATCCGTATACCATTCTTCATCATGGCTTGAATGTTTGGAATCTTCAGCCATGTTCTTGATTAGATTTCGGATCTCAGTTGGGGTCTTATCGGGCAAAGATCCGCCAATAGAAGCATTGAGAAATCTTCTTTCCATTGGGGTCATACCTTCAATGAAATACCGTAGGAGCTGATACTCGGTGATCCGTGCTTTGGACAACGGGCGCAAAGTTTCTTAAATCTTTCCCAGTATGTGTGGAAAGCTTCTCTTTTGTGTTGCTTGATTCCGATAATCTCCCTCCGTAGGGCCGAAGCTTTAATTTCGGGAAAATACTTGTCCAAGAACAATCTCGCAAGGTCTACCCAAGTAGTCACCGTCCCCGGTGGGAGGTCATAGAGCCAGTCTTTGGCGGTGTCTTGCACTGCGAAGGGGAATGCCCTAAGCTTGATCTGATCCTCCGTGACATTGTGTGGTTTCATACCCACACATACTACATGGAACTCGGTGAGGAACTTGTGAGGATCTTCGTTCTCCAATCCTCTAAAAGTTGGGAGTAAGTGGATAAGCCCGAATTTTAGTTCCAAGTTGGTGGCGGCTGGGTATGTGATGCAAAGAGGTTGTTGAGTCACCTCTTGTCTTGACCATTGACGGAGAGTTTGTTCGGGTGGTGGGTTTGGAGGACCTTGATTCCCTCCAGGGTTATGTGCCATGGCTTGAGAATTGGTTGTGGTTTTTGTAGGTGAACTGTTTAGGATATTATGAATAGGTGAAGAGGGTGGAGTGGTATTTATGGGTGAGGCTATTTGTGGTGAGAGTGATGGGTTGTCTGTTTCTGATGCGGATACACTTGAGAGGGGTATGTCCTCCCAAATGTTGATGACTGGGGGATTGGATGATGAAGAAGTACCGGAAACCGGTTGCCTCTTACGAAGCTTGGCTTGCTTCCTTAACTTCTTTGCAGTCTTCTCTATCTCCGAATCAATTGGCAATGGTGTACATGTACGAAAAGATCTAGGCATAAACAATTAGTAACACCGTGTCCCCGGCAACGACGCCAATTTGTTAGGGGTGTCAGACCCAACAAATAAAGGGGTATGATATACTCCTAAGTAACACTACTCTATTGCACTCAAAAGTAGTACAAGGCAAGTAGGGTCGATCCACAGAGACACGGGACAATCAATCTATACCCTTTTTGCGTAAGGTACTTGTTCACAAAAGATGAAAGAAGAACGGGGGGTTTTGATTGCAATGATTGGACAAATAAAGTAAAATCACAAGTAATTGGCTGAATGAGTAAATTAAATTCAGATATTATAAAGACTCCAACTTCATGTATGACAGTTCAACAATGTGAATCCAAGATGACAAGACCTTTGTTTCATTCTATCTAAGTTGGTACTTGAAAGTGTTAACAAAATCTAACACTTTCATTCACCACAATAATTAACCAAAACAAGCTCTTTGATTAATCCTAACCTTACTAACCTAATCTAAACAAGCTCTTAGAATTAGATTGAAAGATTGCATGAAGCTTTATGTGAATGTTCCCAACAACACCCAATACTCCTCATAAGCTCGGGAGTGTAAAAGTGTATGAATAAGATTTACACTAAATTCATTCAATAGATGTCAATTTAAAAGAGATAACTGGAATGACCTAACCCTAATTTCGATTCAATTTCACAAAACAATTACGGATTTTGTAAAAGAGATAACTGGAATGACCTAACCCTAATTCAAATGGCTAATAAGAATCACAATTAGAATCAAACATTCGATTGAAGCAAAATCAAATTCATTAGATAGAAATTAAGAACAAACATCAAGTCATATGATTAGATTCACAACTAGAAAGTCAAAACATGAGTTGGAGAAATTAGAGTTCTAGCCACACATGACTAGAACAAAACCATAAATCTAGAAGATGAAATCAAGAATTAAAATGCTTACAAATACGAAATCAAAATGTTTCCAAATGCTTAACGGACAATCCTTGCTAAAAACTTCAACTCCTTCTCCTCAAAAATGCTTTTTCTCCGCTCTCTTCCCCCAAAAATGACCTCATTCACGAAATAAGAAAAGAGGAAAAAGTGCCAAAAAAAACAGTTTTTAAGTCGAACACGCCCCGTTTCGAAATAGAGCAAATCAACACGGGTCGTGTTGAGTGTAAGTACGATGCTCAAAAATGCTTAGATAGCCCAACACGCCCCGTGTCCATATAGGCTAAATGAACACGGGTCGTGTTCATCGAAGTCAGAAGATAAGTGTTTGATAGCCAAACACGCCTCGTGTTTGTTTCCAATGCAAACCCAACACACCCCGTGTTGCCCTCTGGATGCTCGTCCAAACTTGATTTTTCTAATTCTTCCGATTCTCTCCCAATCGTCCCACAATCTTCATCAACGCTCCCTAGCACCTCCAAAAGCGCGCTCCAACCTCCGGTTCACCTGAAAATGACATGAAAGAGTGCAAATAAGGTCGTTCAAGAAATTAACCTAGATATGATGAAATGCAATAAAAGAAAAGAACAATTATGCTAAAAACATAAATAAAAAGGGCTAAAAGTTGTGCAAAAAGGGTGCACAAAATGCACCTAACACTTATCCTTTCCGAGCCACATGCAAGACAGCTGGATTCGAGGTGGCAACCTTATCCGAGTTACGCCCAACGTAACCGAAGGCTACGCCCAGCGTAGTCCGAAGTTCCAGCACTATAAATATGAATGTGAGGCTGCCATTCTTCTTCACTCCATTCTCACTTCTTTCTCTCACTACTTTCTCTCTCTAAGGGTTCTAACCCCCTAGCCTAGGTAAACCCCCTAGCACCTGACGGAAGCCCCGAGACTCCCGAAGTCCCGAGAAAAAGGGTCTTTCAGTTCGGAAACGCTGCTCCAAATGGAGTCCGGTTTTCGAGAAAATCTGTTGTAAGTGGGCTACGCCTATGCTATTTTTAATATAGCTTTTAAATAATTATAGTAATGTTATTAGGTCCTTAGAATATTTAATTGGGCAGTTATTATGGGTTATATAATGTCGTTATAATATATTTTTAACCACTCGCGGTACAGGGTTCCGGTTTGGAGGGCCGCTTGGGTTGCTGGATTCAGAAGTGCTTATATGCCAAAATAATCCTGCACACTGGTGTTCCATGTCTGGCCTCGTCTGTATATAGTGGGTGAAAAGTATTGTGTCACGCTTATATAATAGTAATAATAGTTAGACTATTAATTAGTCATGGTTAATGTTAGACTAAACCCTAGTGATATTGATACTAGGTTTTGCCGAGGGATAACTATTTTGAGATAACGAAGCATTGCTCGAGTGCAGAGTCGCCACCTTTCAGGTGAGTGCATAGTTACTTTCACCTTACACATAGATATGAAGTATCTTATATAAATTACGTGTTGTGTGTGCATATTATCTGTTTACTTGCTATCTATGTTGGATGAACGATTTTATACATGTTTTAAATGATTTAAATTGTATATGTATTTTATATCTACAAAATGTGTTGGGTAAAACATGGGTAGATGTAATAGTTGTTGTGTGACAAAATAAAATAATGAGAGGCCTCGTTATAGATGTTATTGATGATCCAGTCATCTAGCGGAATATAGATGACGACCACGGACTATTCTAGACAATCTAGTGGAACGCTAGCAGGCTCGCAACCTGTATGTGTTTATTTGAACTGTGTGTTTACCAGCAGTACTCCATCCCCCACATAGTTGCCTTATTTGACATGAATTGCTGAGGAATCCCTGAAGCATGTGTTGTCACCCCGATGAAAGTCCTTAGAATAGGTCCCTTGTGTTAGATGTTTTAGGGACGTAAAGTGAGGATAATGGGAATGGGTAATCGGGTTTGTTTGGTTTGATAAAGTTAATAAAATTATTTATTGTGGATTGAAAACCCTATGTGCTCACCAGGCTCCCAAGCCTGACCCACTCAGTTTCTTGTATTACAAATAGTGGCGCATGAACATAGATGTTTGGATGAGAGATAAGGGATTATAGGCCTGTAAATACGAAATAATGTAGTAAGGCTTATGTTGTACTGTTTATGCTTTTGATCTGTATCGAACATGACATCCCGAGTATTCTAATGAAATACATTTCTTAGGAAATGTTTTTGATAAATCTTTATCATACTTTGTTTTGGGACAAATTCCGCAATACTTTTACTTAAAATGTTACTCTAATTTTTAAACAAGCATAAACTAAATCGGTCTTTTCTTGCCATGAAAATGGGGATGTCACATATAAGACCCTGGGGGAAGCCCACGACATCCTTATATGTTTGTGTATGTTAGGGCTGTCAAATCGGGCAGTCGTGTCGTATTTTTGTCTGACATGACACAACACCACAAGGTTTTGGATGACAAGAACACGACACGACACGATTTCGTGTTTTTTTCATTAACATGAAAACAAACCAATTAAAACACGACAACACGACACGACACAACAAAGATAATATTACATAACTATTAGTGTATTTCATTCATACTTAAAGATATATAACACGACAAAAGTGACAAACACGAAAAACACGACAACCATATGCTTAATCGTGTCAATTTCGTGTCGATTTATGAACACAAACACGAACACGACACGACATCGTGTTTTTTAATCTTGACACGAACACGAATTCGAATTTTGATTTCGTCCCGATTTCGTTTCATTTCATGTATTTTTGTCGTGTCGTGTCATAAATTGACACCCCTAGTGTGTGTGTTATGTAGTATGATAAATACTTATGTGATATATGATATGCTAGTTGTTTATGTATGTTATTGCATGGAAGACCCCAGGGGGAGCCCCTGACAGTTGGATATAAGACCATGTGGGGGAGTCCATGGCATTCCTAGGTAAAGACCATGTGGGGGAGCTCATGAAATGAAGGTATAAGACCTTGGGGTGATCCCATGACATCCTTGTATGTTAGTATGTATGGATTATGTGGTATATATAGCTTTTATAGCTAATATGATATGTGTTATGTGGATTGTGTGTGTGGGGTATGCTCTGGGGGGACTCACTAAGCATTAGCTTACATGTTTTGGAATTGTTTTAGGTATATCTGTGCCCAATGGCAAGGGCAAGGCTTGATGGCGCGACATGCACTCTCTCAAGCGTTTTATGGGACACTCTGATGTTTTGAAATAAAAGTTGTAATTGATACGAGTTTTGAAAACAATTATATTTGGATTCCGTGAATTATGGAGATGTTTTTGGTTAATCAAAAATGAAAATTTCTTTTGAAAAATTGGGTCATTACACTATTGACTCATGCACATAGCAGTAAAGTCTCAACCCTCCATAATTTGTCGATATATAACAGATAACATACATATTCAATAAACGGATAATCATGCAAACAGAAATCACAGGTAGTCCTACAGATCTACCGATCTACGCATATCAACAACTATCATATAATCATATAGATCTACCCTATACTCATCATATCATCAATCAAGGTATAACAGGATAACAATCCAATTAGGTCGGCTTTGGTGCCTTCGACCCACAAGTACAGTGAGGAAAACTCAACTCACAGTCTGACGAAAAGTTGAACGATAAACTGCTCCAAATATCGACTCTACAGGTCACTTATTCAACAAATAGAAACCAATGCTCAACTATAGCTCAAAATACCCAAAATACCCTTAAGTCAAACTTGGTCAACCTTGGTCAAAGTCAAAGTCAACAGGTCAAGAAGTCAACTCAGACCGAGTACGCCCAGCATACTCGGCACGTATGCCTCACATATTCGTGATCCATATCCGGGCTCCTTCCGGTGTACATCCAACATACAACCAGGTACGCCCAGCGTACGCAACATCTCACCAACCTCAGTTTTAAGGACTGAATCCCTTAAGCCACTTCGCCCAATTCTCAGTTCTAATCCCAAATGACACCCTAAAGCTTAAAGTTTTAAATTTTAAGGTTCTCCATGTCTAAATCAAGCCCAACGACAAAACCCTAACTTTTCTTAACCACTAAATCTCTTAATAACTTGCATGGGGGAAACTAAGGGGCTAATATCATATTTTTATGACTCTAGACATGGAAAAACATCCAAAAGGACAGTCCATACGTTCTATAGCATGTTGTGCACAAGGAAGTTATAGCTTGGGGACAAAAGTTCATAAAATCATCATATAACAAAGATCTAACAAGTTAATCATCAAGGTATGAACTTTATACCTTCTGGAGATGGAGAATAATGCAAGACTTCATGACCCAAGCTTGCATCTAGCTTCCAAGTTTTACCACCACCTTCTTCTTCCTTAGGAGCACACAAAACACACACTCAAGCTTCAAAATGCAACAATGGGGCTAGGTTTTGCAAGATAAGACGTTTCTAATGACGGAGGCTGGAAATAGGGTGGGGAAATGGGACTTGGATAGGGTCCAAACCCTCAAGATTAGGGTTTTCGACCAAATGGAGTATGCCCAACGTACGCGTGTTCCATCCAAATTTACAACAATGCTACTATGGGACAATCTGCACTCTTTCTTATACTTAAGGACCAAAATGCAATATTTAATCATACAAAGGGTTACAATTGAAAGTACATCAACATCGAGATGCTATGTTTATACGATTTATTAGCAGACATTAGAGAATAAACATTGATTTTGAAGACTATTTAAAAGCATAAGTTATTTGTTAAATTACTTTGGATTGACTTTTTCGAGAATTTACTATTGACTTATTATGCCAGACATTGGTTTTCTCATTGTTAACATGCATGCTATAATTGTTCATTATATAAGTAACAAGGTTTGACGGAGTGCTTCCGCTAAGGCTTGGTCTGCAAGAGGTCCTAAATAATGTAGCTATTGTAATTGCCCATATTCAAGATTGTCATTATGTGAATGGTTATTTATAAGGAGCATATATAATATTTACTATTTTTCCATTATCGCATAACTACATATCACAACGTATGTCTACATTTTACTAAATGCACCATACAATAATTGTAATATTCAAAGAGTTATGTATCTGATAATTAATAAAAATAAATTTATACGTTAGTAATATTATTTACTTTAATTTGATTACTAATATATTCTAAAAATAATAATAATAACAATAAAAATAAATTAATGATAATAACCATAAAAATATTAACTTTTTAAAAATAATCTCCATATCCTAATAAAAGAATAGGTTTAATCTCATATTGACAAGTGTCGTGCAATGAGAAGCCCTCATTAATGTTATATATCATTTATCATGCCACTTGTCAACCTATTAATTATTCATTTTAAATTTTAAATTTTAAATTTCTCACTTTAATTTTATTAAATTAATAATTCATTTTTAATTTAAATTTCAAATTTTAAAATTTATTCCTTTAGTTATATTAAATTAATAACATTAGATTAAAAAATAAAATAAAATTAATATAAATTATAAAATGATATAACTCCACGCATTTATTTAAATCAACGATTATAATTTTATATAACTAAAAAATAATCTCTTAAGTAATAATTTATTTAAAATAATTGATTAATAATTTGGATTTTTTAATAGAAAAGTTTAATTAATTTTATAACCGTGATAATCACGGGTTATAAACTAGTTATAATAATAAAAAAACAAAAAAAATAAAAAAACATTAAACATCAAATGGATGCATATGAATTCAAACTTTTAATTAAAGTATCAAATAAATAAATAGTATTTATATTTAACGACCTTATTTAATGTACAAGGTTTTAACTTTTAAGGTATTTATTTACGGTTATTTAGATTATTTTATAAAACGTATATCTATATTTTTTTTTGTTCTAAAAATGCATCACATATTATGTTAATAGTAATAGGATTTTACTAAAGATGAAGTTAAAAATGCTTATTATAGTTATATATAACATATTAACTAAATTAATTAACAAACGTTTTATAAATTTATAAATATACAATACGAGGATAATATAAAAATATTATTTAAATAAAAGGATAAAAAAATAATACTAACATAAGTATGCCATTTATAATAAAAACTATCCACTTTAATCATGTTGAATGATTAAAAATAATAACAAATTAGCTGGTAGAAAAAACCGAAGTCGATGAAACTATGAAGGTAACCAACTGATGTTCATAAACCCATTCTCTTTTAATTATATATATAATTATAAATAACCTTTTATTGCAAATATTGTTATATGATTTTTTTTTTCCTTCAATAATTATATATTTTTTGGCTTTAGGTGGCTGAATAAAATATTAAATAAAAACTTGATTCTTTTATTATTTACATATTATTTTTTTTAATTAAAAAGCAATAAAATTTAGGAAAAGCAAAGGTAAATAATAATAGATGTGGTTTTGGAACGTAGTGGGTTGTTTTGGCATGTTGTGGCGATTAGGTCACTTTCCACCCAGTCCTAATAAAGTTTCCACACCCACCCAACCTTTTATCGGGTGCCACAAGCAACTATTTTGACCATATGTTAAAATTACTTGCTATCCTTTAGACGTGCTTAGTTTAATAAACAAATCATTTATGTTTTCTAATTTTGTAAAACTCGATAGGTGGTATTAAGTTGTTCGATTAGTGTCTAAAGCAGGGCCGGCCTGCAGAATGTGAAGTATATGTGCAATTTAACAAAAAAAAAAAAAAAAAAAAGGTCCTAAAGCTTTAAAATTCTAAAAATTTGAGCAAAAAAAATTAATTTTTTAATCATAAAATACATAAATTAAAATATCATTTGAAATAATACAAAAAAGTTGTTTTAATTAAAAACAATTATCCTTATAATATTCGTTAAAGTCAACTTTTCTATAACGTCTTCATAAGTAATTTTATCGAAAATGTTTATCAAAGCCAATACATTAAGTCGTTCTTGTCTTCTTGGTTATTGATTCTAAAACTCAAATAACAAAGTATAAGAAAAATGTAAAAGAAAAACATAAATGAAATCAACAAATCACATTACATCGATAAAAATTCAAATAAAAAGCAAACCAGAAAGAACTAGATTCAACTTGGACTTTCTAAAATCTAATTTTTAAGTAGCTTATCCAAATTACATATAAAAAAAATATCATAAATACAAATCATAACAAACAAGAAAGAATAAAACATAATTTGATTTACATGTACCTTCAAAAACTTGAAATCAATTTCCTTGTAACTTTGGTCTTTCTGATTTTCAAACTGATTTGTATGTTCCTTCAAAAATCAAAAAATAAAAAATTTAAAACAAAAAACATAACAGGAAAAATAAAAAGACATAGAATCTTTGTACCTTCTGATTTCAAAACCTCGAACTAAATTAAACTTTGAGCTTCTATAATCAAAATTTTGAGAAACTTATAAGATATAGAAATAATAAACTAATCAGAAATACAAATCATAAACAAAAAAAAATCTGATTTGCTTTTACCTTGAAAAATCTAATTTTGATTTCCTTGTAATTATGTTCCTACTGATTTTTTTATTTGATTTATGTGTCATTTCAAACAAATCAATTAATTAGAATCTGAAAACAAAAAAATAGCTGAAAAAAAAAATCAGAGAATCCCTTATCCTTGTAACTTATGACTTCGAAATTTGCAATTATGAAATCTGATTTTTTTTTCGAAAAGGTTATAAGATTGTTGATTTTGATTTTTGAGAAGGAAGAAGAAAGAAATCGAAACCTGTTGCTTATGTTCTAATTTTCGAGAAGGAAGAAAAAAAAATTGCAGCCTCTATAATCCACTGACTTTATATAAACATTGAGACATTTGATGTCAAGGATATGAGACGATTTAGTAGCCATTATTAGAATCGACGCGTTTTTTTCTATTCCCCAAAATCCAGTCGATTTTCCTGCTATGTGATCTGATGTCTGATGCGTGTCGCGCTTCGATGACCTGAAGAGTGAAAAAAAATATTAACCAAACTGACTTGGGCCTAAACTCAACCAAAGCTAATATATATGCTAAAGAAATTTTAGGCCCTATGATTTAGTAGACATTGTTCGTGAGCACACTTTGAACTCTCTTTGGGCCGACCCTGGTCTAAAGATTAAGTGGTCTAATCATAAATTAGTCGGATGTCTTAAATTGTAAACAAGCTAAACTTTAAATAAATAAATATGACTAATATCATAATAAAGTATGTATATGAGACCAATATCATAACAAAATATCGTGTACTGCCTAGGGATTAATCAGACTTTAAGCAGGGACTAGTCGAGACTTTTACAATAGTATTATTTTCATATTATTTCATTGCTGGTAACCTTGTTGTGACGTGTTTATACCACCTAAAATGCTTTTTCACTTAGTTTTTCGGTGGTTCGTGGTACTCTTAATTTCACTGGAAAACTAAGGGAATGAAATTTGAGGTAGTATGAACATGGCAGAAATAGGCTACCATCAACAATAGTAAGAATTGTAGTCAATGATGATTATCATTAAAAGGAAGAGACGACCACTTAAAAGGAAGTGGGCGGCTAGTGAGAGGCTTGACATGGAAGAACTTACTCTTTCCGAAGACATGACCTTATACAAGATAAGACAAACATGATCGTTAATGGGTACCCTTTCCCTTTGTATGTTTTTATTTTCCGTTCTTTATTGTTGATTCTTGATTCTTGCTCATATGCTTGTGTTTTGATTATTCATATATTGTTTTGATACCCTAATTGACTTACACTCTCTCGTTTACCCTAAGTTATCAAATCCATATGCTTATTTATAATGAATTCATGTAGATGTTTTTTTGTTGTCTTTAACTTACTTTCCCCATGCGTGTCTTATATTTAAGTTATCATCTTACACACGTAGGAGGTTATCTATATGGCACAATGACTCTTTTATCCTTATACAATTAGGATTATCAATGCCTACCTTCCTTTCACCCCATTCGAATGAAATTTCCTAGCTTTGTTGTTGTTATCGTGTTGTTGTGACAACTGAGAGGTTTCCATCACTGATCACCATTAGGAAAGAGTAGGAAAATAGATGTAATAGCTTAGTATTGTAATATTTGATTTTGAGATATAAAAATCAAACGTGCCATTACATTTAATTGTTAAAACGTCCATTAGGCTAAAAAATTAGCGTCCAAAAGCTTGTACCATTTCCTAAGCTGGTTAACATACTTGGAAAGTACTCGTTAACATGATCTCAAGGATATAAGATTCGTAAAAATCCGACTCCAAAGGAAAGAGTTATGGATTTTATTAAAATATATATCAAATGCGTAATAAAAATTAATTACGTCAAAATGGTAGTTAGAGATTGATTGAGTTTTGACTAAAAGTGTAAAAATGAGTTTACTAGTACTCCTTAAGATATAAACCTTAGGACACAATTTTCTGAAAAAGGGATCCATATGAGAGATATATGATTTTTGGAAAATTATTTACTTTTACCTCCGTTAGGCATGAAAGTGAAAGTCAAAACCAGCTACAACAACATAAAGGAGAGTTGTAGTACCCATTGAGATCATCACATAGATATAGAGAGGGCTTAGATCAGAGCTCATACGAAGAAGTTATGGATTTTACAAAATCTTTTCGTGCGAGTGAGATGCGCGTCTCTGCACGTCGCGCACCTGACACCAGATTCGTGTAGATTACGAGTGACGTGGCCAATTTGGGAAGTGACACATGACATTCTCTGGATGTAGCCACGATGATCATGTGCGACGCGCACAAATAACTGCACCGCACACACCTCAAATCCATGACTATAAATAGAATGCTCCACATAACATTTTTGCACACCTTCATCACTCACTCTCTATACAGTCTCGAAGTTGTTGCCCTTAGGAGCGGCCCACGGAGTCTCGGGCCCGATTCAACCCTACATCAAAGGTCTCACGTGACTAGGGTGAATTCATGGATCCTCTTTTACTATTTTAAATGTTTTAGGTGGGGGATACATGCTTATCAAATGGTTTTATCAAAATATTAATATCTATAAATACCAATCGTTGTATAAAGCATGAAGCCTTAGGATAAGCTATGATATTATGCCTAAGAGTTATGATGTCCGATAGTCTAGGAAGAGACAATACCAAGATCTTATAATGGCAAAATCCCTAGGATAATGTAGTGCCTAGACGTTATGCTAGTCAAATATAGATATATACACTGTACCTAATTGTTACTTTGTCCAAATATCTTGTTTTCAAATAACCATAATTAAGGTATATACGTAAGATAAATATTTATATGCAAAATAATTACGAGATCAAAAGATTATAATTATCAAATATCAGGTAAAATATTTATATTATGATAGTTATAGGAAAGATAAAAGATAAAAGATTGTTAGACTTGTCAAAACCAATAAATAATAGGGGTACAAGGGACTCCAAATACACTGCTATAATGCACTAAAAAGTAGTACAATGTAAGCAGGGTCGAACCACAAAGACACGAGATAAAAGTTATACCTCTTTGCGTAAGGTACTTTGGTCAAAAAGTTGGTTTTGTATGAAAATGTTCAATAATGAAAATAACAATCCACTTTAAGAACAAACAGAAAATGAGTTAAACTTGTAAACAATTTGTTGGAATGGTTCTAGTTCTAGTTTACAATGTTGTTGTTCAACTTGATTATGACTTGATGTAATTCATTTTTGCTATTCTAAATTGGTACTGAAAGATATTAACACTCTCTAATAGATCTCACTTGCCAAATTATCTACCCAAAACACGCTCTTTGACTAGACCTAACTTTACTAATTCAATCTAAACACACTCTTAGATTTTATTGAAAAAGACATTAAGTTTTGTACAAGCTTCCCAACAATGTTCATTTCTTATCATACGCTCGGAAGTATGAAAACATGTGATATATGTTTTACAATAAGAAAACTTATTGTTTGTACCAATTTTTAACTTAAGAACGATTAGGTGCCCTAAAAGTTAATTAACTACACAAAAATTCAATTCATGAAAGTGGCTAATAAAACACTAATCAAATTCAAGGGTTCTAGTTTAAACAAAAACATAATCACTAGAACAGAATCACAAATCAAACATCAAATCATATGCTTCAAGTCAAGTAATCAACTTGTTTTGAAAAATAACTAGAAATTAGGGTTTCTTAGCCACACATGGCAAAGAAGAAATCAAAAAAGAATAAAGATGAAATTGAAATGTTTAATGATTACAAAAGGAAAGCAAAAGTGTTTGCAATTATTAGTAGCCTTCAAGAATTTCCAAAAATCTCCCAAAATCACGAGAAGTTGCTCCTAAAATCGTCTGATTGAAAAATGACAACTTCCCCCTTTTTTTAATAACTACTCACGTGCCCAACTCAAATCCATGTGTTTTTAGCATGCCATGCCTTTTTCCCATGTGTTTTTAGCATGGCCATGTGTCCTGACCATGTGTTTTTAGCGTGGCTGGGGCTTTTTGCTAAAAGTTCAATAAGTCTTCATAGTTGGCTCCTTCTTCAGTCTGGCTTCACCCCAAGTCATGTTTCTCAAATATAAGATGAAAAAGGACATACACGACCCGTGTCGGTGTGACACAAACTGTGTTTCAAACGTAGTCCTTTGTTATGATGATATGCAACAATTCGGGTTATGTCTTCATGCTTTCTTCCATGGCATGACCGGTCCATCTTCTATTCATGCTCAATTCTCTAATATCCAAGCTCTAAGCTCCATGCTCCATAATGCCTACAAAATAAAGAAAAAAATAGTGAAGTACCAAGCATTCTCATTAAAATATGCAGTTGCCCAAATAATTAACTAAATACAAGAATTATGAAGTAGAATGCTATAAAAGTATGGGAATAAACATGCAAAATACGTACATAAAATGCACCTATCAAACCTCCCCAAGCTTAGACCTTTCTTGTCCTCAAGAAAGAACAAAATGAAGAATCACCCAAGAGAAGACGGTAGTTGACTAAAAAGAAACTAAGATGATACGAACGGAAGGAATGAAAATAACCTAAAGGGGATTACGAGTGAATGTATGCAATAAAAGAAAAAAATAATGAAAATAACGTATGTACAAAAAGATCAACAAAGCTTAAATTTTTTTGTAACACCCTGTTTTGAATTGTTTCCTAATTTGGGTTCGTGACTGGAAGATTGGTTATCATAAGGCTTAAGGCCTTTGGGAAAGAGAGAATTAGACCTCTTTGGGTGTGGAAAATGTAGATTGGGTGACTCAGGAGTTCGATTTGTGTTTTGGAGCCTAAGGGTATATCGGTAAAGTGATAGTTTATGTCACACCCCAAAACCAAGAACGGCGGAAACATTCTGGGGCGGAGGACGTCATGTACACTATCACAACAATGTAAAGTAGTAAACAAGCAACAACATCATCCATTGCATTAATAATATAATTATTATACAAGTGTGTTCTGTCAAATTTTGATAAACACTAAAGCATAAATCAAAATGAGATATGAGTCTTGAACGAGCTCCATCTTCTCTAAACCTTGCATCAGTACCTGTCTATAGATGACCTGAGGATACAAGTAATTTTGAAAGCGAGTATCAGCTTTGAAGCTGGTGAGATCATAAGTATTTTAGTGTCTTAATTTGTATGTAAGAAATTGTTTGTAAATGAACTGTAAGTATGGAAAAATGTAGATGAACTGTAAGTATAAAAATGTTTGTAAAACAACTGTAAACGTTTGAAAAACCCTAGAAATCCCTATGATTCCTACTTTTATATAAAGGTGTCTTCTACCAAGACTTAACTGTTCCCAATTTAGTCTTCTACCAAGACTTAACTGTTCTAAATGTTCGTTTCTTGTAAAAGTGTGTAATTTTCCCAAGTGTAACTATCATTATCAAAATATAGTTTTTACATTAAATGTTTAAGTGAAATGATCACTAAATATATGAAAAGGGGAAATTAATGTAGTACTGTAGTGTTGTATTATAGGAACTACTGCTGTACTAACTACCTTAAACCGGATTTACATTAAGGTATCATGTGATTAATTGCACCATACTATTGACTGGTAACAACGACATACGAATGGTCGTAAAACGGAATGACGTTTGGCACCCGCAGACCTGCAGGTCCGGCTGTAGCTAGCAGCAAGGTGTAGGATAGTCAATCCAGTATAGATCTATACGCAAACTCACGCTCTCCCTCCAAGAGAATTCTGGCTACAACTCGGGCCATGACATTTAAGGCATGCTCTAATACAGTGGATCACAATTTTGTTAACGTATTCATGTATATGTACTTATGTAAGCGTAATCATGTAAAAGTATATGAACGTGTGCCTTTGCTACCCAAAGGTACTGAACTGACTAAAAGGAACTATTATGTCCATATATGTACACATGATATATAACTAATGTTTAAACGACCTTCGGATGGGTACCCGATATCCCACCATACCACATCTCAAGCGCGAAAAGGAAATAGGGTGGATAGCCTTCCTAAGTCCTTTAAACATTGTTTATATAATTATACATATATAGGCATGCTTCTAACAGGATCTCTATGTAAACGTATCAATGTAAATGTAAAGTAATGTACTGTAATGTTCTGCGTGTGCTAGCTGTAATGTGTGTTCTTTCTCTATCTAGCAAGTATTGACTCATGAATGAACTGACTCATTGTATGATATCGCGTTCTAGTAATGGTTCTAGTATCTTCCTAAACTACCCATATGGTAGTTTACTAGTAATCCAACTGGTACGTATGAACATGGATGTATACCCTTGCTACCCAAGGGCATTGGATGGACTGGAAAGACTTTTTATGACTATATATGTACACATGATATACAACTAATATTTAAACGACCTTCGGACGAGTACCCGATATCCCACCATACCACATCTCAAGCGCGAAAAGGAAATAGGGTGGATATCCTTCCTAAGTCTTTTAAACATTTCTTATATAACTATACATATAGAGGCATGCAATTTATAATATAAAAGCATAAAATAAGATTTGTAAAACCTTTGAACATAAATATTTTCTAAGAAAAGATCGACTTGATGCCGATCTATAAAATGGTTTTGAAGGCATGGGTTTGATAAAACGGTTTAGTATAAAGAACATCGGTTTGAAACACAATTGAAAATAAGTTCGAAATGAAATATACAAAGTAAAATGTACAGTGTAATAAGGAGTTTTTAAACACATAAAGTGTTTATGAAAAACATTTGAAGGAAACTGTTTGGTAAAACGGCTAATGAGTAGCCAATCATTTGAATGCTGCTTATTAATCACATGTGATTGATATAATATTTAGCATAATTCTACTTGTATCCCCCCCCATAAAACATTTAAAAATGGTTTAAAACATTAATTAAGGGGTATGAACTCACCTATAGTAAGTGATTGGAATTGAACAGACTGTTATCGTAAGGAAGGATCGGACAAGTGCTTGGTGTCAAGTGAAGACTTTAGACACACACAATGATCCTAATTACATATGAAGACATATGTATATAAATAATTAGTGATTAAAACACTAATTATACAAGTATAAGCATTTTAATGCGAGGAAAACACTTTTGGTCAAGTGCTAGGTTGCAACAAAGGAGTGCAAAGCCTCTAATGGGAGTTTATGGTCAAATGACCATATGCTTTGGAGTTTACGGCCCAGGGGAGTAAACTCCTGGCCGTAAACTCTCAAAAAGGTCTCTAAATGAAGCCTATCATTTATACAACTAGTTTGGTGAATTGTTTCAAGGCTTCATCCAGTGTTTGGGTGACATTTGCCCCCTTTATAGGGGTTTACGGCCCTGGGACCATATCCCATGGAGATTACGGCCGTAATCTCCTTTGGGGGAAGGTTTATGGTGCTTTCAAGCCTCTAATTTAACAAGGAATAAATCAAGGCAAATGTCCAAGGCTTTAGGAGGATTTATGGCACCATTTAATGGAGTTCACGGCCCTGGAACATCTTGGGCCGTGAACACCTTTTTCTTGGTGTTCTAAGTGTGTTAGCTACTCCTAAACTCATTTAGGTACATGCCCAAATTAGTATCTTGGCTTAAGGAGGATTTTTAAGGCATTTTGGCACTTAAACATGGAGTTCACGGCCCAAGAACCTCCTTGGCCGTGAACTCTCTTTCACCCTTGAATCTTAATTGTTTTGGTGTCCTAAACATGCAATGGTGGGTTCTAGTTCGAGTTCCATGGCTTTGAGGGACTTTGGGACAACTTTAGCCCTTAAAATGGAGTTTACTCCCCAAGTGTTCTTGGGCGGTAAACTCCCGAATCTTGGGGTTTTGGCATGATTTTGATGTTATAAACTACAATCTAAGCTATATTATATAACTATATCGAAGTACTCACAATTTGGGATAAAAACCCAAAGATCCGTGAGAGAGAATTCGGCTTTTCTCTAATTGGAATTGTAACTAATGAACTATTTGGTTCAAATTTCTATATATAGTCCTGAGATTTTTGGCAGAAAATATTTTTATTCCCGGAATGAACTCTACTATCCTAGAGTATTGGAATAACAGTGTTGCACAAAACCCTAGTGCATCCACTCTCCTGATATCTCCTTAAGTGTAAACCTTGAAAAACTGCCAAACTTATCCCGAAGTGTGGAATTTCATTGAAACTATTCTAATTTCTATTGGCTTCAAATGGTTTGTACAGAATGGAAATTTCGCGTTGTCACATCATCCCCCTGTTAAAGGGAATTTCGTCCCGAAATTAGAATTTAGGCAAGGAAGTAGGTACGAATGATCGAGTCGTGAGGAGGAAACTTCCTAATCGATTGGTGCTAGCGCACCTAAGTGAAATCGGGTTCTCGGTTGGTATCCTAACGAACCTTCACTAATAGGCGACGGCGTTGCTTCGTCCGCTTGACCTCTCGGTCGAGGGTCACTACGGTTCTAATACGAAGGCGAGGATCTCGACGAGTGGACTTACAAGAGTCCTAACGGAAAGGTATGGTTTCACGATCGAGACGCGAAGAGTAGAATGTACGTTACTGAGTTCGCGGAGTAGGTCTAGTGTGTGCGAGGTACAAGACCGATTCTGGTAAGAATCTCAGAGGTCCTAACTATATTGGATTTAGCTTTCCACGCGATACGAAGCGTATTAAGCCATTCCCAGAGTGAGTTCTCCTAAAGAACTTGGTCACTCACTTGGAATTCCAAATGTTCCTTTTCTTGTTTAACTTCCCGGTCAAGGGCCACTCCTTGACGGGTCAAGGTCGTAAAGGTTTCTGTAATTTGTGAGGGGTTCTGAACGAACTAAGACAGTAGGTCTGTAAGACCTAGAATTTGGCGAATGTCTGTCGGCGTCTCTGGTGTCGACAAATTCTCAACGGTTTTGACAAATTGTAAAAGTACTCAAAATTTCCCACATCACTAACAGTGTGTCATAGGAATTTAACTCTTCAATTTCAAAACTCGTGCCTAGAGAACTTCGCGAGAAGTTCCTCTGAAGGAAATGTTTCCATGGGTTTCTTCTTACTTCGAGGGTAGATAAGTAAGTCATTACATGGAGAAATGACGAACTGATCCAAGTAAGAAAGACGTACCCTACTCATTTAGTTCATGAAAACTATGAGCGTATTGGTCCTATCCGAAGGGTATCACTACGGACTCGAAGTGTCCGTATCGAGTTCGGAAGATAGTCTTCCGGACATCCATCCCTAACACTCGAACTGGTGATATTCGGATCTCAGATCCATTTTTGAAAGTAATTCTTTCTTGCGTTTGCTCAACTATTTCATCTATGCGAGGCAAAGATAACGATTTCTAATGAAAAATCTTGACGGAGTACTCGATAGCCGAGGTACATACGATGCGATCTGTCGATCTCTGGAAGAATATGACCGGGGTTCTCTAGGGTGAGAAGCCTAGTCTTCTAATTCTATTTATGTGTGGTTCGCTAAGTTGTCTGTACTGTTCTTGTATCTCTGGAGTGTTTAGACTGTAGGGCGATTCGTTTACGGGAGTCATATTGGGTTCTAAGTTGGTTCACATGACGATGCGATTACTTGTAGGCTTGGGCAGTCTCCGTCCTGAAGTTCATATTAGAACTCATACATGGTTTCACAATCACAATCTCGTGTATACGAGTCGTATATAATTAAGATTGAAAAGGTAGTCGAATAATTGATTCTTCTTTAAGCTCACATCCCATTGAGGGAAAAGAAGTTAAAGTGGAATCATCAATTCTAAACCTGTAGAACCTTGATTATATATCACTCTTATGTATACATTCCTCAATGATAGATCAACCGCATGAATCCTTGGATTAAACTTGATGTACTGCACGAGTGGTACTTTGGGGGTTTCTTCGGAAAAGAAAAGAACTATGAGGTACTCCATGCATGAGTACTTTGGTGTTCTGATATAACGGCTTCGCTGGAAAAACGATCTAGAAGAAAGATATGTACGTATGAAGTTGATTGTTTCTTGATGACAACATGATTCTGTTAGCACGAATGATAAGGATTTTGTGAGCGATTCTGGTTGACCCTAGATGTACTTCGATTGCTCAAGAAAAGAGTAAGAGTATGTTCTCGAAAGGTTGACCTACATCCCTATGATGTAGTCTTAGTACGGATTGGAGGTATGATCGCGAAGGTTTGACCTACATCCCTATGATGCAGTCCTAGTAATGGGTAGAAGTAAGTTCGTAGAATGGTCTCAAGACGTTTGTCGTTCAAGCCGAGGTATTGTTGGTTGGTGAATAACAAGATCCAACCACTGAAAGAGACTTGGAAATGTCTCTGGAGCTAAATTACTATAGTCCAATGACTTGACTAAAGCATGATTCAGATAGACTCCAATGAAAGTATGATAAAAGTACTTGAATGAAGAATGACACAGAAGTTAGCCGACTGTCAAAATCTTTGATATTCATGACGTAAAGTTCGGGAAAATGACCTTGCAAAAGGTCTTACATCATATCTAGAGAAGATAGTCCTTGACAGCATAAAGACCTAACCAAAAGTACTTACTAGTACAAGATAATTTCATAGAAAATGCCACATCGGGCAAAGACAGAAAAACAATTCCTTCTAACAAGGACAATAAAGTAAAACATCTACTACTGGCGACGGTCATCCTTTTGGTGAACTCTCAATTCAGCCAGTTGACGTTCCACGTCAAGTAGGTGTCATTCGTACACCCTCTGGCGTACTCGGAGCTCTATGACATCGGCTCGTGATTCAGCTAGTGCTTGCAGCAGGGTTTCATGGTTGCTCTCTGATCTCTCGCGAGTATCTTCTAGACGAATGGTGCGGAGGGTATGCATTCTCGCATCAGCGACAACTTCGAAAATCTGATGTAGGGCTGTCCTGCCTTGAATTTCATTTCGGGCCACTCTGCGGACCAAGATTGGCAAGGTTCTGTCTGATGAGCCCCCATTGCTTAGGTCATAAAAGCTTCGGTCGCCATCAAATGGCATGGGCTGATCTTGTCCTTGGCTCCATGTTTCCAAGCATTCCACTCACTCAGGGGTCGGGCCATGAAAAGCCAGACGAGGGTTAGGAATTGGAACGGGAGCTGCCTGGGGTAGCTTCTCAACCTCTGGTTCGGAATTAGCACCGTCGGAAGGGTTTTCATCATGGTGATCATTCAAAGGGATCGGATGATCATTCTCTGGTTCTTCTCCAAACCAACCAGCTATGACTTCGTTCGGAAGATATTGGTTGTCGTGTGGATGGAGTCCAGCCATGTTATCTAAGCGAGAATTGGGGTAAGAAAATAATTATTAGACGAACTATCTAGATAATTAGTTAGAAAATCTTCATCAGTTACATCGCTATTTGTGAAGTGCATACCAGTTATATGTAATCGAAACAGGATAGGCCTTCGAATATGTGACCTTAACTCCATATTCACACAGAATCGAGGTGAAGTAAAATTTCACAGATTCTAAGTCTATAACATCCTAATTACATATATCCTTAGTGTATCCACTTAGCAACTATCAACTTAGTAATGAAGATCCCGTTTTAGTTCTCAAGTATAACGTACTTATAGTAACACCAAATACTCCTATAGTATTTTAAGTTTAATGTTATGTTCTATTGTTCTCATTGTGGTAGGGTTGGTAAGATTTTAGCATTGTTGCAACCACACAATTAAACTTAGGCACATGCTAGTCAACCCTCAGATAATATAGGTGATCAGGCTATATCTTCCCAGTTTTGACCATATGTCTCTAAGCCCACTTGTGTTGCCCAACAATCGTAATTCTTTTGTACTATCCTAGTGAAACTGATTTTAGTATGAATGCAGGCATGTATACTTACTTAAATATTTTATTATTTAAAGTATAAACTCTTGGTCAGAGTATTTTTAATCCCTTATAGGTTTATAGTTAGTATATCTTTTATGGGTTGATATACTTAATTCACTATAAACAATGCTCTGATACCAATCTGTCACACCCCAAAACCAAGAACGGCGGAAACGTTCTGGGGCGGAGGATGTCATTTACAGTATCACAACAATGTAAAGTAGTAAACAAGCAACAACATCATCCATTGCATTAATAATATAATTATTATACAAGTGTGTTCTGTCAAATTTTGATAAACACTAAAGCATAAATCAAAATGAGATATGAGTCTTGAACGAGCTCCATCTTCTCTAAACCTTGCATCAGTACCTGTCTATAGATGACCTGAGGATACAAGTAATTTTGAAAGCGAGTATCAGCTTTGAAGCTGGTGAGATCATAAGTATTTTAGTGTCTTAATTTGTATGTAAGAAATTGTTTGTAAATGAACTGTAAGTATGGAAAAATGTAGATGAACTGTAAGTATAAAAATGTTTGTAAAACAACTGTAAACGTTTGAAAAACCCTAGAAATCCCTATGATTCCTACTTTTATATAAAGGTGTCTTCTACCAAGACTTAACTGTTCCCAATTTAGTCTTCTACCAAGACTTAACTGTTCTAAATGTTCGTTTCTTGTAAAAGTGTGTAATTTTCCCAAGTGTAACTATCATTATCAAAATATAGTTTTTACATTAAATGTTTAAGTGAAATGATCACTAAATATATGAAAAGGGGAAATTAATGTAGTACTGTAGTGTTGTATTATAGGAACTACTGCTGTACTAACTACCTTAAACCGGATTTACATTAAGGTATCATGTGATTAATTGCACCATACTATTGACTGGTAACAACGACATACGAATGGTCGTAAAACGGAATGACGTTTGGCACCCGCAGACCTGCAGGTCCGGCTGTAGCTAGCAGCAAGGTGTAGGATAGTCAATCCAGTATAGATCTATACGCAAACTCACGCTCTCCCTCCAAGAGAATTCTGGCTACAACTCGGGCCATGACATTTAAGGCATGCTCTAATACAGTGGATCACAATTTTGTTAACGTATTCATGTATATGTACTTATGTAAGCGTAATCATGTAAAAGTATATGAACGTGTGCCTTTGCTACCCAAAGGTACTGAACTGACTAAAAGGAACTATTATGTCCATATATGTACACATGATATATAACTAATGTTTAAACGACCTTCGGATGGGTACCCGATATCCCACCATACCACATCTCAAGCGCGAAAAGGAAATAGGGTGGATAGCCTTCCTAAGTCCTTTAAACATTGTTTATATAATTATACATATATAGGCATGCTTCTAACAGGATCTCTATGTAAACGTATCAATGTAAATGTAAAGTAATGTACTGTAATGTTCTGCGTGTGCTAGCTGTAATGTGTGTTCTTTCTCTATCTAGCAAGTATTGACTCATGAATGAACTGACTCATTGTATGATATCGCGTTCTAGTAATGGTTCTAGTATCTTCCTAAACTACCCATATGGTAGTTTACTAGTAATCCAACTGGTACGTATGAACATGGATGTATACCCTTGCTACCCAAGGGCATTGGATGGACTGGAAAGACTTTTTATGACTATATATGTACACATGATATACAACTAATATTTAAACGACCTTCGGACGAGTACCCGATATCCCACCATACCACATCTCAAGCGCGAAAAGGAAATAGGGTGGATATCCTTCCTAAGTCTTTTAAACATTTCTTATATAACTATACATATAGAGGCATGCAATTTATAATATAAAAGCATAAAATAAGATTTGTAAAACCTTTGAACATAAATATTTTCTAAGAAAAGATCGACTTGATGCCGATCTATAAAATGGTTTTGAAGGCATGGGTTTGATAAAACGGTTTAGTATAAAGAACATCGGTTTGAAACACAATTGAAAATAAGTTCGAAATGAAATATACAAAGTAAAATGTACAGTGTAATAAGGAGTTTTTAAACACATAAAGTGTTTATGAAAAACATTTGAAGGAAACTGTTTGGTAAAACGGCTAATGAGTAGCCAATCATTTGAATGCTGCTTATTAATCACATGTGATTGATATAATATTTAGCATAATTCTACTTGTATCCCCCCCCATAAAACATTTAAAAATGGTTTAAAACATTAATTAAGGGGTATGAACTCACCTATAGTAAGTGATTGGAATTGAACAGACTGTTATCGTAAGGAAGGATCGGACAAGTGCTTGGTGTCAAGTGAAGACTTTAGACACACACAATGATCCTAATTACATATGAAGACATATGTATATAAATAATTAGTGATTAAAACACTAATTATACAAGTATAAGCATTTTAATGCGAGGAAAACACTTTTGGTCAAGTGCTAGGTTGCAACAAAGGAGTGCAAAGCCTCTAATGGGAGTTTATGGTCAAATGACCATATGCTTTGGAGTTTACGGCCCAGGGGAGTAAACTCCTGGCCGTAAACTCTCAAAAAGGTCTCTAAATGAAGCCTATCATTTATACAACTAGTTTGGTGAATTGTTTCAAGGCTTCATCCAGTGTTTGGGTGACATTTGCCCCCTTTATAGGGGTTTACGGCCCTGGGACCATATCCCATGGAGATTACGTGAAACAACCCAAAAATACGACCCAAAAATTTCAATTTTTTTATCATAACAAAAACATGAAACCAAGTATCACATAACAACATCATACGTCGCGTGTTTCAAAAACCATGATAAAGTACTGAGAGAAAGAAAATTGTATCACAACTGTATCCAAACATATCAACTAACGGAATCAACTCCCAGGACAAAAACTGAAGCTGTGGTGTGTGCGATGCCATCATCCCGAGCTCTTCCCCTTGCTTGCGGAAGTACCTGAAACCAAAACTGAAACTGTAAGCATGAAGCTTAGTGAGCTCCCCCAAACTACCACATACCATACAATACATAATAAGCACATACTGGGCCTTGCCCACTGCATCAGACCGAAGTCTGGAACTAGCTGCATCGGACCGAAGTCCGGAACTGACTGGGACCTTGTCCCCTGCATCGGACCGGAGTCCGGAACTAACTGCATCAGACCGAAGTCCGGAACTGACTGCATCGGACCGAAGTCCGGAACTAGCTGCATCATACCGAAGTCCGGAACTGACTGGGACCTTGTCCCCTGCATCGGACCGAAGTCCGGAACTGGATGATCATGGCATAGCATAACACATATCAACTAATATGAACACATATACTGCATACTGCATCGGAACAGAGTCCGGAACACATAACACAAACATGCTTGAATCACAAAGACATCAAGCACTCTAACTACTGCATCGGACTAAAGTCTGGGACTACTTCTAACTAAACGGGACGGCATTGTGGCCGTAGACCCGTCCCTACTGAAAGGAAACTCACCTCGTGAACTGGCTGCTGAGTGAATGGCTCTGGAAGCTAACTGCTGTTGCTCCGGTATCTCCCCGGCTACAAGTCCATAAACACACTCAATCAAATGCTAAACACTACACTGGGGTAAAATGACTCTTTTACCCTTGGTCAAAGTCAACTCCCTCGGTCAAAGTCAACCCACATTTGACCTGACTCGCCGAGTTGGGCCGCCAACTCGCCGATTCTCTAGTCTCACTTCTCAGCCCTACTCGTAGCTACTCGTCGAGTATGACATCGACTCGACGAGTACCCTCACGATCCAAGAACTCAGACAATCTTCATCCGACTCGTCGAGTCATATGAACAACTCGACGAGTTTTTCTTGAGCTAAGAAGATTGCCTTGGACTCGCCGAGTTGTATGAACAACTCGTCGAGTCCCACCATTACTGAGTCTACCCTCCAACTCACTGAGTCCACTCTACTACTCACAGGCTTCCACTCGACATCACTCAAAAAGGGGAAAAACGGGACTCGCGACTTGACTCGCCGAGTCGTTCTTCCGACTCGCCGAGTCTCATCCATGCAGCTACTCTAAACTCGATTATGCTTGAATCCAGCGTCTGAAACTTATAGATCTGGGCTTCCTTAACTCGATTAGCATGTAAAGATTCTATCTTTACGTGCCCATAAGCGACCAAGAAGATAATAAGGCTCAAAAAGCATAATAAAGGCTAGATCTAGGGTTCTTATGCAAAGCATCTTCAAAAAGGCAATAGATCCGGGCTCTACAACTCCTAAATGAACAGATCTAGGGATATCTCGACCTATTAAGGCATCCATACAACTATAAGGCTTGGAAAATGCATCAAACTAGCCCTAGAAGAGTTCTAATGGAGGTCTAAAGCATAAAACAGAAGGAATCCGAGAATTACCTCAATGAACTCTGATTTTGCCCTTGGATCTTTGCTCTACACCTCTTCTCTTTGCTCCTTTCTTCTTCTTCTTCTTCAAGCCTTCAAAATCCACACACAAAAGCACTTAAAACATTAAGGGATGGATTAGGGTTTTCTCACAGCTTTCTAAGGGTGAAGGAGGCGAGTTTGGGGCACATAGCATTGCTTAAATAGTGAGCAACCCAGGGATTTAGGGTTTCTTCCAGGTAGGCAGACTCGCCGAGTCCCGAATATGCACTCGCCGAGTCGCCGACTAACACGTGCACAAAAACTTGACCCTACTCGACGAGTCAGGCCATAGACTCGCCGAGTCCCTCAATAAAACTTTTAAATAAATGCCACAGGAACAACATACCAGAGATGGGGTGTTACATTACGACCGTAATCTCCTTTGGGGGAAGGTTTATGGTGTTTTCAAGCCTCTAATTTAACAAGGAATAAATCAAGGCAAATGTCCAAGGCTTTAGGAGGATTTATGGCACCATTTGGCACCATTTAATGGAGTTCACGGCCCTGGAACATCTTGGGCCGTGAACACCTTTTTCTTGGTGTTCTAAGTGTGTTAGCTACTCCTAAACTCATTTAGGTACATGCCCAAATTAGTATCTTAGCTTAAGGAGGGTTTTTAAGGCATTTTGGCACTTAAACATGGAGTTAACGGCCCAAGAACCTCCTTGGCCGTGAACTCTCTTTCACCCTTGAATCTTAATTGTTTTGGTGTCCTAAACATGCAATGGTGGGTTCTAGTTCGAGTTCCATGGCTTTGAGGGACTTTGGGACACCTTTAGCCCTTAAAATGGAGTTTACTCCCCAAGTTTTCTTGGGCGGTAAACTCCCGAATCTTGGGGTTTTGGCATGATTTTGATGTTATAAACTACAATCTAAGTTATATTATATAACTAGATCTAAGTACTCACAATTTGGGATAAAAACCCGAAGATCCGTGAGAGAGAATTCGGCTTTTCTCTAATTGGAATTGTAACTAATGAACTATTTGGTTCAGATTTCTATATATAGTCTTGAGATTTTTGGCAGAAAATATTTTTATTCCCGGAATGAACTCTACTATCCTAGAGTATTGGAATAACAGTGTTGCACAAAACCCTAGTGCATCCACTCTCCTGATATCTCCTTAAGTGTAAACCTTGAAAAACTGCCAAAGTTATACCCGAAGTCTGGAATTTCACTAAAACTGTTCTAACTTCTATTGGCTTCAAATGGTTTGTACATAATGGAAATTTCGGGTTGTCACAGTTTAGGCCTTTTATGAGTTATGGCTTTAAGTTCGAAATGTTTTAAGGCAAGAGAGAGTTGATAAAAGTGTAAAGCTTCTGGTTGCATTTCCGTGGATATAAGGATCGTCAGAATTAAACTTAGAACGAGGAATTTATGGCTTTCGGAAGTTTGGTGGCTTTAAGGCTAAGCCTAGTACGTTCGTCATACATAGGAGTATGCTGGTCGTACTAGGCAGGTTGATTGTGGGTGCCTATTGGAGTAAGTTGGGTGTACCAGGAGTACGTTGGGCGTACTCCAGCAAGATGCAAACCCTAATTTAGGGTATTGGACCCTATTGAATGACCTTAACTCAACCCCAAACCCTTTTATCTTCAGCCTCCATCCCATTCAACCCTGGATTCAAAACCGTAACCTTCATTTGAACATTCTTGAGGCTTTTGGTGTGCCTTGGAGAAGAAGGTGATCTTGTTGGAAGCATTTCTTGGCTTGGAGCTTATGGATCCAAGCTCTAATCATCTTCATCAACTTCCACGAGGTATAAAGTTTCTAACTTGATGACTCTATGTTTTAGATCTAGTCTAGGGTATCTTTTGGGTTTATTTTGGTTCTTAGAGTCATCCTTGTGAGTATGAGCTACTCCAAGAGCTTAGAATGTTGGACCTTAGCACTTTTGAGGTTGTGGGTGCATAAAAATGTTGTCTTGATGGGTTTGGTTGAGTCATGATTAAGTTGGTGTTCATATTATGGGTTTAGAATGATAAAAATGGGTTTTGGTTCCCATTAAGGCATGAAAAGGAGTAAAGTCGGCAACTTTATGGTTTAAGACCTTATCGAGAGGTTAGATTTGAGTTTGGACGTTGGTATTAAGCATTAAGTGCTTAATGAGAAGTATTTGGCCCTCCGACGAGTACGTTGGGCGTACGTAGGAGTACGCTTAGCGTAATACATGGATCAGGCTTCACGACTTGTACATTGCGCATTGGATATAAATATTCGGGGTGTACGAGTTCAGTACACGAGGCGTACTCCCATGATGCATATTTTGGGCCTTTTGTTCCTTGATCCTTTTTAGGGATCAGACTATGAGATGTTGGACTAGTTATGGGAAGGGTAAAATGATCTTTTACCCTTTAGGAAGATAGATTATTGTTTGGGCCTTGGATTTTGGGAATTTATCTTAATTATTGATTAGGGATCATTTGGTTATTTTTAGTGTAAGGATTCCGATAACATCAGCTCGTGTGTTCAATTCTCTTGGATTGAGTTGAGTATCCTCATTGTACCCGCAGGTTGAAGGCACCAATGTCAGCCCATTATGATATGTTATGCTAGTTGTCTTTGTGACTGTTACATTGTAGGACCAAGCCCATTTGTATACTGGACTAGGCCCATTGTATGTCAGGCTAGGCCCATTTTTATGTTGAGCTAGGCCCATGGATCAGGAAGGGCTAGTCACATTGTATGTTACGTAGGGTGCTATCTGTCTCTGTAACTCTTGCATTAGTATGCTGGGCTAGGCCTATTGGTTTGGTAGGGCTAGGCCCAATGGTATATATGGTATATGGTATTTTGGAGAACTCACTAATCTTTGTGCTTACACTTTTTATGGTTTTGATTTCAGGTACTTCTGGTTTGAAAGGGAAGGGCCCGACTTGATCGAAACACATCCACCCATGTTTCTGCAATATGATGATTTTGGGATTTTACTATGATGACTGTGTTATTATGATATACTTTTTAATGTTTGAATAAAAGATAATTGGTGTTTGTTTGAATTAAAATCGAATTTTTTACCTTATAATTTTTGGGACGTTACATTTTTTTCAAACATCAATGCAATAAACAAAACAAAACAAACGAGATTCAATACAATTAACCTCATTGTGTCATACAATCGAAGGTGTACCTATCGTGCCTTGATATAAATTGGAATTAACCCCACAAAGATATATTGTAACACCCAAAGTTTTGAAGGCCAAGAAAGGAAAGAAAACCTTAATGTTAAGGGGCGACTCGGCGAGTCCAAGGAGGAACTCGGCGAGTCCGAGCGGGATCCGGGTCGAGGAGTAAGTGACCGACTCGGCGAGTCGGCCAAGGTGACTCGGCGAGTCTGGTCTGTGCGTGGAAAACCCTAAATTCGGGACTTGGAGCCTATATAAATGTCTTAATCTTCTTCCTAGGGTTCCTCACTGCCTCTTAAGCCCTGGATATCAAACCCTAGCTGCCATATCCTCTATTTGAGCCATTGATTGCCTTCAAGAGTGCATTAAGCTTGAAGAAAGAAGAAGAATCTTGAGAGTGCAAGAAGGGGGCTGTAGATCCGGGATTGGGAAGACATTTCTGAGCTTTTGGAGGTATAAACTAGTTCCTGGACCCTTTTTGCATCTAGATTTATGTGTGGTTGTTGGGGCTCTTTAGCCATAATAATATTATTTTGAGTTAGGAGTCGGATCTGGAGTTGCTACTTCAGATCCAAGTGTGTTATGGACTGGAGAAGCATAAAGTATCAGCCATTGAGTCGATTTTGAAGCCCCTTGGCCTTAAACCCTAGTTTATGGTGCTTTTTGCCTAGATCTCCCTCTCTACACGTAAAGTTTGCAAGTTTACGTGGGGGATAGGCTTGGGAAGGGTAGATCTACAGTTTGGAGTCCATGCATGACTCGAAAGTCCTCTGCATGTATGTAGATCTGAATGGACTCGGCGAGTCCTTCGAGTGGACTCAGCAAGTAGCTTGAAGATGAGGAGGAACTCGACGAGTGGGATGAACAGCTCGTCGAGTCGGATGAAGATGGGCATGAACTCAACGAGTTGGATGAACAACTCGGCGAGTTGGATGAAGATTACCTTGTGCTCGGCGAGTTTGTTCTTAGACTCGGCGAGTCAGGTCGCGTAGTCCCAAACCCTTCGAGTTAAGACTCGAGTCAGCGAGTCGAGCAAGGACTCAGTGAGTTGGACAGCGCAGGATTCGGGAATCAGTAGACTCGGCGAGTCAGGGGCTGACTCGGCGAGTCAAGTCGCGATTGGAAGGACTTTGAGCATTAGAACTCGGCGAGTCAGTATGTGGACTCGGCGAGTAGGGTTGACCTGGAAGGTTAACTTTGACCAGGACTTTGACTTTGACAAGAGTTGACTTAGTTGACCTTTGAAGGTCAGTTAGACTAAGTGTTATGTTGATATTGGTAGCTTGGGGAGCTAGTGGAGCTAGTGGAGCAGCAGTTCGGAGTCAGTGGATAGGTAGCGGTCAAAGGAATTAGCAGCAGCAGTTCAGCAGTATCAGGTGAGTTTCCCTTTGTATGAATGGGTCTACGGCCACAATGCCGGCCCATGTAGTTATGAGTAGAAGACCCGGGGGTTAGCCCTATGCACAATATGCTAGTATGATATTCGGGACGAGGTCCAATGATAGAGGGCGGGTGCCCAAGGAATGGTTTATGTGATAGTTTATACTTGTTGTCTGTGTGATACTTGTATGTGCCTGGTAGGGAGGTGAGTGTGGGTGAGGTCCCGTATCTCACCAATAGCAGAGTGTGGATGGTGTTCCACATCTCAGTAGCAGCAGAGCAGGGGCGAGGCCCAAGTCAGGAAAGGAGTGAGTGTGGGTTGGGCTTGTATCTCACTACCAATAGGAGCATGGACGGGAGTCCGTGACTCATCAATAGCAGGTCAGGGTCGGGGCCCAGAGATAGGCGAGGCCTTAGGACAAGATCCGTTAGTATGTGTTTAGCTTATGTGAGATGTTTATGTGCTATTATATGTTAGTGGGCGGGGCCCTGTGACAGGCAAGGCCTAAGCGAAACAGATCTGCATCCGAGCGGGGCTCGAAGCCAGGCGGGGCCTGGAACGGCGGGGCCGTTGTAGCGGGCTAGGCCCGAGGTAGGGGGCGAGGCCCAGGATAGCGGGTGCGGCCCAATATGTGCAGTATGTGGTTGCTTGGTATGTGGTAGGGTGGGGAACTCACTAAGCTTCGTGCTTACGGTTTTCAGTTTTGGTTTCAGGTACTTCCGGTAGCGGATGATGGAGCTCGGGATGATCGCATGGCACACACCATAACTTAGACAGCCTAGGGATGTTTACTCTGATAACGAATATGTATTTTGGAAACTAATACTTTGTTTATGTTTGAAAACGATGAATTTGCTTAACGTAATGTTTTATTAAAAAGAAATTTTTAGTCTTGAATTTTGGGATGTTACATACATAACATTAGAAAGAAGACTTTTAGCCACTCCATAACACAACTCAACAAAATCAAAAGTTACAACACTTGTTCACTTTTACCGGTAGTGGGTTAGCACATGGAACAAATTATGGTCTTACTCTCGTAAAAACATATGTGATGAAAAATATGCTCAATCATCTTTATTTTACAAAACACGACAATGACTGGCTCCAACTATTTGTTGACTAACAACAATCTTTTTCTAAAAGAAATTTTCTAAAAATTCCTTAATATTTAACCAGATTGGTTACATGTTTCAAACCTTACACTAGTTAAAGTAGTTAACAATCAGTCCCGATGTCATAAGTTCAATTTCAAGTACAAGGGGATCTTTTGGCATCCAAGTTTTCTTAATTGTGTTCATTTATGCAACTCAAGTTGCTGTGGAATTGTCCACTTATTGAATCTTGACTCATACACCTTTGACCTGCCCTCACTCTCTCAAGAGAGGCTAGACATTCCTCGCGCTGAGCCGCTGCACACTGCACTTACCCATGAAACTTACACGAACCCTGCTGCCACTCATGTATCCTAATCATACATAACATTGGATCCTATAGACAGTCGAATATCTTATCCTACCCTAAGCCTTTCATCAAACAAGAATGGGAAATAAGGTCAAACCAAACATTCTCATGCTATAGAATCTTAGTTATGTATAAAAATAATGCATACACTAAGCAACTACAGTAATGATGTCAATTTCATATAAGGAAGAACCTTAAGCTACCAGGCATCATAGAATTAGGCAATTCTATCATGCAATTCCTAAAGATCCCTAGCCTATCACTAGCATGTTTTTCTAACATATCACAATATCAAATAACAGCGTGGTAATATGGGGTCTACTTACTGGCTCCGACTGATCGTACACATCGCATCCTCCTTGTTTCTTTTGAAAACCATTTGAAATCATTTTAAAAATCATTTTTCCTTAGTTTGAGACTAGATTCACATGAATGATCCTCCAATTCACTCAAACCAAGACTCTGATACTAATTTGTAACATCCCAAAAATTTTCAACAAATTTAAACCTTTAAAAAACGACCCATTTATTAATAAAAGTGTTTACAAAACATTATTTCCAAAACGTTAATTAAAATCAGAGACTTCCGGGATCCAGTCAGTTGTAAACCAAGGATGTGTACGGTCATGCCTTCACCTTGCCACGGTCCACTGAAGTACCTGAAACCATAAACCAAAACTGTAAGCATAAAGATTAGTGAGTTCTCCCAGAATACCAACACACGAAGAAATAACATATTGAAAATAACAGCATGTATTGGGTCTACAACTAAAATACTGTAACAACCCCTGAGCATACAGTATGAGTCTGGCTTGCCTATCGGGCCCACAACTCATATATGGCTTGCTCCTAAGCCCACAACATAAGTCTGGCTTGACCTTAGGCCACACCATATATTTGGCGTGCTCCCTAGTCCAATCAGTCATCAGATTATAATACAAATGTTCAACCCTCAGTACGAGTCTGGCATACCACCCGATCATCAACTCATATCTGGAATGCATATGAGCCCTCAATATGAGTCTGGCATGCCCCACCCATCCCTCGAGTCATATTTGGAATGCTCCAATACCCTTAAGCCCTCAATACGAGTCTTGCATAACAACCGGTCTTCAGCTCGTATCTGGAATGCATCTGAGCCCTCAGTATGAGTCTGGCATGCCTCACCCAACCCTCATCTCATATTTGGAATGCTCCATGGTTTGTTGGCTACAACACGAAGCAGTACAACCTTTACCCAATACAATATGTCTACAAATAACAACATATACAGATAATCATGCCGACAGAATCATAGGTGGTCCTACCGATCTACCAGACTAGGATATCAATATCTAGCATAATCATGCATATCTATTCCATACTCAACATATCAACAAATATCAGGTTATCAAACCAATGGGCTGGCCTTGGTTCCTTCGACCCGTAAGTATAATGAGGAAAACTCACCTCGCACTGTCGAATCTCACAGAAAGAATCATTGGCTGCTGGCTCGCAAGAATCCTCGCGTTCTCAATCACAAGATAAACATCCATCAATAATCGGATCCGACCCACACTAAGTGTCCAAACTAGGGTAAAATACCTTTTTACCCTCTTCATAACTTGGCCCCAAATCCAAGTCCCAAATCAACAACCCAAAAGGCCCAAACATGGCCCAAAACACCCCAAGGTCAACCCTAATAAAACTTATGGTCAAAGTCAAAGTCAACAACCCATGTTGACCAAACACGCTGTGTTGCCCCTTAGACACGTTGTGTTCTTCAATCATCCAGATAATTGGGAAAACTCCAATCAACACGTCGTTTTGGCTTGCCAACACGCTGTGTTTGCCCGAGATTCAACAACTTAATACAATCAGTTGTTTTCTCCGGTACAAAGAGCTCTAAAGCTCAGATCTAGCCTCTCATGTGTTTCAAAAGGATAAAGTTTCCAAATTTATCCATTGGTACTACCCAAAAAGGTTCAAGACTTAATCCATAATCTTAATAGTGTAAGGGCTTGACCAATAAGCACTTCATCCATAAAGACATAACCCCAAAACATAGATTTGACTTCATTGAGCTTGAAAACTGTAACATACACCTTAAGTTATCGTGTTATGTATTTTTTAAAAGTGAATAATATTATTAAATATTATATGAAATTTAAGTATTGAGTTCTAACACATGGTTTTTACTAAAAATGAAGTAAAACTTTGTTTAGAATCAATCGGAAAATATTGGAAGTCTTATGAGATTCCAATCTCATGTCAAATATCGAAATTTAACAAAAATAAAAAATTTGAAATAAGTAAAATTTTATTATTAAAAGTTGTAAAGAATCTCGTTAGAAACATTTAGGCGAAAATCTCATCGAAATCCGAGTTATAACGAAGAAGTCATGACTATTTGAAATTTCGCGACAGAACCGACACGACACCGTATGACGTAAAAAGTGAGTTTTCGATAAACTACTTTTTATCCTATATGATATAAATGAAATTTGTAGTATTCATTAAACCGAGAACTTTCATAAAAAGCACGTCAAAATCTGACTGCGTATGAGGAAGTTATGATTTTTCTAAGTCTTAGCTTAGCAGTAGACAGCTAAAAACTCGAATTTTAGATCGAGTGGTTTTTAGCCAACACAACGTAAACGAGAATTCAAGGTCTCGTCATTAGTAGTACAACGGTAAAAAGTCTGACTAAAACGGTCGTCGAATGAAGAAGTTATGAATTTTTAGTAGATTTTTCTGTCCAGGTCTGTTAAAAATAATAATATTAAAAATAAAATCAAAATTAGCCGACGAGGTTTAAACGAAAGTTGTAGATTATTTTTCCGCCTACGCGTGCATATAAAGAACGTCAAAAATGGAGCTCGTATGCGAACGTTATGATTTTCGGAAGTTTTTGGCACAAAATCCGAGATTTTGTGGATAACACCGGACATTTTCGCAGATCCGACGCGTGGCATCCGTGTTCTCCTCTGATTGGTCCGAAGTGAGGTCCACTGCGCATGTGACGTGCCTGGCGTCCTAGGCGACGTCTAAGACGGCTCGTAAGACGCCTGCATCCGACGCGTGTCCCTCCTCCCTCGCTGCCACGTCGCTGCCGACTCCTCCCTTCTGATCGGCCGACCTTCGCACCCTCGCCCTATAAATACAAGGTTTGCGAGCCTTGCCGGGTAAAATTGGATTTTCGCCATTTTCACCCCTAAATCCATATTTTTACTATTTTGCCATCCCCCGAAGCCCCGATATTATTTTTAAAGCCTGAAATACGTTCCGAAGTGCCCGGAGAGCCCGAGAAATTTATCTTTTTGGTTTGAAGCTCTACCCTTGCAAGGCCTATTTTTCAATATATCTCCTGGTTTTCAACGATGAAAACTATATATAGAGCCGAAGTGCTGCACAAATTACTATTTTAACCCTCGGTTACTTTAAGGTGAGTTCAATATATAGGAACAATTGTATGTTATGTGTTATATGTGCTATGTGCTTTTCAATGTTATATTCCGGACTATTTTCTCGTGTTATTTTTATTCGCTATTTTTAATAGCAAAGAAATACCTTTGACCATGTGATCAGTGAAAGGACTTAGATTCACATTGGTACTGGTATGAAGCCTCTGACCATGTAGAACATGTCTCCGTAAGAGAATGATTTCTATTCTATAGTATTGGCAGAATGTTAGACATGGCCGAAAGCCTGAAATCTACCAAAATGTTTAATCAGAAAGTGTATGTCTTCTGTGCCATTTGGGCCGAAGCTTTATTGATGTATATTAACAATGGAAATCGTTATGTCTTATTGATTGTATATCTTTGAATCAAATCCTTGATTGATATGAAAAGTTTGTCACATGATTCACATATGCCCTTGTTGTTCCTTGTTTCTCTTTGCTTCTGCCATATTGAAGTATATATATATGGCATAACGTTATATTGTATCTATTATTGAACTCACTAAGCGTCACCGCTTACCCTCTCAATGTTTAAAAAATTTGTAGGAGATAAATAACTAGTATAGTTATATACTGTCGGAAGGTTTAGCATAATTGTAATATTACTTTTGTATTCAGGGATCATGTATGTATAAATGTATAGTATCCTGGGTAGTTGTGTAATATATAACACTTTGTAATAGTCGGTTTGTATCCAGTCATTTGTAATCTCTTTATCAATGTAAAATATTATTTTTATGAATATGCAAGTAGCATGTTTTGAAGTAACTATATTTTCAAGTATGAAAGTTTGGGTCTTTCAGAAAAAACGAAAGTGAGGGTCTTTCAAAAACCATATAAAGTTGCCAACTTTACGTTCATGCATGTCAAAATGAAGCTCTTAAGCTTAAAAGGACTTAATAATTGACTTAATGCATGCATAACACCAAAATTCTCATAAAGCTTGCACCTTTATGCTCAAGGATACCAAAACAAACTCAGATCTGAAAGAACAAGCCCTTAAACGACCTAACTCATCCATTAACCCAAAAAGGGACCAAAAGCACAACAAACTAACTATGAAGAGATCTAAACACATACAAGACAAGATGCAAACTTGATACCTCATAAAGCTTCCCCACAGGATGATGATTCTGGATTGAAAGCCTTTTCCCCCCAAGAAAAGCAACTTCAAGATCTCCTCTTCATTCACAAAGACCAAAAATGAGAACCAAGAACTTCTTACTAGCTCAAGAACACCACCAAAAGACTTAATCGATTTTAGGGTTTTAGTGACAATGGAGGTTGGTAAAGAGGCCATCCTTAAGTACTTAATCCCTATATATAGGGTACAACACCCTAAAATTAGGATTTCCTCCACAAGCTGCAAACACGATGTGTTGCTCCATAAACATGTTGTGTTGACCTTAAAGAAATTTCTTAAATCTAGACATGTAGTGTTGGTTCCTCCAACACGTCGTGTCTAACCCTAGAAAGGGAATTTATTTCCACAATTATTCTTCAAGATTTCGGGTGTTACAACAACCACCTCAACCATTTGAGGGTGGGGTACTAACTGACCCATTCCAAAGTCAGGTTGGTACTTATTTGGACACTCTCCGAGGGGGTGTTAATTATCACAATCAAGCCATTGATGTTTTATTTACACACCTTAATGTTAAGCGACCGCCGACCATGCCGCCTCATTACCCGTATATCCCGACATGAGAGGAGCTATGGACGAGGCAAGGAGATGGAGTCGGGACGAGTGGAGCACGATAGGACGACGATGATTATTGATTCTATCCTTTTATTATTTTTTGTTTTCTTAGTTTACTTTAGTGTGTTTTAATCATTTTATTATTTTTTATTTTCTTAGTTTATTTTGGTATGTTTAACAACTTGTAACCAAATTATTTGATTGTTGTTTTTCTTCTTGCCGCAAATTGTTTGTTTTATTGCAGATTTAGTAGAATATCATGAGAGAAAAATGAGAGAATAGAGATAAGAGCGTACGAAGAAATCCGTGTGATTTAGAGTTACGAGTCGAAGCCCATAATTTTTAATAAATGTAGGGTCAAAATCGTGCGAGAAAAGAGATCAAAGGAAGAGAGAGTCTATAAATATTCAGTTTTGAGAAGAATTTTAATCCATTAAGAAAGTCAAATTAATATCACTTGCATGGAGACGTCTTACAAAAACAGTTTTCTAGAATTCCCAGTTTTCACGATGTGACCTTTCTTTCCACGTCGTGACTTTGACACTATCACGATTCAGAATTTGTTTTACATCGACACCATGACGTGAATTACAATTACATCACCCCGTCGTGAGCAGTAAAAATGACATTTATTTTAGTCTTCCAACCTTACAATGTGGCATATACTTTCCCACATTAAGATGCTATGCTTTGAAGATATTATGCACTACTTTTTGAAGATGCAAGCTTCTGATTCACATTTTGTCGGCGCATTCACATGTCTCAGAAGATCCAAGTTCCAGTCACATACTCAAGGTGTTCAAGTTTCCAGACGCGGTCAGAATTCGATCTCACCGCTACTACCCCAGGGGAGTCTGTTCTTTTTTCTCCCTTTTGTTGCTTTTAAATTATTTTGAGCAATAAAATGAGGGCATTGTATATAATAAGTGTGGGGCAGAGAGTTGAAAAAGTAAATTGCTAGAGATTTCAAAAATTTTAAAAATAAAAATAAAAGTGGATTTGAAATAATAATCTAAAAATTGAATCTAGTGAAAAAAAAAAAAAAAAAAAAAAAAAAAAAAAAAAACTTAAGTTGCTAGTGTTATGTGGGATGATCTAATGCGAGCTCAAATGTTTAATTGAGCCAAAATATGCTATAGTATATTTGTGGCTTCCATTTCCTAATGTAAAGACATGAGATATGAAAGGTAATCTAGTAGTTTATATGGCATAATAAGTTTTGCAACCTGTACTTGAAATCTATCCATGAGAGCTTATGTAGTCATTGCACATAGACTAATACCTCTAACCAATAAAGGTTGAAGTGAAACTCTCTTTCTTAAGTATGTATGATTTGAGTGAAAAAAGTGAGATATTAAGAGAGAGAGAGAGAGAGAGAGAGATTACCAAAAAGTTGTAAGAATTTTGGAGTTGTCAAAGTATGAAGATCAAAATATCAAAATTCTGTAGAATCAAAAAAGTTGAAGATACCAAAAATCAAAAAATAAAGGCGGTGAATTCAAAGAAAGTAAAGAGTAAATATCAAAGAAGTGAAGAATTCCAAGAGCTCCATTGTGGTATCAAAGTTGTAATTTTTATAGATTATGTATGCTTGGGTAGCTTAACCAAAAATACATTGAGGTCAAGAAAGATTTTTGATGGTGAATTCGGAGGGTTGCATAAACGAGTGTCGTACAAGCTAAGGGGTGAAGGTTCATAAGGATTGTGAGTATTTAGGATTCGGGAAGTTATTAGGAACCTTAGACACAAATATGCACATTGAGATCTTGGTATAATGACCGAGTTTAAAATGGATTGTCTTATGTGATATTGGTGATGAAAGTTTGACTTAAAATAAATTAGATTTGCTCGAGGGCAGGCAAATGATAAGTGTGGGGTATTTTGATATTGTCATATTTATACACAATTTTAGGAAATATCTTAATATATTTTAATTAATATTTTGGTTATTTGCAAAGATATTTGGTACTTATTGAATTAAGTTGTATTTTGCAATCAAAATGAACACTCTTGAAGAATAGGGACCATAATTGACAAGAATTAGAACTTTGGAGGATGGAAGCTTAAAAGAAGAAAATTCCAGCGAGAAACCCAAGTCATGACGTGACCATCAACATCAAGTCGTGGAGTGTGTATTCTAGAAGATAAGTACGTGGGAAGTCAAAATCCTTGCCCAAAAAAGGATTTGTACCCAAGTCACAACGTGAAACCCTTTTTCACATCGTGAATCACGTATTTTCAAAACTATAAATTTGTTGGATAAGGTGTCTAAGTCCATAACTTATTTGGTACATACTTGACCCGGCCCGGCATGGTCCATTTGGGTTGCACTTCACCCGAACTATTTATGGATAATTTTATGAGAGTTATACACATATGTTTATTAATATATTATAAGTTATAATATATTAATATGAAGTTATGTTATTTAATTAGTCTTAGTCTTAAATTAATTATGAATTAATTTAGAGATTAAAAGGAAGACTAATTAGATTATGAGCTATTGGTTTTATATGGTGTGGGCTAACACTCATTTGTTAATGGGCTAGGCTTGGATGGAAGTCCATGGATGATCCATGGAGCTTTTAACCCATGGATCCTTGGAAAAGGAAAGGTCATGGGTTATTAGGGTTTCACCCTAACCATGTACACTATATAAGCATGCTTATGTTGCATGAAATAGCCACTAGTGTGTGTGCTTGTGTGTGGCCGAAAATTACAAGTGTGTGTACACTCTCTAAAGGTTTCCAAGTGTTTGTGGTGATTTGTGATTTCCATTTGAGGCATTCACACTATTGGTGCTTGGCTCTCAAACTCCAAGGAATCAATCTCATCAAAAGGTATGTAATCTCATCTAACTCTTTTATGTTTAAAAGTTCCCCATGCCATGTTAGATAAGTTATGAACCTTGGAAAATTATTATTTTGCATGTATTAGATAAACATAGATCCAAGGTTTATTAGGGTTGCATGCACACTTAGGAAGTGTTAGATTGCTCAAAACCCAACAGTGGTATCAGAGCCTAGGCTTGCTTGTTTGATACTTGATGCAAAATAGTAAAAAAAAAAAAAAAAAAAAAAAAAAAAAAAAAAAAAGGTAGAATGATCGAAATGCAGAATTTCGACTTTTGCTGCTGGAAATGGACTAGAAACATTACCCTAAACTGTTTTGGTGTTTTAAAACTTGTTTTAGTTGGTGTAATGGTTGTTCTAATCCATTTACAATAGCATATATCAAAATTCCATGATTTTTATGTGTTCATATAATTCTTGAAATTTTGATGATCATGTTCATGTTCTTATGAATTTAGAAGATGATAGGAATTATTTGCTTAATTGTTTGGAATTAATTCTTGATCATTTATGTATTTTAATGGAGTCCATAATTTGTCCTCAAGTTATGGATATCCAAAGGTCACTTTTCTTTAACACACATTTAAACACATAAGTTACATGAAAATGAAGAGTCTTCATTTTTATGAACCTTTAATTCATAAGTTATGAAATGAAAAGTTTTTGGATAGTTACAAAACTTGTCCTCAAGTTTTGGAATTTGTAAAGTTTCACACACTTTAATAAACTTTAATTCCAACCCTTAGAGTTTTAATAGTTAAAATTCAACCCTTATACTATTTATAAAATTAATGGTTAATTATTATATATATGTATAAGAATAAGTCATTCTACCGTTAGTAGGCCTCATTCACGAAGCCGGTCTATAAGGTGGGTATAAGGTTGTTGACTATAAAATGGCAACTTAATGGGTGTCCACTCTCACCCACCGCTTGCTTGACTGGTGGAGGGTCGTTAGCCGAACGGGTAAGACAATGACTTTAAATTCTCATTAAAGGTAAAATGATTATTATAAAGTAACTAAATATTTTTATTTAATTCCCAATCTTAGTTACTTTAGGAAAAATGTGAATTTGGTGCTAGCCCATGGAATTCACACTTTGTACCTTACCAAGTCGTTGGTGGAGCGTGTGTGGTTAACCGGCACACTAACTTGGACTAGTAAGGATCACGAAGGGTGACTTAATGTTTGTCATAGATCAATGGAGCGTGTGTGGTTAACCGGCACATTGATTGGGTGATAATATTAAGGGTACCAAGTGAATTGGTATGGTTATTCACACCTTGTTTTGTGATCCTCGGCATCCCAGTCACAAAATTTGAGAGGGCACACTCGAGATTGAAACATGCCATTGAAAAGTTCAATGAATCTCAAAAGATCTAGGAATTTCAAATCCAATTAAAACCTAATAAATTATTTCGTTTTTCATGGTGGAAATTGGTGAATCGTCATTCGCCTACCTTCAAATATTTTATAGCTTGGATTACGGCATCCCTCTTCCAAATTATAAAATATTGTGTTGGGTCCTAGCCTTAATATTTCATATTGGGTGTTATATTAAGGACTTTGAATCAACTAACTTGATTTTCTCCCATTATAGATGTCTGGTTCAGACAACTATGATCTTCCCAAATCTCTTGAAGATGGTGTCCCTCAACATCATGCTTCACTTCCTCCACCTCCTCCAATTATTCTCCCTCACCCACAAGTTCTTGAAAAGTTTAAACTCACTCAATCCCTATTGGCAAGCATAGTCTATGTGTGCACACATCTTGGAGATAAAGTCACATATTGACAAGCCGGGAGAGTTGGGTGTCAAAGTCCCGTGAAAGTTGGATGTTCAATCACTTTCTTAGTAACATAATGAGTCTCTTTGGGACTACTATGAGACGGACTATGACATGACCCTTAATGATGTTATCTATTTGCTTGGTGTTGTGGAATCAGCAATGATTTGGAACACCAGTAAAGCAAATTTGATTGAAAGAACAACTTCCCAAGTCTTAAATGGACATTGATAATGGTAGCATTGGATATCTAGAAAAAGATTTCTCTTCCCAATGGAAAGGGATCGGCTATAGTCGACTCGGTTGACCAAATAGTAAAGAGAAAGGCAAATTCTGAGATAGTCTCATGTGCCATTACCAAAGGGTCCATGTGTTTTGTTGCCAAAGGAAGGGGCATTGGTTGCGAAGCTGCCCTATTCACCTGAAAGGTCATAAGGTTGATCAAGTCAAGAGGTTTGACTCTACTTCGGGTAAAGTCCACTGTCTAACTCTATTAAGTTCCTATTTGGAGATTCTTATTACATAATGTGAATGGGTCACATGCTGATGTTTTTAAGAATCAAAGAAAAGATAGGAAGCTTAAAGTAAGTATATGTTGATTCTGATTGCAAAGGTGGGTTTCGATCGCATGGTTCGGCAATCAGAATTTTGAGTTGTTGCTTAAGAGTTATAATATATTGCTTATGAATAGATAACAACAAGGTTTTCATGTGGATTGTAAGGATAAGTTTTTCCGCAAAGTTTTAAAATAAAAGAAAAAAAGGGTTTTAAGTTTATTTATTTTAAAAATATCCTTACAATGGCATCTGTGGAAAATTGTTGCTTATATGTTTCCAGTAATAGCAATATTGGAAAGTGGATTTGATTCTTTCATTTGTGGTAGTGTCTGAATTTACCAAATGAAGAAAGTTTTTCATCACCCAAGTTTCAATTGGACAGAAACTTGGAATCATACAAGTTGTATTGTATGATGAATGAGAATTTTCATCTTTGAAAATTAAGACTAATTCTTTGATCACATGTATATGTGAGTCAATTGAAGGACTAAGGAATTAGGTACACTGGGTGTGCGCTGGTCAAGGTCCACCACAAAGATTGATTTGTCATGATTTACTAAAGATTAGTAAATATGATTATACTTATAAGGTTAAGTATAATTCTGTAACATTGGAAAGGTTACAATGTATGACAAAACAAATGAGAAGAATCAAATTAGGCAGAAAGATAAAAGTTTCTCAAATCTGAAAGGATGGGAGAGTACTTTAGTATCGTATTTCATGATCATCTTAATGATTATGAAACCATATCACAAATTCATACTCTAAGGACGTCTTAGTGCATTGTTATGGCTAAGAAGAGAGGTCATGAATTGTTGGATTGGTTAAAATCAAGATGAGTCATATTTCGTTCCAAAACAATTCTTAGAGTCATACTCCAAGATTGTAACCTGGAGTGACATAAAGGAATATTTATTAACACTAGTCAAATGTAAGAGTAAAATGTATTCTACTCTTGTACATTTGAGATTGGTAAGTTGTGATGTCTTGGATGAGACAAAGACCAACTAAGACCAATTGTGTGAAGTGTTAGTCTTGATAAGAATCCGCACTATCCCTTGAATATTTGTTTTGTCAAGGAATGGTTCTTGACTGGGGAAACTTATATATCAAGGGGACAGTGGGAGCCTTAAAGATCCAGAAAGAGTTTCAAGATTTAATCAAGAGTAAAACCTGTAATTTATCACTAGCACACGACTTAAGATTTGCAACCTATCGTGTTGATATAATTCTTATTTCTGTGCCTACTTCAAATAAGTTGAATTTGCATGTGAGTTATCAGAGTTCAACTTGGAAGCATTGGTGGGCCTTGTGCTACCAAGGTGACAAAAAACTAAAATTGAACAAGTTTAATCCATGTAAGGCTGAATTTGTCACTAACCTTATCTTGTGATTATGGTTTTGACAAATTCACATGGATAGGAACTCATACACTATAAAATCTAAGTGTCATAAGGTTTCTCTCCGATTCATGAAAATGATGGTGAGGAAACGCTTTCACTAAGTAGATTTTACGTAGATATCAATTGTGTTATTTGCATTTTCAAAAGTCGTTAGTGGAGCGTGTGTGGTTAACCGGCACACTAACATGGACTTGTGAGAAATGGCAAAGGTATAAGAAATTGAGACTATGATTACGGCATCCCTTTTCATAGTTCTTGAAATTGCTTAGACACACATGTGAGCTATCTAAGAAAGGGTGTATGAATCTAAATTTCAGAAGTCCAGCAGAAATCTGGAAATATGTCAGAGCTAGTGGGAGCACAAGTGTTTTGCTAATATTCATCATGTTAGTGGGAGCATGATTATTACGTTTAGTGTTGCAAGTTAGCAATGTTAATTATAGAAAACAAAGTTTCAATTCGTGAAGTTGCAGGGGTTGAAAAGTTGTTTTGCTATAATTAAGGGAGAGGAAATTATACTTCGTTTCAATTCTAAAGCTTAGATTGAGATTTTAATCATCTTTAGTCAAGAATATACATGTATAAATTTTAAGTTGGAATGGTTCAGCTTGAAGAAATTCTATATATATTGCGTTTTCAAAATTCGATTATGATTACGGCATCCCTCTTCATAGTTAAATTTTGAAATCATGGCAAATAAAAAATATTGTAGCAAAAGACTGGTCAAGTATCATGTCTTTATGTCAAACATCATGAATCGTGTCCCATATGCTTCGGATATAGGATCGATTGCATGTGCTATAATATTCATCTTTTCTAAATTTTCCAAATGCTTAAGGCATTGAGAAGGGAAAAGTCTAGAACTGGATATGACTAAAGTGATTAAGCAATTGTCGAGGACAAATCTGAGGTTCGCCAAAGATTGGTTGCTCAGGGAAAGTTGGAAGTATGATGTAAGTTGTCGGAAAGGACCATATTGACATATTCTGAAAAGAAGTAACTCTTGTTCGGAAGTGATAGTCAAAATGGGACTATGGAAATGTCTCCATAGGTGGAAGTTATTCAATCTATGTAAGATTAGAAAACCTTAATGCAAGAAGGATGTTCAAAGCAATGTACTTTGAATATGAGACTTCCGTTCCATAAAAGTTGACCTTCTTTGGAATACTCTGTAATGACTGGTGACAAGGTTTTGGTGACCTTGTGAATAATCATTACAAGAGGAACATTGCATAAAAGTTTAAAATCTAACAGATTTTTTTGGTAAATGATAGGAATCGGGGATTCTCACATTTACAATAAGGATTTAGGATTGTGAAATGAGTATCAATGGAATCATGTTCAATTGATCTACATCACAATGTAAGGATCATAGACAAACATAGTGTGCATACTTGGAATATGGCATAACTATTGTTTAGAAAAACAAAGTGTACATGCTAGGAGCATGGGACGACTGTTGTTTTTTATTCAAGTCTTAAGTTGATTGTTTGAAACATTATACAATGAATAATGTGTATTCAATATGGTGATAAATAAAAGGTGGTTCTATTTATATTCAAAAGGGTTCTGAGACCATATTGGATTCGATTATTATTGTGTTTCACTTTGCATGTTTTGACTTCCAAAATAGCTAGGTTATTCTTTCCGAATGACTAAGTTATTTAAACACTCCACAGTCGTTCATATGTTGGAAGTAGGTATGAATCAAGACTGTCATGAATCGAGTTTGTAGATGGATAAATGGGTTTAGTCATAGCAATGGTTGCTACAACATTCATGAGTGCTCATAAGTTATGAGTATTAGAATAAACCCACGCTCACTTGTATCACTTCATGGAATTTATCTCGAGTGATCGTGAGACGGTAATATCATATAAATCTTCAAACCTAGAGATATGAGTTGTTACCTATGAGTTGGTTGTGCATTGATTGCACATAAACGCATCAGTAACTTGATGTTATAAAACGTGCCTTTGTGTACAATTCAACAAGTAGTAGAACAAGCATATGAGTCGAAGTTTATCTGTTCCTTCTAGAAATAGAAGCGATGTCTGGGCCCCTCGATGATTTTGTTGTGACCTATGTACCGGCCGGTCAGAACTAAATTGATGTGTTCGATTAAGTTCTTTGTCAAACAAATCGAAAATCGGGAAACAAACTGCTGGACAATAAGTACGACGTTGTTCCATGTATTTGTCCAGCTGATATCATGAGAACAGAGGATTATATGATCACTTATCTAAAATGGCGCTTCATAGTTCAACAGAGTTTTCGAGAGCTACGATTGCTGGTTGGTTCCTGAAGTAACATACGCAAATATAGTTATTAGACTTATCCAAGTGGGAGTCTGTTGGATAAGGTGTCTAAGTCCATAACTTATTTGGTACATACTTGACCCGGCCCGGCATGGTCCATTTGGGTTGCACTTCACCCGAACTATTTATGGATAATTTTATGAGAGTTATACACATATGTTTATTAATATATTATAAGTTATAATATATTAATATGAAGTTATGTTATTTAATTAGTCTTAGTCTTAAATTAGTTATGAATTAATTTAGAGATTAAAAGGAAGACTAATTAGATTATGGGCTATTGGTTTTATATGGTGTGGGCTAACACTCATTTGTTAATGGGCTAGGCTTGGATGGAAGTCCATGGATGATCCATGGAGCTTTTAACCCATGGATCCTTGGAAAAGGAAAGGTCATGGGTTATTAGGGTTTCACCCTAACCATGTACACTATATAAGCATGCTTATGTTGCATGAAATAGCCACTAGTGTGTGTGCTTGTGTGTGGCCGAAAATTACAAGTGTGTGTACACTCTCTAAAGGTTTCCAAGTGTTTGTGGTGATTTGTGATTTCCATTTGAGGCATTCACACTATTGGTGATTTGTGGTTTCCAAGTGTTTGTGGTGTTTGTGGGTTTTCTAGCTTCTTTTATGGCTTGATTTGTGGAGTATAGTGTCCCATTGAGTGTGAAGCCATAGATCTGGACCCAAAGAGGTCCAGAGAGTCCCTTCCATCCTGCTTTATGCGTTCTATTTGGAGTTTTGAGCTAGGGTTGTTATGTAATGGAGGGTTTCACCCAAATGAGCTTGTAGAACCTTGCATGAGTGCCCAAGGTTCGACCTTTTCGTGGTTATTGGCTTTGAGGGAGTTAGAGCTATGGTTTGGTGAAGCAGATCTGACCTCAGAAGGTCAGATGAGGGTTGTCATGGGAGCAACTCGCCGAGTCCATAGGCAAACTCGACGAGTCGAGTCGGGGTTGCCCCGCGTTTCGTTGCCGAGTAACTCGACGAGTGGAGAGGGAACTCGTCGTGTCTAAGAGGTTTAAAAAGGATTTAGAGAACCCACATGGACTCGCCGAGTCACTCTTGTGTACTCGCCGAGTCTGGTCAGTGTTGACCATTGACTTGAGTTGTCTTATGTTGACTTTAGGAGTTTTGGTCAACAGAGGTAATAGAGGTCAGGGAGGGGTAAAATGGTATTTTACCCATTACCTGACTAGAGAGGGAAAGAGTATTTGCCGGTTAATTAGAGTTGGGACTTCGAGTACTAATTAGAGATATTTGCCTTATGTGTTAGGCGGTGGCAAGTCCGAGGTTCGCATGTGCAGATAATTGCTTTCTGATTTCCAAGTGAGTCTTCTCACTATACCTTACCTTAAGTAGGTAACCAGAGTTATGTGACAGAGTATTTGTATGCTGTGTATGTTACGTGTTGTACTGCATTATTTCTATGTGATTTATGATGTGCATGTTTACAGAGTTAGAACCGGAAGGTTCCCAGAGTTAGAACCGGAAGGTTCACAGAGTAGGGTCCATGGACCCACAGAGTTATAGCCTCGAGTGGCTAATATGTGTTATGTGTGGTATTTTGGGGAACTCACTAAGCTTCGTGCTTACAGTGTTTTGTGTTATGTGTTTCAGGTTTCTCTCAGGATCACGGGACAGCACCGACTCGATTGTACACACCAGAGAAAGAGTCATGTTTTGAGGATCCTGGTTTATTATGCAAGTGAAAATGGAATTATGTTTTGTAATTTGATTATGAATGAGATTTTAAGCAAAGTGTTTTTAAGAATTAAACGATTATTTTTAAATGAAAAATTGTTTTGAAATTTTCGGTGTTACAAGTTGGTATCAGAGCCTTGCTTTGAGGGATTCGGATGCGCCTTCGGGTAAATCTGGACTCAAACTGAGGAAGTAAGAAAAGTTTTCAAAGAAATAATTTTCTAAAGCGAATAAGAGTTCAAAGAGAAAGCGAGAAAGAGCAGTGTGTACAATCAGCCAGAGCCCGAACGGTGATTTCCCAAAGTACCCTTACTTTTGTGTTATGAGATATTTATGATGCACTTTATGAGATATTATTGCATGCTAGAGACAGGCTAGGTATTCCATATCTTAGGACTAAAGTGGTCTGATTTGTGATGCCTTAGCCTAGGAATTGGTGTTATATGCGATGTGCTTTTGAGTATGTGATGAGTGAGAATATTTAGTTGGAATCCTTTAGGGGATTTGAGTAGAGGAGTAGTCTAGGGGAGATACCTAGATAAGTACCGTGGTACTTAGAGAAAGAATAGTTAGAACCCGCGAGGGGAAGAGTTGCAGAGTTCGGTGGTACTTTCGAGGATGAGCAGAGCAAGCGGAGTTATCACCCAGAGTGAGTCATATATATTCTTCAATGCTCGAATGCTGCTTGCTTTGTGCTTTGTGGAACTCTCGATGATGGGAGTCAGCTACCAAGTGAATATGACGATATTCAGGAGGTAGATGGTTGGCATCATTAGGAGCTCTTCAGCAGCTGATGGCAGAGAAGTGTGGGAATCTAGGAAGAGCCTAGGGAGTGACCTTAGCCAGATGAGTGCGCTGGCAAAGTAGAGAATTTCGCTGGGGAGCGAGCGCGCGATGGAATTGGTGAATGAGAAGGTCGAGCAGCTACTTAGGAGCTCCGGGATAGTCCGTGTGGAAAGTATGGGTAGATGTGGCAGGTAGTATGGGCCCGTACTACTGAAAGCAGAGGACCCATACTTGATACAGGGAGTATTCTGAAGGTTCTAGTGAGCGGATGGAGGAGTGGTGTTTGGGTTCGAGTACCATACATCGAAGCGTAATGAGGAGTGATGTTATGGTTCGAGTACCATACATCGAAGCGTATTGAGGAGTGATGTTATGGTTCGAGTACCATACATCGGAGAAGATTGAGGAGTGATGTTATGGTTCGAGTACCATACATCGAAGTGTATTGAGGAGTGATGTTATGGTTCGAGTACCATACATCGGAGCAGATTGAGGAGTGATGTTATGGTTCGAGTACCATACATCGGAGCGAATTGAGGAGTGATGTTATGGTTCGAGTACCATACATCGAAGCGGATTGAGGAGTGATGTTATGGTTCGAGTACCATACATCGGAGCAGATTGAGAAGCGATGTTATGGTTCGAGTACCATACATCGGAGTGGATCGAGGAGTGAAGTTATGGTTCGAGTACCATAAATCGGAGCGGATGAAGGAATGATGTTATGGTTCGAGTACCATACATCGAAGCAGATGGAGGAGTGATGCTATGGTCCGGGTACCATACATCGAAGCATATTGAGAAGAGATGTCATGGGATGAGTACCATGGTTCGTAGTGAATGATGCTTGTGGTTCTCCAGTTATCCGGTCACGATTGATGAGGTAGAGATTGGACGCTATGGGTTTTAGGCCTGTGGGCCATGATTGAGTTCGAAGAGGCGTCCCTTGAGAGGGAGGTTGAGAGCCTTTCAGAGTATTTTGGTAAGGAGTCAGAGAGAGGGGAGAACTTCGGTCTGAGTTGAGCAATTAGTCGATAGAGGAGATGTCACCTTCTATGACCTGGGTGGTACTATTTATGTTCGTGTGCGGAACATGAGAGGCATGATGTTTAAGTTTTGGGTTTGGGGGTAAACCCTGCAGGTTGTCATTGATGATGATTTTCCATCAGAGTATCAGGTAGCATGTGTGCCGCGGGGCAGTGATTTACCATGAGCAGATAGTTAGTTGGGACTGAGATAGTCGAGGACCATGTTACACCTATTTGAGTATAGTAGGGCGTATTGTAGAGGTATCAGTGGGGAGTCCAGTCGAGTTAATCAGTGAAGTAGTTTTTCTATCTATGTTGGGTATTGAATATGGGAGTGGGTCCCTGTTCTTGGGATGATCCATGTGTTGGAACGTCGGTTGATGAGTCGAGGTGGGGGAGTATGACGATTACGTGGTCCAGTCTATGAGTCAGTGATGTTATTGGACAGTTGAGTTGTTTGGTATTGGATTGGTACGAGACTTGGAACGACTAGAGGCAGTCGTGACGAGAAGTTCTTGAGGATTTCATCTGAGGTTCAGAGTTATGAGATCGATTGATTTCCTTAAAGGGGATTATCGGGCGTTGCGTAGCACTTTCCAGGGGCAGGTGCGTTATTGCTGGTGAAAATAGTTCGTGAGGTTGTTGATGTGTCAGATAGTGATGGTTCAAACCCTAAGTGAGGGAGAACCGGGTGGTTTATTTAAAGAACCAGAGATTTGTGCAAGAGCGGTTAGGGGTTGGATACAGAAACCTGCGGCTTGAATTCATGAGATCAGGGTCATTGGTGATCAAGGAAAGGTGCAGGGCGAGATAATGCATATGGTATATGTCTGAGAGAAGGATGGGTGCCCCCACGGCGGGTGGTCAATGGTCAGGAATCTGGTGGTGGTCAGAGTCGTTTCAAGTGGAAGACTCGTAATGATGGTATGGGTAGTTGAGAACTTCTGGGTTGAAATATGGGTAGAAGATTGTCGAGTAGCCAACTCCCAGGCTGGGATGTGTATTCTTGCTTGGATTTTGAGCAGTAGTGGAAAGGGTTTTGGAGGATCATCAGTGTGTTCTGAAGGGTTAGCGCCTTCCTTGTATTCCAATTGAGTGTTTGGATGCACTGAAGTTGCGCATTGAGTGAAATAGGAAATTATTATGGGATTCAGAGGAAATGTATTGTTATATGTGTATGGTGCTGGGAGTAAGGGAATCAGTGGTAGAGGCAGGACATTGTGATGCTCTGTTAGGGTGTTCCGTGGTTTCCGCGTATAGCGTCCCGATTTCAGAGTTATTTAGAGTCTTGGGTTTAAGATGACTAGTGATGTATCATGTATCCACAGTTCCAGTGGGAGCCCTTCGTGTATTGTCATCAAGAGGTATTATTTAAGGAAGTGGATCTCCGCAAAGGTAGGTTCTGTGTTATGGCGGTTGCCGCCAGAGTCTGTAATGCATATCGGGGCAAGTGTGTGTGTAACTATCTTTGGTGCATGAGTTAGTGAACATAATGTGGCGTTGTAATGAGAATGAGAGTATAGGGTGAAGCTACGGGGAGCCGTAGTATTCACCAGTCAGAGGGTGTTGTGATGCTACGGGGAGCTGTAGTATTCGCCAGTTAGAGGGTGTTGTAATGCTACGGGGAGCCGTAGTACTCACAAGTCAGAGAGAGAGAGTCGTGATGCTACGGGGAGCCGTAGTATTTGCCAGTCAGAGGGTGTTGTGATGATACGGGGAGCCATAGTACTCACAAGTCAGAGGGAGGGAGTCGTGGTACTACGGGGAGCCTTAGTACTCACTAGTTAGTTAGCGTCGTGATACTACGGGGAGCCGTAGTACTCACTAGTCAGAGGCTGTCGTAATGTTGTGGGAATCCATAGTACCCACTAGACGGCAAGAGAGTGTGATGTTGGAGTGTTCTCCGATAAGTGCATGATGCAGAAGAGTTTTAGGCTTGAGTAGCCCTAGTGTTGAGTTTTTGGAGCCTAGTGGTTAAACCAGGGCGAGACTGGGGTCTCTGTCTCTGTCGGGAGGGTCAGCGAGGCGTGCGGGAGAATATGCGCAGCAGACGCCAGAGGTTAGAGCTGAGTCGATCTTCGATTGGATTGTATTTTTGTTATGAGGAAAAAGGGAATTTTGTGACTTGCGTGTCACTGGGCCGTGATAGTGGTCACGGGGAGGAAGTTAGTGAGATGTTTTAGATCATGTTATGTGTGACCTTTGGGGGTTCAGCTGTGGGGCCAAAAGCTGACCTGGTGCTCGGTATCGAAGATGAATATGAGAAATGAGCTAGAGTTTACCATGGTGATGTCTGCGGACACTTCAGAGCGAGCGAACGATTCAGATGCTCGAGGATATGTTTCGGGCATGTGTATTAGATTTCGGGGGGAATTGTGGCCCGTATTTGCCCTTGGCAGAGTTTTCCTACAACAACAGCCATCATTAGTGCATCAGTATGCCACCCTTTGAGCTGTTGTAGGGAAGGGAGTATCGGACCCCATTTGCGGGGGAGAGGTAGAGCAACGTGTGATAGGAAGTACAGAGATCGTGCTTCAGACGTCAGAGCAGATACAGCAGGTCAGGCAGAGGTTGTTGACCGCTCAGAGTCGCCAGAAGAGTTATGCGGACAGGCGCCGGTCCGAGCTCGAATTTTTGGTCGGTGACTTTGTACTCCTGAAGGTCTCTCCTTGGAAAGGAGTGATCCGATTCAGGAAAAGGGGCAAGCTGGGGCCCCGATATATCGGTCCTTTTCGGGTGATCGCAATGGTAGGCAGGGTAGCCTACCGGTGGGAGCTACCTGCAGAGCTAGGTCAGATCCATGACACTTTCCATGTGTCGCAGCTGCGAAAGTGTATAGCCGAGGAGTCGGCAGTAGTGCCATTAGAGGATATTCAGGTGGATGTAGGCCTGAACTACGTTGAGAGACCGGTGGCTATTCGGGATCGAATGATCAAGGTTCTAAGGAACAAAGAGGTGCCTCTGGTGCAGGTCCAGTGGCAACACCGGAAGGGGTCAGAGCTTACTTGGGAGTCGGAGCGCGAGATGCGTGAGCAGCATCCAGAGTTGTTTCTAGAGTGAGACTTCGAGGGCGAAGTCTGATTCTAGTAGGGGATAATTGTAACATCTGAATATCCAGATATGGGAATTTGAGTATTTTATATTGAGGAATGAGGAGACTCGGCGAGTTGACACCTCAACTCGTCGAGTAGGATCGCGTTTTGGGGACTAGTTTAATGAAGGGACTCGACGAGTCGGGTATTTGGACTCGCCGAGTCGGCGCTGTCAAGGAAAACCCTAATTGTCTGGGTTTGGGACCTATTTAAAGGCCTTTATGGCCTTCAGTGGCGGCCACCTACACCTTTGAGAGACTCTTATCGAACCAGAGAGTTGAGAGAGTGAAGAAGAGCCATTTTGGAGCATTCTTGAGGTGGTTGTGCAATGGAGTAGTCATTTCCAGCAAAGGGAGGTCAAGGGGGTGTCGATTCAGAGCTTTTGAGCTTGCATCTTCACCATTGAGGTATCAAATCGTTCTCCCTTTTCTGTTTTGGGTTAGATTGGTGATTTTAGGGTTTTCTAGCTTCTTTTATGGCTTGATTTGTGGAGTATAGTGTCCCATTGAGTGTGAAGCCATAGATCTGGACCCAAAGAGGTCCAGAGAGTCCCTTCCATCCTGCTTTATGCGTTCTATTTGGAGTTTTGAGCTAGGGTTGTTATGTAATGGAGGGTTTCACCCAAATGAGCTTGTAGAACCTTGCATGAGTGCCCAAGGTTCGACCTTTTCGTGGTTATTGGCTTTGAGGGAGTTAGATCTATGGTTTGGTGAAGCAGATCTGACCTCAGAAGGTCAGATGAGGGTTGTCATGGGAGCAACTCGCCGAGTCCATAGGCAAACTCGACGAGTCGAGTCGGGGTTGCCCCGCGTTTCGTTGCCGAGTAACTCGACGAGTGGAGAGGGAACTCATCGTGTCTAAGAGGTTTAAAAAGGATTTAGAGAACCCACATGGACTCGCCGAGTCACTCTTGTGTACTCGCCGAGTCTGGTCAGTGTTGACCATTGACTTGAGTTGTCTTATGTTGACTTTAGGAGTTTTGGTCAACAGAGGTAATAGAGGTCAGGGAGGGGTAAAATGGTATTTTACCCATTACATGACTAGAGAGGGAAAGAGTATTTGCCGGTTAATTAGAGTTGGGACTTCGAGTACTAATTAGAGATATTTGCCTTATGTGTTAGGCGGTGGCAAGTCCGAGGTTCGCATGTGCAGATAATTGCTTTCTGATTTCCAAGCGAGTCTTCTCACTATACCTTACCTTGAGTAGGTAACCAGAGTTATGTGACAGAGTATTTGTATGTTGTGTATGTTACATGTTGTACTGCATTATTTCTATGTGATTTATGATGTGCATGTTTACAGAGTTAGAACCGGAAGGTTCCCAGAGTTAGAACCGGAAGGTTCACAGAGTAGGGTCCATGGACCCACAGAGTTATAGCCTCGAGTGGCTAATATGTGTTATGTGTGGTATTTTGGGGAACTCACTAAGCTTCGTGCTTACAGTGTTTTGTGTTATGTGTTTCAGGTTTCTCTCAGGATCACGGGACAGCACCGGCTCGATTGTACACACCAGAGAAAGAGTCATGTTTTGAGGATCCTGGTTTATTATGCAAGTGAAAATGGAATTATGTTTTGTAATTCGATTATGAATGAGATTTTAAGCAAAGTGTTTTTAAGAATTAAACGATTATTTTTAAATGAAAAATTGTTTTGAAATTTTCGGTGTTACAGTTTAGCTAGATGATAATTTAATTCTATGGTTTAGTTATCTAATTTATGGATTTTAATAGTTGGTTTTATGCTTGTGTTTGATTATCATCACCTAGCATGCTAATATTTGCGACTTTGATTGCTTGAGTTCAGGTACCGTGTAGCTTAATGACCATTAAATTACATGAATTTGTTACCTAGTAGTTTAGTGACTATTAAATTGATAGAGCTATGATCGACTAAATCTTAGATAAGTAATAAAAGTACCAAATTTAGTTGTGCTAGAGATAATAAATTATGACCATAATTGTGTTTGCTTAGATAAATCTTACATAACTCAACTATAATTAATATCTAATTATGTGTTTTGCTAATGTATGACCATACAAGGTAGTTCACGAATTGGTGAAAATACTAGTAAATTTGGACTTGAGTTGCTAATTACATAATAATTTGTGACCAACTTTAATAATCCATAATTAGTAGCTAACCATAGAGGAGAAGTGGATTCAAACTAAACGGATGTGTTTTTAGAATAATGATTAAAACTATTAGTTAATTGTTTAAGTTTGTCTAAACTTGTAAAATCAGATAGAAAACCATTTTAACTTTTTCTAGTTTTAGGTTGATTTTTAGTAATTATCTTAGTTAATTCAATTTGTTTCCTGTGTTCGACCTCAACTTATTTTACTGCCTATAGGCGCAATAGTTGATAAGTAGTTAGATATAAATTTAAAACTAGATAGGTGTAGTCTGCACCACATCATTTTACAAAAGGAAGACGATCATCATTTACCTATTTTTTTCAAATTCTTTATAGAATCAAGACGCTCATCAACAAAACCAGAAGAACGAGCACAAAAAATAAATTGGTCACCATTACTGTAAACACAGTAGTATCAATGAAAAAGTACACAGCCGGTTCTATGCTGACAACAAAGCATAATAACTCAAACAAGTGAGTTTTCAAATTGTAGTGGGCTTTAATTATGTGATGTGAGTGGAATAATAATGTATTAGAAAAGTGTGGGGGGATACAAAGGTCGACCTCAAATAATTATGCCTATACTCCAAATTTTTCTAGGGTAAGACGAACCAATATCAACCATCGGGCCATGGAGTTGAATACCATCTCCGGGAATAAGATGATATATCTCCATAATATCGTTAAATTCATCGTTCGGGAAAAGTGCATAACTCATACCTAAGCCGTAGATTGTGAGCGAGTGTCAAAGAATAGAGGAAACAAAAAAAAGAGCGAAGAAAGGGTTTTCAGAAAGAAAGCAAAAGGGGTCAAAGTAAAGGAAAAAAGGAAGAAATAAAGAATTATAAGTAAAAGCACTCATAACCTAGGTAAACGTACCATAATTATAAGTTTCAACAATATGTGGCAAAAAAAGAATGATGACAAATATCCAATCGAGATAACAAGCGTGTGTATCGTACCAAAGCACAAGCCTAAATAACAATAACAACCTACATTATGGACTTATTACTATCTGGACTAAGGGTTCTAATGGGGATCCCACCTAAGAAGTCTGGATAAATTATATCAAGAAGATAGAACACGACATGTTAGTAAAAACCGAGTATCGAGCATTAACAAGCAACACAAAAGCAGATAAGGACAACAAGCTTACATAGGGAAAACCTAAATGGAAAAAAATATCAGCAAGGGAAAATCAAATCCGGTTCAAAATGAAGGACTAAAAACAACATTATTTAATGGAAACCCTACAATTGTTAGGATATATATATATATATATATATATATATATATATATATATATATATATATATATATATATATATATATATAGAAGTAGGTTCAAATAAAAACAATTCTCAGCCAATAGTTTTATTGATCTATATATTAGAATAAAATTATGAATATATACAATCAAGGGCATATTCGGTAATTGACTTAATAATTAATATCAAAATCTATTAATATCCCAACAATTTAGGGAGATAAATTTATATCTATCTTTTATAACGTCATCGCGAACTTAATTCCCTCTTATCTTTGTTTTTTACCTCAAAACCCTTGCCACCAAGTTAAAATACACGAACAAAGGATGGATTGTGCTCCAGATCACTAAACGAACTTTATATTTTCGTGAAATCAATTCAGCGTCCGCCGACCTCTGATCTCCCAATCGTTGAGTCTCGAATCACCGATCCATCGTCAATCCATGGTGACTCCGTTAGTCTCGCAGCCAACATACGAGCCATCGCCAACCATATCGCTCATAACCACCACTATTATCCCGATTGTCGTCCTCTAATTGCCTTCGTCTTCTTCTGTTACGTTTATTACACATCAACTTATATAAGGTAAGTTACTTTGATGGTTTGATTTTCTTTTATGAATTTGGTTCTCATTCTCGATTACTTCTTCAAACGTGGACCAAATTTTTTCTTAAACCATGATTAACTCCCCCAGCCACTTTCATCGACAAGGTAAGATACCTTGATGATTTGATTTTATTTTATGAATTTTTTTCTCGATCCTTGTCTTAATTGAATTTTGATTATGATTTGCTTACTGGTTATGGTTGGAGCATTTTATTGAAAGTATAAACTAACAGAAGCTCAACAACAATTAATTTAGTTGGTTAACACGACACTTTAAGTTCCACCCTATACATTCTATACGATTTTAAATGGTTTCAGGAATTCTCCTAAGTTCCACACTTAGTATTTTTGTTGTTATTCCGTTATGAATTTTTGCATACAACTTATTGTTTTATTGTTTTTTGTATTTACAGGTTAAAAGAACTTAAAGAAAGAAAATAGTCAAGGCGAAAAAAATAGTCAAGACCAAAAACATAAGAATATTGGTAGAATACATAGAACTTATATCATTATTTTCGCCTTGAATTTGAATGTTTATATTATTTTTTGTATAAGTTTATTTTTGTATGTATGTTAATATTTTTTACGACTTTTGTATATACAAATTTTGATTTATATCATTATTCAATAAAAAATTAGTTATGTTATTAATTAGTATGAATTTATGTATGTATTCTATTGTGAATATTCATTGTTAATTGGTATTAATCAATCAAATAATATATTCCATGAAGAATATTAACTAGAAATTTAGTTATAACTCGAAATTTAAAAGTACAGTATTCTAAAAAATATTTAAAATTAACAATATGAAATTTAAAATTTCGAAAATTTAGAAATCCCACAAATTTCTATTATTTCCATAATTATCTCAAAATACAATGACCATTTTATCCCTACATATTATTAATCCAATTATTAGTTATAGTTTTTTTATTAATTACCAAAAATAACTTAATTAGAGAAAATGATTAGTTGAGAATCGTTTTCACGTTCTCACTTTATTTAGTGTTTTTATTTGAACCATCATATATATATATATATATATATATATATATATATATATATATATATATATATATATATATATATATTAGTCGTCACCCGCACAAAGCGGCGGACGGCAATTAGTTTCATTCAACAATTAGTTCAATTTGTGATGTTTTAATCATCATATCATAATAACTTAAGATAGACAAACTCAAAAAAAGCTACATATAATTATTTATTGGTTGGCTATACAATATTAATTACACAACACTTCATTTTATACCATATTTGAAATATACACATCATCATCTTTGAAGTTTTGGTAAGACATTTTTGATTGCCTACAATATCAAAATATCATTTACTATATAACGCACACTGTATTTAGGTGAAATTTATTTTTTAAGTTTTGTCGATTGTTGTAAATTTGAGATAATAGTTTGAGAATAAGTTAACATAGAAGTTTCTTAAACAAATTAGTTTTTAAGAAAATAGTTGTAAATTTTAAGGGAATTTTTAATATATTTTTAGACAATCGTTTTAGTCAATTTTATCATGTTTTTATTACCATTTCATTAACAAAGTATCAAATTTTTAAAATATTATTAACGTTAAAAAAAAAAGCAATCGTGATATCAAATAAACACAATACCTTTATGGGTGTTTTGATTTTTAAAGTTAAAACTAATTACATTTCAGCCTTTTGGCTTTTACACCATTTCAAAAGCCAACTATATCGAATGGTCAGTTAAATCATATAAACTGCTATGTACATTTTGGTCAGCATTTTTTTCATTTTGATTAAAATGTGTCTTTTAAACACCACCATGATCATAACACGTTTTCCGCTAGACATAGACTTGTTAATAAGACTATTTTCTCAACCATAAAAGAGAAGAACTGAAACAACGTAATTTTCAAAACAAAATTTTCATTTTTCATCAACCAAGGTCATATAAAAATATTCTCAATATTTCCAACAGTAGTTTTTGAAACATAACATATCCCAAGATCATAAATCAAACTCTCTCTCTCTCTCTCTCTCTAGTGTATACGAGTCACGCCGGCGTCTTTCCACGGTCCTCGGTAGTACCTGAAACACATAACACAGCAACTGTAAGCATAAATGCTTAGTGGGTTCCCCAAAATACCGCATACAACATATACGCCACTCAAGGCTAAAATACGACCCTCCGGTCGATGTGACTCAGCGGGACCCTCCAGTCCCGTAGCTCGTTGGACCCTCTGGTCCGGTCATAGCTCGCTGGGCCCTCCAGCCCGGTCTGTATCGTTGGACCCTTCGGTCCGGTCTTTAACATCATACAACATACATATAACACATAGCACATAATACCACACAAGACCCTCTGGTCAACATATAATACCACTCTAGGTACGTATAGTGAGAAGACTCACCTAGGTGTCTCGGTAAGTCTCTGACTCGGTAGAAATATGATCTAGCCTCCGCCTAATCCCATAAAGTAAATACTCTCATAAATATAACTATACTCAAACCTTTCTTAACACCCTCAGAAGGGTAAAAGACCATTTTACCCCTCTCTGGACCTCTTTGAGTCCAGATCCAAAGCATGAACTCGAGAAGGGACCAATTGCTCCACAAATCCATCCTCTAAAGGGGTTAGAAAACCCTAACTCTAGGAATCAACACCAAATCTGAAGAAGGTCCGAAAAATACCTCAAGATGGAGTCTATGAGCTCTGAAATCACCAGAATCACACCTCCTTCAGCCTCCTCTTGCCTTGGTTTCCTCCTTCTTGCAATTACACCAACAAAATGATCACAAATGGCCTCTCCTTCCTCACAAACGCTCTAGATCTCTTAGGGTTTCTCTCTGGGGTTTGGTAGCCGCAAATGACGGCCCTAAGGGCCTTTAAATAGGTCCCAAACCCAGGAAATTAGGGTTTCATTAAACAGCGTAGACTCGCCGAGTCCACTCATGAACTCGCCGAGTCCAACTATGAACTCGGATAAGAATTTGCGACCATACTCGGCGAGTTTAAACACCAACTCGCCGAGTCCTTTCTCAACATCCAAAAATAATAAAGGAATAAAATATTATACCTGGGAATCCGAATGTTACAAGAACTTAGTTGTCTAATGTGTGAATGAAGAAAAATGAAAAGTAATAATCTATACATACCAGATAAGGACAATCCTAATTAAAAATCATAGTCACTTTGACCTGAAACAATTAAATGCAATTAATGATAAATAAAAATATCTAAAATCCAAAGTAATTATCTAGACAAATAAATAGAGAAGATGAGAGGCTCATGGAACATTGAGCATCTTCCATGTTTCTATCAATTCTAGTTACTTTCATTTGACCAAAGGGCTTGAAATGTATAAACTCACCTGTAAAAGGCAAATATTTGAAATCATTATGCTATAAACAAAGATATGATGGTAATATGTTGTGACCAAATACAAACCTTATATGGACAATTTTCATATTACTTTGAGAAACAAAACAATAAAAAACTCCAAATATTTTAAATAATTCCTTAAATTCTAGCAAACTTTCTGAGATAATGGTGTATGTTGAATAGAGAGAAACCGAGCTTTCATGGCATTCATAAAAGACAATTGTACCCTAAGTAGCATTGCAACATGAGGAACATAGAAACAATCGGTGAGCCTCATAGCACCTGTACATATTTGTTGGATGTTATAAGAAAGAAAAAACATGAAAGTTGAATGTTGGATTTCCTAAATCCTAATTAAGAACGTACCCAATAACTGTTTGTCAGAAAGTTAAACCAAGTTGTTGGAGAACCCATAAAAGCTCACCAACCATATCACATTTTCATACCTTAAAAATCAACCAGTAAAATTATGGCCAATTATTTGAACTAATAAGTTTATATATAAATACTCAAACAATAATATTATAAAAACCAATCTAGTTAACCAATCCTAATTCTTAATTTGAACAAAAGCGATTAAACCCCAATTATCAAAATCAAGATTTTTAAGAGAGAGAGAGCAGATAAGAAAAATAAATACTCTCACCTCTCATCTTTACTTCTTTAGAGGAGCATCTATGTTACTTCTTTTGAGAAGCATCTGTATATCCATGATGTAGCATCCTATTGCATTATCAAATCATTTTAGCAGCAAAATGACAAGAGAATTGGTCATTACAGTCAATAAAATGTAATCTACCAACCTAACGAACTGGAATAATCAAACCATCACCACTTGATAGCAGCTCTTCCACCGGAAAACTCTTATTTTTTATTTTTTTAATTCTCTTTCAGGCATTTATTCAAATGGTTTCTACGCATCTATAAACTGGACAGTAAGTATAAGTACAGGTTCTACAATAAAGATCATATGTAAAATACAAAACTAACTTGTAAAACATCAAGAATAATGAAGAAAACAAAAGATCAGAATGAAAAACTAACCTCCAGCCACCGGATTTTCATCCGGGTTCGTCTTTTTCTTTCCTCTCATTAATAGAGCTAGGGTTTTTCTTATGAATATAGAGAAGGAGTGTCCAATATAGAGAAGGAGAGGACACTGGTCATGGCGCGATGGTTAGTAAATCGAGAGATCAAAGAGATATATGATTTGTTATTTATCCTTGTTAACAAAAACATTCGCATAGATTTTTATTCGGTAAGAAAGAAAAAAAAAAAAAAAAAATCTTAGATTTGTCACTTGCCTTCTTTAATGAAGGGACACGACAGCTTGGAATTGATTTCAGAAATGAATGGATGTGAAGGATCTAAGTCGATATAGTTGCTATTAAAAGGAATCGTTGGAATTGAAGAGGCGGAAACGGTGAGAAGGAATATAGGGTTCAACATATCCTCGACGGTGCTTCTAGTTCTTGAAATATTTTAGTGTATACCTTCAAAAGATCATTCAAATCAGAAAAACTTCACAAGATCATTAAAATCAGAAAAACTTCACCTATAATTGAAACTTGAAATTTAGGTGAAACGTTGTGTGTAAGATTTGTATCACATACATTGTCCCAAACTCAAATCGAGCAAAAGAAACTCTAGCAAAAAAAAAAATCGTTGCTTACCTTCGCCCTGATTTTTTAGAGAGAACACGAACAAGGGGAAAGAGAAAGAAAAGGAGGCTAGTAAATTTGAAATGGGTGTTATTAGTTTTTTTTTAAATAGATTGCTAGAGGCCAGTAAATATTGATCAGACAAAACTTCAAAAATGGTCACTGTGATTTTCGAAAATATCAAGTTTAATCCCTAAGTTCAAAAAACTTCACAGATGGTCCTCGTGGTTTCAAAACTTTTAACATTTCGTCCTTCCGGCTCACTCCGTTACCATTTAGCCGTTAAGTAAGGGGTATTTTTGTCATTTCACTACCCAGGGACCATTTATGAGGTTTTGTATTACTTTTTTAAAAATAAATAAATAAATAAAATTTAATATGCAAGGCTCTCTCTCTCTCTCTCTCTCTCTCTCTCTCTCTCTCTCTCTCTCTCTCTCTCTCTCTCTCTCTCTCTCTCTCGCCGATATGTAGAATCCATTTAGCGAATTGATTCAATATTTTCCATCGTTTGAGCTTTCTTCTTTCATGAACTGATTTCCTGTGAGAATCGACTGATTCCTAAAAATCGATGGTTGCTATGTAGAAAAGAAAACCATGTGAGAAGCAAACAAAAACATACATATACACACTAAATCATCTTCGTCCTCAGGGACACTTACCGGTAAACCCATAAGGAAATATTGCTACAAGTCGAAGATGTACTTCGCTGATGGGTTTCCCTTTATCTTCTCTTTTTCCTGAATCCACATAATCGAGCAGCTCTAACATACCTGCAATTGAGAAAATAAGATCAAAATTGAATAGATAAAATGAAAAACCCTCAGCCCCACTCTCTTCCATTCATAGAAACGATATCAGGTCAAGCAGTAGAAGTTGATATGGGAGAAGAACGTGGGGGAAGTTAAAATATAGCCCTTAACTCTCTTTTGCTCTGATGGATGCACTGCCACCATCGACAGTTGCTCCTCCTCTAGTATCGATGGTGGTACTGCAATAGCAAAACCATCACCACCAATCAACAACTCAGGAATTGGCGGATGACCGTCGGTTCACATGGGAAACAATGGAACTCAGTATTGCTATTGTTGTTCTTCTGTGGAAGAAGTTCATGAAAGCTAGTAGTCATGGTGCAGTGTTTTGGTGTTGGGTTCGGCTAGGTTTTTGCGGCCGGATCAGTAAATCTGTGACCGGATCTACTGTGAATGCAGAAGTATGAGATAGATAGAGAGAAAGGGGGGGTGGGTGGAATGAGGGACGATGGTGAGGAGCTAATGGGTAACGGGTGATCTGCGTTTGAATTTTTGAAGAAGATGATGACGGTGTAAATGGTAACGGAGAGAGGTGGGTAATATGCCCAAGAAAGGTGGGACCCTTGCATATTAAATTTTATTTATTTATTTATTTATTTTAAAAAAAAGTAATACAAAACCTCATAAATGGTCCCTGGGTAGTGAAATGACAAAAATACCCCTTACTTAACGGCTAAATGGTAACGGAGTGAGCCGAAAGGACCAAATGTTAAAAATTTTGAAACCATAGGGACCATCTGTGAGGTTTTTTGAATTAGAGATTAAACTTGATATTTTCAAAAACCATAGGGACCATTTTTGAAGTTTTGTCTATTGATTAACATTGACCCGTTTAAGCAAACATTTAGGTAATTCAAATTTGACTTAGTTTTTCAGCTTAAATCTTACCGTATTTGAATTATGATTGTTATTATAACAATAGTTTCTTGTACTTTAAGCTTACAAGCTTAAATATTTGGACGTGTTAAATGTATTTTTACAAATAGTAAGGTTTCTATTATATATATGTATATATATATATATATTAGACAAAATTACAAAAATGGTCCCTATGGTTTACCAAAAGTCACAAAGTCAGTCCCTGTTATTTTTTTTGATGCAAATGGTCCTTATGGTTTTAAATATTTGGATATTTTTGAAATTTGTTTGAAAAAATAATTATATGGCTGAAGGATGGGGGAGGGATCAAACCTGAGACGTCCACCTATTAAATGGCCAGAGTCTTAACCAGTTGGGCTGCATGTATATTTAGTTTATATTTTCCAAATACTAATTTATATAATAAGTAGAACGTTAAAGCATAAACAATAAATAAATTACAAAACACATTTTTTACGTATTTTTTTAATAAAACAAAATGTATTTTTGTATTATAAAAAAAAAACTACAAACAATTTGTATGCATTTTTATGTATTTATTTTACATAAAAATGTATTTTTTGTCTTTCGTAATTTTTTCGTAATATATATATATATATATATATATATATATATATATATATATATATATATATATATATATATATATATATATATATATATATATATTATATGTTTAAAAAACACGTTTTCATAAATGTATATTTTTTTATGTCTCTAAAAAATACGTTTTCGTATATAAAAACGTATTTCGTAAAATATATATTTTTATATCTTTGAAAAATACGTTTTTGTATAACAAATACGTTTTCGTAAAATATATTTTTTATGTCTTTGAAATAATAATAATTAACACTACTCATGACATAAAAAAATTTATAAATTCTTTTGGATTGCTAGTTCTAAAACCGGTGTTAATTATTATTATTATTATTTTTCGATATATATATATATATATATATATATATATATATATATATATATATATTATGAAATACATTTTTTTATCCTTCGTAAAATATATATATATATATATATTTTATATCTTTAAAAAATACGTTTTCGTGAAATATATTTTGTTATGTCTTTGAAATAATAATAATTAACATTACTCATGACATAAAAAAATGTATAAATTCTTTTGGATCGATAGCTCTAAAACCGGTGTTAATTATTATTATTATTTCAAACACATTAAAAAAATATATTTTACAAAAATGTGTTTGTTATACAAAGACGTATTTTTTAAAGACAAAAAAATACGTTTTTATGTAAAATAAATACATAAAAATGCATACAAATTGTTTGTAATTTTTTTATAATACGAAAATACATTTTGTTTTATTAAAAAAATATGTAAAAAAATATGTGTTGTAATTTATTTATTGCTTATGTTTTAACGTTCTACTTATTATATAAATTAGTATTTGGAAAATATAAACCAAATATACATGCAGCCCAACTGGTTAAGGCTTTGGTCATTTAATAGGTGGAGGACTCAGGTTCGATCCCTCCCCCATCCTTCAACCACATAATTATACTTTGTGACTTTTGGTAAACCACAGGGACAACACACTTTACTGTACATAAGGTTGAAAGGCTATAAAAGGAGGAGAAAACACCAACTAAAGAAAGACAAGAAAATCACTCTTATTAGCTTCATATTGTAATACCACTATCCGATTGTTCTAACATAGGCATCCGAGAGTATTGTTAGGAACTTTCCTGATAATGCTCCTAACATCTCTTGTCTTATCATCTTTTTCGGAAAGCTATTTTCCTCGATGATTTAGGTTCTAAGTTTACAATGTTAGTGTCCAAGCCTATCTAGAGCAAACTGTGTAGCATAAGTTTTAGAAAATTACGTGTTTTTGTTAAATTTTAGTAACATTGTTGATTAAGAAACCAATGAAAAAATCAAAAAAGAAAAAAAAATGATAAACACAAACCGAAAAAAACTATCATTTTGGCATATTAAAATTGAAAAAAGCGAAATTTTCAGTTCGATTTTGGTTTTTGTAAAAAACCGAACTATTCTCACCCATACGAGTTAGCAAATTCTATTCTATGATTAAAAATTAAGTATAGTCTTAAACAATATTTTTTGTAATTATTATACATATTAAAACCAAATGACCTTACCATAGTATTGTTTTAAGGTTTAAAACTTTGGCCACAACATTTTTAGTTTTTGGTTTTAATATTTTGACCATAAGACTTTTGTATGTTAGTAGGCTTGTTCCCTTTACATAGTGGTAATTTATTTGGATTTGAGAATTTTGGCCATAATAATTTTGTATTATAGCGGGTTTGATTCCTTTGCATAATGACATTTTTCATAAATAGGACTATGAATTGGTATGTGCTGTCACTTTTTATTGACATTTTGGAGGCCAAATGTGATTTACCTGTTGTGTAAAAACTAGCACAACATCGAATTAGACATTCACAAAAATAGGATAATATCACTCTAGTTTTATTTAAATAAATATAGATGTTTTGTGAAAGCTTCTAAGGGATATATACACTAAAGTCTTAATATTTTTAACGATTTGACAAGAAAGTTTTAAATTTTTTTATATAGTAAAATCTTAATTCCCGGCAGTTTTTGACACGCATATCCTTTTTTGTCGGTTAACCGGTAATTAGGACTTTACTAGCAAAATAATAAAGTTTAAGACTTCTTGTCAAATCGTGAATTAAGACTTTACTGTCAAAAAAATAAAGTTTATGAGTTTATTGTCAAATCGTTGAAAATATTAGGACTTTAATGTATAGTAGTGGTTTCCTTATAAACAAAAAAATTTATCAGCCTCACGAGACCCGATTCATAGCCCGAGAACTTTTAATTGTGATTTTCGTCGCAACACCACTGTTTTTCTTACCAACATCATCATTACCTTGCTACAATCATGATTAGGGGAAATAGATGCAAAAGAGAGGTCAATAGAGGGTGAGAAGAGTTGTATAACTTTCTTTTTGGTTTGCCGTCAAATCTTGAACTGAAAAGAGGGGACAAATTGTACAAACACAAAAAACACACGTCTAGTCAAAAGGGTTTGAATGTGAAGAAGGGGTAAGAAGGACAGTTTCGTCTTTTGCTTAAAGACTATCAATAGAATATGGCTGATCAGAGCAAGTTTTAATAACTCTTATGCTCAAAGACTATCATACCATTAAATTTCTAACCAAAAACAAAAAAGAATATATACACTAAAGTCTCAATATTTTCAATGATTTGACAAGAAAGTTCTAAACTATATTTTTTTATGGTAAAGTCTTAATTCATGATTTGACAAGAAAGTCCTAAACTTTATATTTTTTACAGTAAAATCCTACTTACCGGCTAATCGACAAAAAATGATAAACTTGTCAAAAACTATCGGTAGTTAGAATTTTATTGTGAGAAAATAAAATTTAGAAAAAAAAAAAAAAAAAAAAAAAAAAAAAAAAAAAAAAAAAAAGTTGAAAATGTACTAAAAATCTCTACATAAATAAGTATTCATTAACCAAGAAGATAAATCCTTTGAAATTGAAGGTAGGTGATGGAGTTCAGATAACCAAGAAGACGTTTTGTCTCCTGTAAGTTACAGACAATTCAATAGCTATATTCTCGTTGTTTAATCGCACAAGTGATGCTTCAAGGCTGTTTAATTAGAGATTGATTCTTCTTGATGCTTATGTAATTTGTTGTGGTATTTATCCCGTAATTCACTAATTTGGGGGCTCCGATTGCTAAATCGGTGTTTTCCTTTTAGTTTTTATAGATTGTTATCATTGAATATATTTAGCGATTAAAGGTGTGCTGTTTTGTATTCGAGAATTTGTTGATTTGACAGTTGCTAAACTGCTTTTAGTTCTGATAAACAAGTCAACAGCCACAAAATGGTAGTCCGTTATGATTTTGTTTAAGATTCTATAATATAGAATGATTCATCGCCGGAAATCAACTTGTTTATCGAGTGGATAACCGAAAATTTACTTCGAAAGTGTGCCGATTCATATATTACAGTTGTATTTCGTAGTGACGCATGTGTTCATCAGAGTCCCTGGAACCACAACGAGTTTGACTTTTGATTTTAAAGACTAAAAGATGAACTATGCTACGTGTTGTTGAAATTTCTAGAAAATTGAAATCTAGATCAAATTTTACAACCAGTAATAAAAGTATAAAGGTGTTTGCTCCCAATTTCTAACAAATCCATATCAAATTTAATTCTGGAATGACTATCCTGGAATTAGGGTATGATATGGTATACTTGTTTGCAGGAGATGCAAGCTGAAAATTGGGGATGATATGAAGGAGCATAGTGTAATGCTTTATGCTATTCCAAGACTCCAATCATTTATATAGTGTTTGTGTTAAAATGTACTTTAGGGCTTGGAATACTGCTATAGGTGACATGGGATATGCTCTGAGTAGATTGGAGATTGACCCTGACTTTTCAGACAGCGAGTCATCTCCTGTTGGAGATGATAATGACACTCCTCGACCTTCATCAGAGAATGATTTGGAGCATGAAGTTGCTCAGCTTACAAAGCTGAGATCAGCACCCCATAAAAGGTTGAAACAAGTTCATCCACGGAGGCCAGAGTTTCCAGTTTCTCCAGTGAAGATGTTAGCTGGTAGGGAAGGGAATTATTCTGGTAGAGGGAGGTTCACTGCAGCCGATCGCTGTCATCTTCTAAATAAATACTTGCCTGTTAAAGGTCCTTCTATAGTTGACCAGTTGACCACTCGGGCTTATGTCTCACAGTTTTCAGATGATGGTTCCCTTTTTGTTGCTGCATTTCAGGTATTCTTGTTTGTTGTCCTATCATTCAAGTTATGACAAATCAAAATATGAATTTTCTTGCCTCACTAAAGTTTTTAAGGTCTTTCATCCTTTGCTGGAATATGATACTCATGTTCCAAGTATTTGGATTTCAAGGGTAAACATTTGTCCTCAAGTTTTTACTCTAAATAGGTAAAACTTATGCTCTGTAACAGGGAAGCCACATTAAAATATATAATGCTGAAAAGGGGTGGAAACTTCAGAAGAATGTTCATGCCAAAAGCTTGCGGTGGACGATTACTGATACATCTCTTTCACCAGACAAGCGTTTCCTGGTGAGTTACTTAAGTGATTCGCCTAAAATGATTAACATTTGACAGGTCCAGAAAATCCGTCTGTTCTTATTTATTAGTTTGTATTAGTTATTAAGATATACGTGCTGTTATTGCTGCTTGCAGGTTTATGCCACTATGTCTCCTATTGTCAACATAGTTAATATTGGATCTGCTGCAACAGAGTCTCATGCGAACATCACGGTATAAACTACATCTATCTTGTGACTAGCACTATGTGTGTTTTGCAGGCATGATCATAATAGTAAATGCAGTTCATGCTTTTTATTTAATCAAGACTTTCCTTCAAGTCTTCTTATGGTTGTGATCAAGGCCGTATCAAGAAAAAAAAAACTTACTTGTCCCACATAGCTATCAAAATGTTATATAAACTTGAGTAAAGTTCAAAGAAGAGTATTGAAAGGAGGGCTTGGATAGTTAATTACACATTTTAATTAAAATTGTGATAAACTACAATTTATATTGTAATATAACGACTATTTTCTGTACTTATAAACAGGTATTTTCTTTATCATTTACACATTTATTCTTCTCTTCAATATATTACTAAACAAAGAGGAATACTGCCCTTTTGTACGATTAGTTTTCTAATGTCTTGTAGATGCTATCAAGTATCAAATAGTTTGGTTTCAGTATGCTGTATATACCACCACCTGATTCATTTAGCTTTCCAGTGCAAAAACATTGGAATTTAATCTAGTTATTACTACTAGTAAAGGGGTGTTATGATGGTTAATTAGAAATTTTCAGGAGATCCATGAAGCGCTAGAATTTTCTGGTGATGATGAAGGGGGATATTCGTTTGGAATTTTTTCAGTGAAGTTTTCTAATGATGGAAGAGAACTTGTAGCTGGAAGCAGTGATGATTCAATCTATGTTTATGATGTTGAAGCAAACAGACTTTCCCTTCGAATTCAAGCACATACGGTAATAGTAATACCCTTTTTTAGCAAAAATTTGATTCTACAAATCAGGTTGTTGTTTCAGAGTGCTTATGTTTTTTTGACTCAAGTGAATGTGCCTATTCCTTTTAAACATCGTTGACCCATTTTTCTTTTGTAATCTCTGTTTTATTAAAACCTAAATACCTGCACATTCACATGGTATTAGTTGTATGGATTATTATTAGAGTAACATATGTTGTTACATGATTCCAGTCGGATGTAAACAGCGTGTGCTTTGCTGATGAAGCCAGCCATCTAATATATTCTGGGAGTGACGATAATCTGTGTAAGGTAATAAGAAACAGTTGTTTGTAGTTAGAAATCCTTTTTTTTTTTTTTTTTCTTTTAATAAATGGATGGGGAAATAGTGATATTAGAAGGATTATTTATCTACAGGTTTGGGACAGAAGATGCTTCAGATCAAAAGGAAAACCTGCTGGAATCCTGATGGGGCATCTAGAAGGAATCACATTTCTTGACAGCCGTGGAGATGGTCGTTATTTCATTTCAAATGGAAAGGATCAGACTATCAAGCTTTGGGATATCAGAAAAATGTCTTCTAATGCCACACGGTATGCTAAATTAAAATGTCCTTCCTTCCTTCCTTTATTTATTTATAAATTAGATACTATATAATAAAAGTATTTAAATTTTGATTTCAGGAGTCCAGGGTTCAGGAACTATGAATGGGATTACAGATGGATGGACTACCCACTTCGGGCACGAGATGTGAAGCATCCATCTGATCAGTCTGTTTCCACATATAAAGGTCATTCCGTGCTGCGTACACTAATACGCTGCTATTTTTCACCAGAATATAGGTAACAACTACAGTTGCTTTATCTTTCCTGTAAAGATCAAATGTTTTTTATTAACTACTTTTCATTCATTGTTTTATATAAAATTTGCAGCACTGGCCAGAAGTATATATATACCGGATCACATGACTCCTGTGTTTATGTATATGATTTGGTAAGTTTTTTTTTTTTTTTTTTTACAAAAATATAAGTTAACAAGATGAATAAATATAAACCAACAGGTGAGTGGAGCTCAAGTTGCGAGACTTGTACACCATAAGTCAACGGTGCGAGACTGCAGCTGGCATCCTCAGTACCCAATGCTTGTTAGTTCTTCATTTGATGGAGATATTGCAAAGTGGGACTTCCCTGCTCCTGGTAATGGAGACAACCCGCTTCCTGTTAACAATAGGCGACCCCGAAGACGACATTTTGATTGAAAATAAAATATACGGATGTCATGGAAATCATTTGTTGTCATGTTTTTACTTTTTACACAAAAGGATTGTATATAAGATAATAAATTCTTTTTTTACATAGGTATAGTTGAATATTTGTATATGTAATATATTTTTATTCCAAATGTTGCTACTTTGCATATGGCTCACTCTTTTGTCTGTGGTGTGTTCTCCTACTTTGCACATATTTTCACACCTTAGACTCGATTATGGAACATACTTGAAGGCCTGTTGATTGTAAATGAACTGTGTTCTTGGGCAAAAGCTAAATGAACTGTGTTCTTGTGCAAAAGCGAAATGTAGGAGGATGCTCCTGTTTAAGGCAGATTTTAATAAAGCATTTGATTCAGTTAATTGGGCCTATTTAGGCTCAATTAGGTATCGTTTGGTATATGGGACAGTACAGAACAAAACTCTTTCGGATAGTGTTTGGCATGGATAAGATAAGAATCAAAACAGTTGTTGATTAAGTCAAATGGGACTATTCAAAACGGTTGTTGATTAAGTCAAATGAGACTATTTCTTAGGTTTTAGTCCTACTCAATAACATGGAACACAGTGACACAAAAACATATTTGACAAAAGTTCCCTATCTTTTTTTTTTCATCTCTACCCCCTTTCATTAAACAACCGTTCTTTCGTCGTCGTTTTTTTGCAAACAAAAAATTATCACGTATTCCACAAACACTTTTCTTCATATCACCTCCTGCAAGTCTTTTGTTTTTTTTCCTTTCTATAAATTAGATTGCTCACTGTTTCTATGGTGGCAGTGTTACACATATTTATCTTCCACATTGCGAGGTTCACAAAATTTTTTGAGTTCCTTATCCTAAGATCCCATCCTTTTTTCCCATCACACACCAACAACGCAATTAAATTTCCGCAACTCCAGGATACCACGAATTACCCATTTACTTTTCCTTAAATTTTATAATTATGAATAATATCAAACATAGAATATATAACACATGCACTTACACAATTATTCAACAACTTTATATATATATATATATATATATATATATATATATATATATATATATATATATATATATATATATATGAGGGACAATTTGGTCATTTTAATGTCATGTTTTGTTCCGTCATAGTGCTGCCAAACGCTTCATAGATAATCTGAAATGTATTGTCCCGTATAGTCCTGTTTTATTCAGCCCAATACTGTTCCATCTAGTCCTATAACCAAACGCTGCCTTATGGAACAGATGAAATTTGGAACTAAATGGAGACTTTGGATTAGAGGATGTTTGGAATCAGGGAAAGCTTCTGTAATAATCAATGGAAGCCCAACAATTGAATTCGCTATGACGAAAGGGGTTCGACAAGGCGACCCACTCTTTCCCTTCCTCTTTATTATTGCGATGGAAAGGTTAAACATGGCAATGAAGACGGCGGTTGAAAAAGGGTTTTTGAAGGGATAAAATTCGCTAATTCTAACATTTGCTTATCTCATCTATTTTATGCAGATGATGCACTTTTCATTGGTGAATGGTCGAGGCGTAACATCACTAATTTGGCTAGAATATTGAGGTGCTTCCATATCGTTTCCAGACTGAAGGTGAACTTTAATAAATCCAAGGTATTTGGGGTCGGTGCTCCGTCTCTTGAAATTTTGAATTGGTCAACCCCTCTTGGATGTGAACTATCCTCTGTCCCGTTCACCTATCTTGGTATCCTAGTGGGGGACAATATGAATTTGAAAAAAGCATGGAGACCGATAATTGAAAAGTTCCACTCCAAGCTTTCTTATTAGAAAGCAAAATCGCTTAGTTTTGGTGGGAGAGTAACCCTTACAAAGGCGGTCCTGGGTCATTTGCCAATTTTTTTATGTCTATCTTTAGGGTCCCAAAGGGTGACACTGGTACTTTCGAAAAAATAAGAAGAAATTTTATCTGGAGTAAGGAATACAACAAAAAAGCATTTGTTGGGTTGGTTGGGACAAGGCTATTGCACCAAAAAAAGTGGGTGGTATTGGGTTATGGTCGATACAATCCCCGTACATCTCTTTATTAGCAAAATGGTTGTGGCGACTGAAATCGGATAGTAGCTCATTGTGGGCTAAAGTTATTAGGGGTATCCATAATTTAGATGGAAGACATTGGTCTTGCTTCACTAATAGTACCAGTAAGGGAGTATGGAAGAATATAACAAAAATCAGGTCTCTGATGATGAAAGTTGAAAGTCAACACTAATGCTAAGGAGATTGTATCTTGGAACTCGGATAGGAAATGTTGGGTATTGGAATTTGTGATTGATAATAGATTCTCTGTGAGTCTGATAGGAGATCGCTTTGAACTTTTGGGCCATATTGTGTGTGACGGACCTTTTGACTGGAACAAAATGATCCCATTCAAAATTCTCTGTTTCATGTGGAGAGCGAAGCAGGACAGAATTCCTTCTGCAATTGAACTTCAATCTAGGGGGATTACTATCCCCTCTATTGTGTGTATTTCATGTAAGCAAGAGGAGGAGACTAGTGATCATATGTTGATCACTTGCCAGTCGGCAAGGACCGTAATGAATGAAATCTTTAATTGGTGTGAAATCACGTGCGATAACTTTAACTCAGTAAGAGACATGTTAATATTTCTATCGAGATGGAGCAAATGCAAAAAAAAGGAGAAGCATGTTGAACATAATTCTTTGTGGAACTTTGTGATGCATATGGATCAATAGAAACAATGGGGTCTTCAATAATATTCCTGTTATTCCCGCAAACACAGTGGAAATGGTGAAACCGTTATCTTTCATTTGGTGCAAACATAGGGGGCCATATACAAACATTGATTGGAGAATTTGGAACTTATGTCCGTTTCTATGTTTGTAATCCTTATTTTTCCTTTTTTATTTTTGTTGTAATTTAAAGTTTAAAAAATAACTTATTATTAGTATTATTTTATACTTATCTGACCATTTTCAACCTCAATAAATTTACAAATGCACGCCATGAATTATAGAACCTTTAACATTTTCAACCTCAATAAATTTACAAATGCACGCCATGAATTATAGAACCTTTAACATGCACGCGTTAAATAAATGATATACTACCGTGACAACACAAATGTAACATTTTTAATTCCAAGTAATGATAATCTGTACAATAAGTTTATATACCCCTTCGAATCTTTTTGAGCAAATGGTGTTTTTTACCTAAGATACAACCGTTTGAGGCCTCCAACATTTTTAAACATTTATTCATGTTCTCAGGAGATATAAGTCGTACATTAAGCGCAGTTAACATCTTCACATCCACTAAAACAAGTACACTTTGATTTTGGCACTCAACAGTCGACACATTTTACACAGTTTAGTTACAGATTTGGTCTCTATCACACACATTTTACACATTGGATCATAATATATCAGATATCATTCTTGCTCCTCTTAGGTGGGCTAGAGTTTGATCAGTTAATTAATAAATTAGTACCGGGCCTCTCATTCAGCTAAATTTTGTTAAAATTTTCAAGGATAAAATCTTTCAACAGAGTTTTATAAAAACTATTGATTATGAATATTTTAAAAGCAAAAGTTATTCTATGTATATAATTGTAGCATAAGAGGCCCACTATAGCATATACACATTGTCAGAATGACATTGGTGCAAACTGCAAAATCGTAGTGAGCCCCACGACATGCTTGGCTTCCATTGCAGGTTTAAAGTTGAAAAGGAAATTAAGGGGTGTGGTGTCTTCGAAACCGCACTTCCTCTCTCGCCACATAAGCGTCATGTCATTTTTTACCACACAAGTGTGGTTTTTTGCCACACCAAGGGGATGGTGCCACACTTTTATTATTTTATTTTTTGTTTTTTTAACTATTTTAATTTGATAAAACTTATTTTTTTTAATAAAAAAACCATAATTTTAAAAACATAATATTTCATTAATTAAAAATACAAATACCATACATTACTTAACTTAAAAAAAACCTTAAAATTTAGAAAAACAAATTAGAAACATAACACCTACAACTTAAAACACACACACACACATGCCAAAACCACTTCAAGCTCGGCCCCGGTCATATTCGACGTGTCCGTCGTTAGTATTCGCATGTCGCTCTCCCTTCGTTTCTGAAGCTCTCTTTCAGAAGCAATTTGCAAAATCTTGTCCATTCTGTTTTTTATATCCTTTATGTCGTCTCCCATTTCTTTCAAATCATCTGAATCCGACGCTTTGCCTTTGCCTTTGCTTTTTGCTTTGTCTCTTCCCATTGGTCGGGAAGGTGGTGAAACTGGAACAGGTTCATCTTCGTTTAGATCAAATTGAACACGAGCATCTGATGTAGTGTGGTCTGACTCAGATGTTCTGCTGCATTTCGAACCACTGTCGATATGCTCGTCTGATATTTTGCTACTTAGCCATTTCCTGTTATCTTTCAAAAAATTCCAAACTTCAAGAAACTTGAAAGCCTTCAGATTTTCTTTTTGATACACTTTCAACGCTTTCTTCAAAATCACTTCATCGTTTTCTCCACTTTTCTATTGACGTTTCATGTTGTTCCACAAGTCATTAAACAACATGACTTCCTTGTTCATCTTCCCCCATTTGGAGTACACTTGATGTTTAAAACGGTATTCTCCATGGTTCATTCCTTTATGGAACCTGTGTAAAACGCGAATCCAAAAGCGGTCATGTTTTTGGTCTTTTCCAACCGTCGCATCTTCTAAAATATCGATCCAAGATTGTGCCAACACTAACGCTTCCAAAGGTTCCCAACATCTAGCCTCCGCCTTCTCTTTTCTTTTAGTTGCTGCTCGAGTGGGCTGAGTTTCTGTAACGAATTCTGGTTCAAAATCAGAAACGACCGTTTCTGGTTGTGTTTGTGTTTGTTGAACAAACTCGGGTTGCGACAAAAAATCAAATGGATTAAAATCTGGGTCGGGTTATGGTAGTGGTGGTGTTTGTGGTAATGGTTGCGCTGGTCGTTGTGGAAAATACAGAAGCATACCGTCGTAGTGGTAAACGAAGGTGAGAAAATTGGTTGATCAAATGAAGGTATTAGGGTGTTGGTGTTTCTGGCTGGTGTTTTTTCTTTGCTAGATCTTTTGGAAGAAGACATCTTTTCAAAAAAAATTGATGAAAAGAGTGTGTAAATATTTGTTTAAAGGTGGATTTAAAGGTGGAGTGAATGGTTAAAATGGTAACATATATATATATATATATATATATATATATATATATATATATATATATATATATATATATATATATATATATATATATATATGGAATAAAGGTTACAAAAAAAATTACACGAATCTTCAATCGGTCAAACATAGGGAATAGAACAACCAATCAGGGAACGCGGTCTTCAATGGCCGCACTGCGATCTTGGCCGCATGAAACTGTGCCCTGGGGGCGGTGTTCACGGTCCACGTGTCCAGCATCGCGGTTTGGAACCGCACCCACACCGTTAAGCCTAAGGCTGATGTAACGAGAAAAATTATTAGCCTTAAAATTATGTACATGATGCGTGCCTATTCTTCTAGTTCTATGTGCCCTTTGCTCTGAGTTCTTTTTGCTCTAAGTTCTTTTTCTATTGAGAAATTAAATATTCTTATATTTTTCTTCTTAATTATCTTTCCTACCTATTCTACCTATTTGAATTGACGACAAATATCGAAAAATATAATTTCTCTTTTTTATTTTATGGCTTTTAGTTGTTTATTAATCCTGATGCACAAAAAATACCAATAAATGTACTTTCAATTATTTATGGGTATTTGGGGGAAAGAACTCAACATCTAAAATTTAAATGAAGAAATAAAACTTACCACATAGTATATTAATTTTTTTATGAAAAATTAAATATCCTCCTACATTTTATTCTTATTTATCTTCCTACTCCTGTAAATTAATGATACGTGTAATCCATTAATTCTCTCTTTTAATCTTTTTTTTTTATTTTGACACTTGTTTTAATTTAATAAATAGAAAAATTAGTAGGAACAAAATATAAAAGAATATTTTATTTTTCTTTTTTTATAGACCAATTTTGTAATACAGTCGTACACACATGACTCAAACTTACCAAAATGGATGTCGCTACTCACACAAATGACAAAACATTACAAATGAATAAAAAATTGATTGATTTGTTAGAGTTTTATTAAATGTCAAAGGACATTATAAAATTACAAAAAGAATTATGATGTGTTTTGAGTTTTACACAAGTAGTAATAGTAAATTAAATAAATAAAAACTAACCAATTAATTATACCATGACCAGTATTGAAATATCGGTGTAAAAACTAAAATGTAAGAATAGAATCGTACAAACAAGAAAAAGCCAACGAAACAAAAACCATGCCGATTGCCAACTGCTCCCAATAAACCCGCATACAATCCAAAAGCCGTAGATTCGATTTTATTACCTAATAATATTGACTTTTTTTTTATGGATCAAAAGATTTATTATAAGAAAGATTTTTGCGACATTTAATGCACAATTTAATTGGACAAATAAAAAAATGGATTGAATGAAACAAATAACAATTTTTTTTTTGTTGATTTGTTTGGTTTGTAAATCTTACTTTTATTTGTTTTTATTATAAGAAAGATTTTTGCGACATTTAATGCGCAATTTAACTGGACAAATAAAAAAATGGATTAAATGAAATAAATAGCAATTTATTTTTGTTGATTTGTTTGTTTTGTAAATCTTACTTTTATTTGTTTTTATTAGAATATTGCTTTTCAAAAGAACTATTTATGTAATCTAAATACAAAATAATTTGTATTGCTATGATTAGTAAACATTTTCAAAATACAGTGTTCTAAAAATAAAAATATTATATTATAAATGCTTTAATACAAAAAAGTTTAAGTCTATACACACATAAATGCACCATTAGTAACTTTCACATTGAGGGCGTGTTTGGCACGGAATTTTTGGAAGTGTTTGGGAGCTTCTAGTTTTTAGCTTTTGACAAAACGTTCTAGTTTAAACAAAAAGTTTCGTTTGACAGTACAAACGTTTAGCTTTTAGTTTTAACAAAATGCTCCGATTCTAAAAACTACTTCATGTAGCTTTTAACAAAACGCTCCGGAGCTTTTGAAATCATTTTCCATAATTACCCTTAAAAATATATTTATATATTTTTTTATTTTTAGTTAATTGTCCTTTTATGTAATTTTATATATTTTAAAAACTTCCAGCTATTTTTGCCAAACATTCATATAACAAATAAAAGCTACAACTTCCTGCTACCAGCTACCAGCTAACCGCTACCCGCTTCCAGCTAACAGCTATTTTTGCCAAACACGCCCTTAGTTTGAAAAAGTAATTAAAAAATTTCCTCTGTTTATTAATATATATTTTTTAATTAATTAGATATCTTTATAATTAATTAGATAATCTTAAGAATGATGTGTTTTTTAAAAATGTTTATTTTCCGAATATTTGAGTATTTATATGTGCCATTTAAGAATGGTATTTGAAGATTTGAACACGAGTTTTGAGTTATTATTTTAAAGTAACTATAATAGGATAGCTTTTTATTGAGTTTTTTCATTAAAAAGATTTAAATGGAAAAGCTTTAAAAACTTAATATGAGAGCTTTTTCAAACTGATTTTTATGAATTGTTTAAATAAATTGTAAATGTTTAATTGTTTGAAAACACATAAGAAAATTATTGAAAAAGTTCATGTTTAAAGTTTGTAAATTTTTTATATTTCAAGCTCTTGAAAAAATGTTTTTATTTTGTAGCTATAAGACCGTCTCAAATAAGAGGTTTTTAGAAAAATGACAAATCTTAATAATCAATTCAATCATTATATTCTATTAAATGTTTTTTTTGTTGTTGTTAATAATATTGAGTTTTTTCATTAAAAAGATTTAAATGAAAAAAAAAACCTTTATAGGAGAGCTTTTTCAAATTAATTTTTATGAATTGTTTAAATAAATTGTAAATGTTTAATTGTTCGAAAACAAATAAGACCCAAACAATTATTGAAAAAGTTTACATATTTCAAGCTCTTGAAAAAATGCTTTTATTATGCAACCATAAGACCGTCTCAAATTTTAGAAAAATGATAAATATTAATAATCAATTCAATCATTATATTTTATTCTATGTTTTTTTTTGCTGTTAATAATATCAATCATTATATTCTATTAAATGTTTTTAAAATGTTTCATTTTCATTGAACATCAACCACTATAGTTGCATTTTTGTTAGTACTCAAATCAAAATGAACATTAACCACTATAGTATAAAATATTGATACAACTAAGTTTTTTTTCGTGGTTAACTATGTACCTAATCACATACCACAATCAATCAGCGGTGAAAACATACACATAACCAAGAACGTTGAGAAAGTAACATAAACATTAGGCCCGAAACCATCAACAATCACTATAAAAAAACTTGTATGTATTCATTTAAATAATATTTTTAAAATGTTTCATTTTCATTGAACATCAACCACTATAGTTGCATTTTTGTTAGTACTCAAATCAAAATGAACATTAACCACTATAGTATAAAATATTGATATAACTAAGTTTTTTTTCGTGGTTAACTATGTACCTAATCACATACCACAATCAATCAGCGGTGAAAACATACACATTAACCATCAACAATCACTATAAAAAAAACTTGTATGTATTCATTTAAATAATATTTTTACACATCTATTTAACCAGTCTCGTATCCAAAATATGTATGCTCAAAACATCATTTTGCTATATAAGTTTAATACAATCATGTATTATGTTCGCAAGAAGATATAAATTGTAAATAAGTTATAAACGGAATCCATATTTCAAAAACCGACGTATATTTATATCTGGAATTTTTCGAAATATGGATTTTATTTGCAACTTATTTAAAATTTATATTTCAGGGCAAAAACGATACATTATTATATTGCAAAACGATGAAATAACTTGAAAAATATATATAATTTTGACTTGACATAAATGATAAACCTTTATAATTCCCGTTTAAAAAAAATCAATTAAATTGGATGTAAAAACAAATGAATAAAAAAATACTTTTAGTTTAATAATAGTTTATTTTATACGAGATTGATTAGAAGTAGAGTATAGGATCAATTTCCAGTTTTACCCTTTCCATTCCATGCATTGTGATGTGGGTCGGGTCTTCTGCGTACCGGCTTCGATCGGGCACGGCGTCTGAACCGGCGGCACCATGCAGTTGTACTGTAAACAAACTGAACTGCTCAGTGGAATCGCCGCCATCGGATTGATCGGCACCCCCGTCAAAAAGTTGTGCTGCAGGTACAACAACTGTACGTTTCCAGCCATTAACCGGTCCATCAAAGTCGTCGGAACAGATCCAGTGAACCGGTTGTTGTTGAGGTAAAGATTCTGAACTGTTGAGAACAGTGGAGACAGTTGTCCGTACAACATGTTGTGGCTAAGATCAACGGTTGGGATTGCAACCTCATTGAATGGCTGGACCGGACCGGAAAAAAGATTTCTCTCGAGTTGGAGGTTGGTTATCGGGAAACTGAAAACACAACTGGGGATTTGACCGGTGAACCGGTTGAGGCTTAAATCTAGGAAGTTCAACCGGTTTAGTTGGGGTAATAAAAGGTCAACCGGACCGGAGAAACTGTTCCAGGAGAGAGAAAGGTATTCTAACGACGAAGGGAGTGAACCGGGAGGTATCGAACCGGAGAGGTTGTTGTGTTTAAGGTCTAACCGGGTTAGAGTCTGAGAAACAAACGAAGGTATTGAACCGGACAGATGGTTGTGACAGAGAACGACGTTAGCTAATGTTGGTAAACTTCCGATGGCCCAAGGAACACTTCCGGTGAGCTGATTGTAACTGAGATCAAGTGTTCGTAGCCCTTGAAGTTCACCCAAAGTCGCCGGTATTTCACCGGAGATAAAGTTCCGACTAATGCCTAAAAACCGGAGCTTCTTCAACTCTGACAATGTTGCCGGCAGTTTACCCATGACACGACCAGGAACAACGGTAAACTCAGCGAGATTCGTCAACTTCCCGATAGCCGGATCAAGACGGCCGGAGAGACCAGGAGCACCGGCGCGTGGATCTCCGAGGTTTAAAGCAACAACTCTGTCACCGTCGCAGAAAACGCCGGCAAAGTTGCAGGGATCGGAGGTGAAATCCCATGAAGAAAAGAAATTAGAACCAGGCATGTCTTCAAGTGATTTTCTAATCGATTGTAAGGCTAAAAAATCAACAGGTTCCAGAATTGCAAAAGAAAATCGAATTTCATGAACAATAATCAACAAGTTAATCATAACCAACACCAACATTGTGTTCTTCATGATAAAAAATAAATGAATGCAAAAAATCCACCTAGAAATAGACTATAATCAACAGACAACAGCACAGGCCCAGATAAAAACAACAAAGACTGAAATCAAGAACACAAACTCAAACTCAGAAAAGAAAAGAAAAATAACACACACCGAAAACAAACACAGAAGAAAACAACAAAGTTCTAAATTAAGAACACAAACCCAAAAATAGAACGGATTAGGAACACAATATTCAGAATCACAAAACTGGGTATAAGAAAGAATATACAACCGATTAGATCAAACCAGCAAAATTAAAAGAGGAAGAGGGAAGATGATACTCGAAGTGTACTTGTTTGAGAATATGGAAGAGAGCTTAATGGCGATTTCTATAGAGTGAGTAAGATGATGGTAGTGAAAGAAGTGATGATACCTGAAAAGCTGGTTTATTTGTGTATGTGTGTCTGCTCTACGGTAGAAATCATTAATTAATTTATTAATTAAAAGTATTTTTTTTTGTTTATATTTGGGTAGGCTTGGGAAACTACCAACGGTTGTCCGAGCCTACGTGGGAGGTTCGGCTGTCAGGTCAGATGCCGTTTGTGTGTTTTTTTTTTTTTTTTTTTTTTTTGCCTCGTCAGCTGTCACACACGTTGTAATCATCCATTTTCCATTGTATTTTCCCACTTGTTTTAGATTTTACTTTTTACTTATTACTTAATCAAACATATACTTGCACGTTAATCGTATATAGACAATTTTTTCATAAATAGATTCAGCAGATAAAATCTTATCCACCAAGAAAATATTACATTTTTTTTTAAAAGTTCTAATCCTACTTCAGTTGTATACTTGTATCTCTTTGGTAATAATTATTTAATATCAAAACCTTTAGTACATATCTACCTGTTTATTAATTTTAATTATTAAGATAATAATAAGTCAAACACTTTTATTATCCATCTACTATAATAAATGTCAGTAACTTTTTATAATAGAATATTTAAAATACTTAACAGAATACGAAACATGTCGCATATTTAATCAATATTAAGACAAATAACAATTTGACAAGTTATACACATATGTATATACAAGTTAGTAGCATTGTTAGTTATTGCATTTAGTTTTAGTCTTAAACATTTATAATTGTACATTATGGTTTTAGTTTTTTCATACAAACAATAAAGTTAAGAGAAAACAACAAATTTGGTCAAGGTATTTGCCGATTTTTTGGTTCCAATCCACATGGTTTTAAAATTACAAATTTCATCATTTTCAATAGGTTTAGTTGTTGATTTAGTCTCTCTACATTAAACATGTTTTCTCCGCCGCATTATCGTTCGTGCTATGGAACACACTCGGTGAATGCAAATACACCATTCAAGACGACGATGCTCACAATCATTGGGTTAGTTGTGTTCGTTTTAGCAATAACACTTTGTAGACGACCGTTGACTCAACCACTCAGGACAAAATTTTGAAGATATGGAATTTTACTAACTCCAAGCTCAAATCAACTTTAGTCGGACACAAAGGCTATGTAACGCTGTCACAATGACGGTTGATGGTTATGTATATGCTAGTAGAAGAAAAGATGGGATGATTTTGCTTTGAGATTTGGATGATGGGAATAGACTTTACTCTCTAGATGCCATTATGATCATTCATGCTCTTTGCTTCAGCTCTAGTTGGTACCGATTGTTTTCTGCTATAGAGTCAAACATTAAGATTTGGGATCTTGAGAGCAAGACCAGTGTTGTTGATCTTAAGATGATCAAGATTTATCGGAGATGTGGGTTGCAGATCGAATTCATTGGAGATGTTTGTTGTAGTTTTTAATTTAGATGTTCCTTTAAAAATTATTGGTGTACATGGAGATATGGGTTTCACACAAAGCTTTACTGAGGAATGGATGGGCTCAGGATGGTCACGACAGAGGAGGGTAGTGGCGTTGGTGATGTTCACGACAATAGTGGTATCTATCGTAACAAAAAAAGCATGGGTGGAAGAAGGTTTGATGATGGTGGGCCACTTACAACAAACATATTATAATAGTAAATAGACAATGTTATATTAAGGGCAAAATGATCATACAATAGAGATTTAATGGACACAGATTGATGGTGTTAAATGGAGGGATCAGATCCACAGCCAAATTTGGACAAAATTTATAATTTTAAAGCCACACGGACTGGACCTATAGAAATCGACAAACTATATGGACTAAATTTGTAGTATCTTGATTTTTTTTGGATACCGTCCAATGACTTTCATAATTATGGATATGGTCATGTTGGCTTAGTTTTAATGCAGGTTTGGTCCCTAGACTTAACAATCGTGCAAGTTGGTATGTTAAATCATTGTTAATTTACTATTTTACCCTTACTTTTAGAGTTTCTAAAAATATTATTTATTTATTAATTATGATCAAAGTCAATGCTTAGTGAGTTCCACCAAAGTATCACCACATAAACATAAGTACAATAACAAACAACATGCATACAGAGCCTTCAGCCTGTCTGGAAAACCGTACTGGCCTACAGACTATCTGGAACACTCATAGAACCTTCAACATGACTGGAACGCCTCATTGGGCCTTCAGCCTATCTGGACTGTTCTATGGGCCTTCGACCTGACTGGTACGCCTCTCAGGCCTACAGTCTATCTGGGACGCCCTAGGTCTCTTGGCCTTCAGTCTACACTGGTCCACCTCAACCCAACCACACACAACATGTCGACATATACATAACAGTTAAACATTCACATAACCAGTCAACAGACAATCAGACATATCTTACAAATCACTAAGCATAGCATCATCCTATATACCAGGATATCGATCTAACGGATCACTACAGCACGATATCATACTAACACATAGCAGGATATCTAATCCAATGGGCCGACCTTGGTGCCTTTGACCCGCAAGTACAGGGAGGAAAACTCACCTCAGAAACTGAACACTGGCTGATGAGGTCCTGACTCTGAATCTCAGCTCAAACTGACACCTAATCATCAGAATGACCCAAATCTCAAACATAATATGAATTAGCCAAAATATCCTTAAGTCAAACTTGGTCAAAGTCAACTCACCTCACATCATAGCCAAGCACTGGTCACGTCGTGACAGCGAACCCGGTCCGATTCCCACTCGGCTCGACCCAAACTAGTCAACTCAGTCAAAGAATCCACCTGAATAGGCATCACGAAGTGAGCACCCATTCTCACATCTTGAGCTCCAAGGGTTCTAACAGAAGACGGGGATGCTCCGAATCTCACATCGTGAGATCTTACATCTCACGTCATGAGCGTTGTCTGTGGCTAAGGGTCACCATTTTAAGTCCTTATTCCATTAAGTCTTCGAGTCCACTTCATCCAGAAGCTAAAAGGGACCCCTAAGGTCCATGAAAATGTTTCCTTTATAGCCATGCATGCACCAAACATGATCAGCCATTTCTAGGTCAAAAAGGGAAGAAACGAGCTTCAATCTTTCATGCATGCCTCAAATCCATACCAACTTCTAGATCTGAACAATATAATGCTCTAAGGACTCTTAGAATTCATAAAGTTGCGAATTTTATGGATTTACTCCACTCAAGCATGCAATAACATCAATAAGATGGAAAAAACTCAAGATCTATCCATGATAAGCAATAAAGTTGGAACCTTTGATACTTACAAGGGTCCAAAAGCAGGAAAATATGGTGACGATGATGATTCTTTGCCCACACCACCACTAGAGCATTTCCTTCTTCTTTTTTCTTCTTCTTCAAGCTAGAAGTGAACTCAAATGACAAAGGATCTTAGGGAGGAGTAAGATTAGGGTTTCTGGAGGATTAGAGAGTGTATGAGGCTGAGGATGAGAAACCCTAGCACTCTCATTCCATTAAATACCGAAAACTTAGAGTTTTTGGTCATCAACAGCCCTCGCGTTGTGAGCACTAGACTGCTCACGTCGTGAGCCTTAAAATGATGCACGGGTCCGAATCGCTCCTCACGACGTGAGAAGGCATTCCTCACGTGAGAAGGGAAAATATTGAAACTTTTAACTTCACAATATTTAAAGATAATGTGCACCTGATCCGGGTTTTACACACACCATACTCATTGAGCATTGTCGCTAGATATCTTCTACTTGACGTGCCTAAACGTCATTATATTACTACTACTAAAAGTATCACTAGAATTATATATATTCACAAATATAAATTCCTCATGAATACATCAATATATTCTCAAGCGTAGATGATTTATAAAACTTGTATTATGTCTCGTCTCACCAAGTCTGCTTATTCAACTACACCATAACACTTGTTGGGTATTACCACCAAAGTATCCCATACTCTATAATTAACATACTCGACTATCACCAGGCACTCGACTTACCAATTACCCATATGCCACGATTAAATAGTATAATGCCAACATCAATGCCAATTGGATACCTGTAACCACCGCATTGTACATTGCCATTGTTAAATCACCATATAGATAAATGTTTTCACCTGCATTGGACATCGCACTGACATATCACCAAATGGATATATGCTGCCACCTACATTGGATATCACACTAACAAATCATCTAATAGATTATCCGTTGTCACCTATATTGGATATTACACCAACAAATCACCTCATAAATATCCTGTTGACACCTGGAATAGATATCGCACCGACTAATCACCAAATAAATATTTGTTGCCACGTGCAATGGATATTACACCGTTAATCACCTACACATCTCTCATTTTACCGCCTCAATACTAAATATTAATATCCAATCTATCAGTCATCATAAAATTCCAATATTTCAATCCGATAAATACAATTATTCATCGTATTGCTCGCAGTTAGACTCTACGGTCTATTAAACCTTAGTCTATCAAACACGACCGTTTAATTATCTAGTATCAATTAGATGCAACCATCTATTACACCAAGTTATTAAATAACTTCACTAACTATTAATCAACAATCCAATATTAATATTAATTAACACTGATGACATTAATACATCGAATTGGATATTCAACAATCCAGTATTAATATTAATTAACACTGATGACATTAATACATCGAATTGGATATTGCCTTGAGACAATTGTTATAAGGCTCACTAATATACCAAAATTAGTCACAAGATAACATTTACGTTACATCGACCTCTCACGAGTTAATATCATAAAATGGATAGGGGTGTTCACGGGGCGGTTCGGTTCGGATAGTAATAAAATTGTGAACTGTGACCACGGGGCGGGTACCTCATGCGCACTAACCGAAACCGAACCGTATTGACAAAAAACCTAACCGAACCGAACCGTATGAAATCGGGTAACCACGGTTCAGTTCACGGGTACCCGTTAAAATATAAAAAATTAATTTCAATTGAAACTACAAACTCCATTTTAGTTATCTCTTTCTTAAAATCAGTAAGTCAAAGAGTTTAAAAAAAAAACATAATGAAGTTCAAATATCATATACGTAGTATTATGATTTGTATAATAAATACAATAATATAAATAACAAGAAAATCAAATGAATTTAGAATTACAAAATTGAAGTTGTCGATATGGATTTTTGTTTAGGTTATTGGACTCGTAAATCAATCGAAACACTAGTAATAAAATAATAATTTTTTTAATATATATATATATATATATATATATATATCAAAACCAAAAACCGACCCGTTGATATCCGGTTTTTTCGGTTTCGGTTTTTTTCGGTTATGGTTTTTTTCGGTTTCAGATTGGCCGGTTTGGCTCGGTTTTTCAGTTTTGCGGTTTTTTTGCACACCCCTAAAAATGGATATTATGTATTACACCATAGAACATATTATACATAAGAGATATTTAATTTTTTTTGCATCTTATACATAGATAATACCATAAGCACCCTATTGGATATACACCCTTCAACGTTAATATATATATATATATATATATATATATATATATATATATATATATATATATATATATATATATTCACCATAAAGTTTTACATACAAACTACGATATTGCACTAGCACCAAAAATGTTAACACGATAATCACCACATAACTAGATATCAAACAATCTAGAATATGAGTATGGTTACTCACTTGTTTATGATTCATGTATAAGGAATTCAAGCTTTTAGAAATCCCACAACTTCTCCCATTTCAGAAACTCCAATAGTTGTAACATCCCGGTGTTCAGGTACTTCTAAATTCAACCTTATAATCTTATCATATCGTGTTTTGGTCCCTGAGTAGAAAGAAGTGTCCATTGGAAGCCCTAGTGGCAAAATTGTAATCTCAGAGTAATGGGAGTACGCCATGTGTGCGTGCATACGCTTAGCGTACTAGGGTGTGCCCTAATACGCTAGGCGTACATCAGCGTACGCGGGGCGTACTCACTAGTTTTGGAAACCCTAAATTTTAAGGTTGAGCTCCTATATAACCGTCCTTATAACCTCATTTCCCTCACTTATCTAGCCTCCATTCCCCTTGTAACGTTTTGCAAACCCTAATCTCTTGAGTGTGTGTTTTGATCTTAAGTGTATGTTCTTGGTATGTTAAAGGAAGAAAGAAGATTTATTGAGGAGCCTTGTGTAGAAGCAAGCTTGTTGATCTGGGATTTTTGCCTCCTCGGGAGACTTCAGAAAGTATAAAGCTTTGATCTTGACTTGTATTTCCTTAAGATATTTCCATGTGAAGTTTTATGAGTTTTAGTCCCTTTTCTTGGACTTAATGAGTATGAGCTACTCTAAGATCAAAGGAGTTGTCCTTTCAAAAGATTTGAGGTGCATTAAGTCGTAAAAATGTTATCTTGACTCATTTGGTGTTTGCATGCAAGTTATAGGAGTCTTAAGGGGTTAAGACAAACTAGGGTTTTGGTTTTTGGACTTATTAAGGCATGCATAATCATAAAGTTGGAAACTTTATGGTTTGGAACACCTTTTTAGGCTTGGATCTGGATTTTGGACGTTGAACTTGTTAAATTAAGCACTTAATGGATGTTTTTGCATGACCGCTGCGTACGCTGGGCGTACGTGGTCAACTGCTCGTTTTTGGTCAAGGGCTAAGTACGCAGGGCGTAGGAGCTGAGTACGCTAGGCGTACTCAGGTGGGTTGACTTTCCATTGACTTTTGACCTAATTTGACCTTAGGGGCATTTTGGGTATTTTTTATGAAGCCTAAGGTTTAGGTATCTCCCTATGTATATGTGACTTGTAGAGTGGACTCGCGGAGCGACATTCTTTTGTACTACCTTTACGGATTTGCGAGGTGAGTTTTCCTCGCTGTACTTTTGGGTCGAAGGCACCAAGGTCGGCCTATTTGGATTGTTATCGTGGTTTATCACATGATTGTATGATGTAGTGATATATTAGATTTGTATCCTAGTATATAAGATGATGCTATGCTTAGTGATCTGTTAGATTTGTATGACTGTATGTATATGCTAGCTAGGGTTTGATATGGTATATGTTGATATGTGATGGTGTGTTGGGTTGAGGCGGTCCTGCTGTGTGCTGAAGGGCGAGAGACCCAAGGCGTCCCGTATAGACTGCAGGCTAGAGGGGCGTACCAGTCAGGCCGAAGACCCGAAGGACGTTCCAGATAGGCGGAAGGTCCGGTGAAGCGTACCAGTCATGCTGAAGGTCTTGTGAGCGTATCAGATGGGGCGTTGTAGTCACATTGAAGGCTCCATATGCATGCCGTTTGTTGGTGTTATTATGATTTTGTGTTGTGTTAGTACTTTGGGGGAAACTCACTAAGCTTTGGGCTTACAGTTTTTGGTTATGTTTCAGGTACTTCAGACGATTGCGGGAAGGCGAAGGTGTGACCGTACACATCCTCGTGTTTGGATTTATGATTTTAGGAAACTTTGATATGGAACATGTTTTGAAAACTATGTTGTAAACAATTTATGATTTTTGGGTTGTTTTTAAAAGTTTAAAATTTTCATGATTTTTATTGATGTTACAATAGTTGTCAAAGTAATACATAATTCTTGAATATTATAACTCAATGTATCACCCTATTATGTGTTTGACTCAACATTTCCATCTAATACATAATACTTAGTTATGTAGCTAAACTCATTAAGCTCCATTGATTACTTATCCTGGTGTCTTAATCCATTAAGACATAAGCTTAATCTCCTTTTAAGTCCTATTTCATTAATTGGAACTCATAATTCAATTTATAATTCATTCATTCATGACTTAATCACATAACCAACTTTTTATACCAAATATAATTATACTCCGCGTATAAATCATCTATACAACTTAATTGATCAAGACATAACTTCAGTTTCATTATATCACCACTTTCCAAAATTAGTGTTCATAACCTTTTTTTCTCGGTTTCAATCATCTAACCATGATTCTAACATACAACAGCTACCCAAAATTTTATTTTGCTCACTATATTACCAACATCAAGATTTCCGTAGTATATGAGCTAGATTTTCGTCATTCCTCACCCTCTCTAATTTCACCATAAATCCATTTAAACGTGCAAGAATAAGGAATTTACATCCAGTTCAAGATATATATGCTTGATTCTTTATTTCCTTCGCATGTAGCTCCTCCTATTGCATCAAGCTCTTACAAATCACCATATGGAGCTTTGAAGGTCGAATATGTGGAAAAGAAATCACAACACCCAAATCTCCTATGTTTAAACATGTTTAATGTCGACGTTGACGCGCCACATCCTCTTTTTAATGGTGTGGACTCTCGATCACTTACGTGTCGTGTCTAACATGTGTACGTGTCATGTGAAACATCACCACTTTAAATATAGCAACATATTGTCTCACGTGTCACTTATCCCTTTGCCTACGCGTCGCGTTCACAAAGTACATTACCATTTTCAATACTTAGAGTATTTTCAGCAATTCACCAACGTCGTTCTCGTTGGAAATACATTGCGTAGTATTTCATTTGTCTTATCAATAAATTATATTTCTCATAAATTACACGGATGGTCCTTATGGTTTGGGCAATCTGCATGTTTGGTCACTAACTTTTTTTTTCTCACTCATACGTTTTATTAAACTTTATTTTGTTGTGCATTCCGTCCCTACTGCTAGACGTGACATAAACATTTTACCCTTATATTTTTTTATTTTTCTTAAATAGTTTTTTAATCATTATGTAAAGAGTTAATACTTATACTTCAGCAGTCTCATCCCCATCCATCCTACTCCCTACACCCGGTCACCTTACAGAAGATTAAAACCACATAGGATGTTTGATAGCACCACATTGAAGGCTTTGGACCTTACTTTCAATCACCATAATTCATGTGTGTTTACAGAAAAGTAAAACCATATCTGAGATAATTTCTAGAATGTATACCACAACATCTAGGATGTTTTAACAACACCATATCGGAGGCTATGAACCGAAAAAATGAAACAACATCTTGGATATTAACACAACATTGGAGGCTTCCATATCGAACACGAAATTATGCAAAAACTTACCAAAACCAATTTTGGATATCATAACATATAGGAATCAAACACATCTAAAAGATATGAGATTTCCAACATAGAATCTTGTAACTCCAAATCTGTCGTAGAACTTCGGTGTAGAACCTTGAATATCAATATAGATAGAAAACTTGCAAATCGATATAGAACATTGGTATAGAACCCTATAACGACAACGGTCTCCAATGACAAAAGAGAGGAACTAGGAGGAGGTTATTGGATGTGAAAGAGTACGGTGAGATGATTGGTAAGGCCGGTGGTGGTTACGACAGGCCTCCAGAGATCGGGCGTGGTGTCATCGACGGTATGGCTTCTAGAAAAAAAAGAAGTTTGTTCTTGACTTCATTGAAAGCGATAATAATATTTAGAGGATAAGAGGCGTTGAGATGGTGGGTCATTTCACTCATTTGGCTATAATAAATAAATAAATAAATGGTATAAGCAACAAATCATCTAATTTACTCTAGATGATAATAGTATAACAAATTGTTAAAAATACATAATTAAAGGCCAAATAATAACTTTACACATGCAACGGAAAAAATTAATGGTGTTTGTGAAAGGGACTTGATTCAAAACAAACTAAAAGCACAAGAACGAGGCGGCAATTTTTTTTTCAGAGACTCAATCTGTAATTATCAAATTACAGACTGATAAATATAAATTAAGGGCAAAGTGAAAAAGATAAATCCAATATAACTAAGCCTAAACAAACCGAACCTGTAATATTATAAGTCAATGGACGGAACCCATAAAAACCAGCAAACCACACTAATTTTCTGATATAAAAATGATATACGCCAGTTTATAAACTCTTTAAAACTTTTGTTGTGAGCTCTTTAATGCATGCATTGATTGAAGAGAAGCCTGTCCATTTGAAAGTATTTAATGATACCTTTTGCACCCATTAAATATATTAAATGGCACATTTACCCTTTTTTGGACTGATTACCTTTTTGACCTTTCCTTTTGAAGATTAGGTTAGTCAACCAACCCATGGGTCCTCACTCAGTCCTCACATCTCGTATTATCAAGTTTTTCTTTATTTTATGGACAAAATATTATTTTGTATCAAAATAACAGCAATAACCCATACACTCTTGAGAAGACAACAAACTAGTCGAGTCATACAAAATCATAATTATGTTCACATGACCAATATCTCAACGATTTTCCAGTGAAAAAAATATACCGATGAACACATGACTAACATGTGTAGCTATAGCCCATTTCAATAAATGAAACATGTAAAAACTTGAATAACTAGAAAATATCTTTAGAAATTGTGTTCAATAAAACAAAATAACCCCAAATATAAACACAAACTTGATTAGTTACATATTTCGAGCCATACGAGATTTGAGCTCAAATAACTTGATCGCAGCGCTAAAAGACAAACATGTTGCAACTATGTAAGTAAAAAAAAAAAAGGAATATTCTTAATTTGAATTTATTTTGTTTTTCTGTTTGAATAAAAAATATACAGATTTATTTTTATACATTTGTAGAGAACTTTCACATTGATCACGTCCAGCAAACAAACTAAGCAGAGAAAGTTGAGTTGATGGAGTGAAGGAAATCAAAGTCGTTCCCCTATGACCCAAATCCCAATACCAGACCCACAATTAAACAAAAAACATAAAATTTGTCATTTATTCACAAATATACATGAGAAGTTGAGAGCTGAGAAAGATATAGAGCGAGAGATCACCCCACCCTAACCCTGCCATCAAAGAATTCGGATGCATCTTGCAACTAATGTATCAACCTGTTGTTCCATTTGACATAAAAAAAAAGGTCAACTTATTTAGTCAAAAGTCAAACATACTAAACATTTCCGGTTTCAAAAATCAATAATAAAAAAGCGGCAAAATAGACAGAGCAGGTAACGAGTCGATACTTTTTTGTTCGTTTGTTTTGAATTTTATGAATAACTAATGTGATTACAAAAACTAAATGATGACAATAATAACTTGATTTTTTTATAAATAAAGAGAGGTAGCAACTATTTGAATACACGTCCATTTTTGGCAATTGGACGAAATTGCCACCTCTAATCGACTATAAGAAGAAATGATATGTGGCAAAATGGGTGGGCAGGTAAATTTTCACAATTTTTTGTTTTTATTTTTGAACTTTACCCATGGAGCATTCGAGTAAAATATAAAACCCCAATTGGCCCGGAAAGTAATAGATATGAATGGAAAAGTCAAAATGTGTAGTTAGTTAGTTACCTTCTTCAGAAAGGTCAAACATGCCACCAAGAAGTTCATCCTCCTCCCCTTCATTCTCTGAGGTGACCCTCCCGTCGCCATCAGTTTGACCATAACCGATTATGGGTGCGGTTAGCTTACTGCAACCACCCGGTTCAACCACCTTACAGTAACCCTCCTGAAAACCTACCGCTTCTTTCTGAACCGGAGACACACTAGCTACTTCCTTGATATCAAAATGGTTGGATGTTAAGAATGGTCGATTGCCATTGTTCACTGGATCAAGATCAAGCAAATTCTCAATCCTTCGGGATGATCCTGAAAAAAACAAAAATAAAAAGTTCCAAAATATTACATTAGATTGGTTGATTTAGATTATATTTTATGTTGATACAGGTACAAGTTCTTCTATACCTCCATCCGAGCTTTCAGTAGAGCTAACCGATGCTGGCTTTGAAAGACAGATGACAGATTCATCACTGGCCTTCTCTCTATCTTCACCAGATTCCAAAGACGGATTTTTTTGGGCAGAATAGACTCTGTGGAACAAATCAATACAGTTTTAAGAAATTTATTTGACTATTATTAATCCAATATCTAAAACCCTCGTGTGTCCAGCCAAATAAATAAAATCAATCATCACCTGTCATCCCAGCCTGCTTTGATGGTATTGAAATGCTCCAAAACTGGTAACAAATCCTTTCTTCTTATGTCAACTTCATAACACGGAATGTTCTCAATCTGAGCCTCTCCACCTCCAAATCCCTCCACATTCACACATCTCATCGCATAAAAATGCACCTGGACAAAAAACACAACAAATCAGTCGTAAATAGAGCAGCATCAAACTAAAAGTATGCTAAGATTAGATATTTAGATGTAGCAATTTCGACCCATGTATAGGTAAATGGGTCGACTTGGGTCACAATAAAAATAAAAAATAAAAAATAAAAAATAAAAAGTCACTAGAAAGAAAAAGGGTCAAAATTTGCCACATGCATTTAAAAAAGGGAAATGTCACGAAATCCCTTATTCTTTGCTCCTTTTCCCGTAAAATCCATTATCGAAAATTAAATTCCATGAAAGCTATTCCAGATTTTATATAATGACTTTTCCGGAAGGTTAACAAATCTCAAATGAATTTCATGGATAACTTTATGGAAAATTAACAGGTCTTTGATGGGTTTTATAGAAAGTCAAGCCTTAGGTGGTTTTTATTGAAGATTTTATGGAAAGCCAACAAATCTAAGATGACTTTCATGGAACTTTTAGAGGGTAAGAGAATTCTAAGATGACTTTTATGAAAAGTTATGGAAATCTAAATTCTCAAATGGCTTTCAAGGAAAACGACTTTTCCAGAACGAGGAACAAAATATAGATTAATTACTTTTATAATAAATGTTATTTAAAAAAAAAAAAAAAAAAAAAAAAAAAAAAAAAAAAAAACAAACAAACAAACAAACAAACTAACATTTTGACCTGTTTTTCAGACAAGGCCTATTTTTTTTATTTTTTATTTACAATTTAAACCAAAAGTTTACAGGTTTCCATCCGGTAAAAAAGGTCTTTTCCAAAAAAGTGATCAAATTGTTGTGTCGCTTATGCAAACAAGATTTTATGCTTATTTGCATAACAAACATAATATTTTGGCCACTTCTTCAGAAAGACCTAATTTTTTTTAACCAGTTAAAAAGTCAAAAAATAAAAGGTTAGGTCAGACTTTTGGTTTCAATTGTAAAAAAAAATAACTTTAGGTCTTATCTGGAAAAAGGGTCACCATGTCAGGTTTTCCTTAGAAATAAATAACCCTATGATAAAGATAGTTCTTGTAATAACATTTATCATTTCAATTATCTATAAAACTAAATACATGGACAAAAAGCATTTGCTGGCTGACCCAACCCGTTTTAGCTCAAACTAAAAGTTTACCCATTTTGGCTTGAACCTGCTTTCACATGTTACCCGACCCACCCATTTTTCCACATGTACTAAGAGTTTAAGATGTATACCTTGGTATTTTGCCATACTGGTAATCTCCCAGAGTTTATTTGGACCTCCGCATTTGACAGAAACCAATGTGCCCTATCATTTCGCTTCACTGCATCACTTTTGACCAGATTTTGACCACCCATGCTGACATTACCTCTGGAGTTGTAAAATGACGTCTTAGAGCCTTGGCCAGTAACCGAAATGCATTCCTCCCTTTCTGGAGAATCCAACCTCCTACAAACTTGCCACCATTGACGAGATTCAAATATCACTCCTGACTCCTCATCTTGGCCCAGTTGATACTGAGTTCTTGAACCAACATCAATCTGGGTCCCCATTGATGGCAGAAGTTCATATTGAATTGCATATCCAGATGGAGTATAAATCAACAGAGATTCCAAGGAATTACTGTTTTTTGAAACATCATGATTACGGTAAGCCATAGAGTTGTGGAAAACAGAAGCAACAGCACCAGAGGGCATTTGTGTCCTTCCGACCACAGAAGAAGCAGCATTGGTGACGGAATTGAGAAATCCAGAACTATTACTCTTGATCCTACCAACTACGGAAAGGGTAAGAGGAGCTGGAGGTGGTAAAGGTTGCTCATCTATGACGACGAATGACGGGGTTGACCACCATGGAAGAGATCGAACGGGATTGACTGATCGACTCTGGAATCCATGATTCCGATAGCTAGTGTCACCACCAAAGGGTGATAGAGCAAAAACATGACATGTACCCTTGGATGAAACAATAGAAATCCACTGACAGTAGCGACTAAAGCTTATGTCTTGGATAACCTGTCAAACAAATAAAATGAAGCATCAAGTCAGCAAATGAGTGCCACCAAGGGCATGTCTTATACTAAAAAATTATAGAGGTGGCAAAACAGGTTTTCTTAAATTAATGTGAGGTTGGGTTGACCAGTAAATGTTTTTTGTCCAATTTTGTAAATATTGTTAGACATGATTACAAAAGCTAAATTATTATAACAAAAACTTAAGGGGCATTTGGTTTGCAGAATGTTTTTGGATAGAATGAATTCTATCAAAGGAATTGAAATATGAAGGAATTGTAATCTGTTATGTATTTGGTTGGCGGGAAATGGAATGGAATTCAATAGCAAGAACTGAATAAATTTTAAATTCGCTAATAATTAATTTTTTACTTTTTTTTTTATTTCAATACAAATAATGAGGGTATTTTGGTCTATTAATAGAAAAGAGAGAATTGAATTGAATTCCTTCCACCCAACCCTAGGAACCCATCAAATGTGGAATTTGACAGAATTAAACTCCATCCAGTTGGCAACCAAACACACCATAGAATGGAATCTCAAATTCCAATTCCATCGATTCCACCAGAACCCACAAACCAAATACGCCCCGGATTGTAAAAAGAGATTGATGAGGTTGTATGCTTGTGGTCGCACTTCGGGTGACCCCATTCCCTTTTCATTTTACCCATTTATAGGTAAATGAGTCGAAATTGCCACCTCTACATAAAGAAATAGAAAAAGAATTGTGTACTAACAGCTGATGTTATGCCACGATGCAGTTTGTAAAGAAGCACATGAGAGGAACTCCAGTCATGGGTTTGATTGCTAGAACCACCTCGAGTACAAGGCATGATTCGGAAGATATTTACATTATTGCCATGTATTGAGGCTGTAACTAGAAGGGTTCCACGTGGATCAAAGCATAATGCAGACAGTGGACTGGAATGAGCTCTAAACTGTGATATAACAGCTTCTGAAATAACATCCTTCACGATGACCTGCAGAAAATATATAATTAGTGAATCTCTCATCCACAAGGGAAAGATCAATTAAATCCTTGCTAAAAAAAGCCAGTAGAACTGACCATTCCCGCATTATCTACTTCTGAAGAAGCATTCATGACTTTCCAGCCTGGATTTGATGTCATAGGAGAACCAGGACGATCTTGGAGCATCTCTGGATAGTATTTAGAGAAGGTTTTATAGCCTTTGTCACCGAGGGTGATAATTCCAGCAGCCAATTGTTTGCTTGATTCCATTGCATAACGAGCCACCAATGAACCATTGCTTGGTGAGGTGGATGGGCTAATACCAGGAGTAAGGTTCTTCGGGCTTAAGTGACCTGTGTTTGATACAAGCAGTTTGTTTGAAGCATAAGCTAACCACCGTGGACCCACAGCCAATGGACCATACCCAATGTTAACCCCAACTCCAACCATTCCTTGTCCTCCAAATTGAGGAACTGGATAGGTTGGAACAGTGAACTTATTCTCAAGTGTGACTGCATCTATACAGTGTATCTCTTTTTCAAGACCCACAGCTACTATCAGAGGACTACATCTGACCATAAAAACAGTTGACCTGAACCTGAGAACCTTCACGTAACAGTTGGACTGAAGGGAATAAAACCGCACTGCAGTAGAACCCACAGAGGTTCCTGACTGATGATGAGACACAACTGAACCATCCCTGCCAGGTGGACTCAAATAGCTTCGATTTTGACCCATGGAGGGTGTGGGCCTGGTGGCTTCATCACCTGCAACCACTATTAGCAACGGATGTAATGGTAGGAACTTCTCATTGCCATCAGGGTTTGCAGGAATATGCAGCAACTGTAGGAAAGTGACAGGGCCATCACGCTTTGAAACAAGCTCAGTAAAATCAGATGCATCCTCCACATCAATCACTTGAAAACCAGTCTGATAACCAAGCAATAGAACATGTCTGAAGGAAGTGGAGCCAACTTCTAATCTGTCGAAGCCAGCCCATGTTACCTGGTTACCATCAAAAAAAATTTAAGATAGGGGTTCTTGAAGAATGTGGCAGTAGAAATATTTGAGAATAAAAAGGAGAACCAAAAATAATCAGCAGACAGGTAATTAACATATGATAATACCACCCATGATCAATAACTCCATTTATCTTTGTATCATGCATTTATGAATTCTTATACCTACAAACATATATTATCCAAATTCCAAGACATACTAGATCATTTATGGTGCCTTATTATGCACCAACACATGACATGAATTATAAGTTTTCATATCTGCTCATGACTGCAGAGAGTTGTAATTAACAAACATAATGATAATCATTTAATCTGATCCAGTATACTTACTTCAATAATACAAGTGTACAACCAAAAAGGAATCATATATCAACAATCACGATGTACAAGTCCATTTATCTTCGCATCATGCATTCATGGAATTATGTACTTATAAAAGTTGAAGACATAGTAGCACAATCCATTGTCCTATTAAGCACAAATAACGTCATATGAACTTTTTTAAGTTCTCAAATCAGCCGATGAATCATAATTACACAATATTGTAATAAACAAACATGACAATTGCTAAGAGCTATTTCGCTTGATCTTATCCAGCATACTTACTTTAGTCATACAACCAAAGATACTCAGCAGATACTTAGTGGACATAGAAGGAATCAAGGAATTTTTTCATATTGTCATACATCAGCTCCCATGGTGCATATTTCTATTTAGCTTTGCATCTTACATTCATGGATTAATATTACTTATAAACAAATATTGTCCAGACTCCAATAGCCTTCCACCCCTATTATGCTTGAACAACATCACATGGACTTGTAAATTAACAAATTAGCTCATGATTGCACAGATTTGTAATTAACAAACACGCCGATGCTAAGAGGTATTCCAGTTGATATCATCCAGCGTGATTATTCTAATCGTACAGCCAAAAATACTCAACAGACAATTAATTAACATATATAGTAAAAAGTATATAACGTCGATCAGAAAAACAAACACCTGATCTCTCTGATCGTCTCCGGAAGCTGCAATCGAAGCCGCGACGGAAGCACCGGCGGAACGAACGACGGTGCTAGCATTAGTAGACACAGTCTTAATACAAGAAGATATAATCTTCAAAGAATTAGGCAACAATCCGGTATTCTTTCCTTTGCCTTTCTTCATCCCTCACCTGAACCTCTCCCAACCACCACCGACTCAGCAGTGAAAAAAATTCCGTCACCGTCCTCCACCGCCACCACCGCCGTAGCTGACGCCTCTAGCCTATCAACTATGATCATCCGAGAGCGTAATCGAATTGATTTTTGTGTCGTGGAAGTAATCGCAAGTGTGTTCTTGGTTTAGGTTTGACTTGAAGATTTGATTGAAGATTTCCCAAAATTTTGTGTTCCTCAAAAGCCTCCTGTTGTTGAGTTGATTTCTCCCAAGGTCAGATTACTTCCATTTTAAATAGGTGAACGAGTGAATCTACCCACAAATATTATTTGCTCGTAAAAAAATACACAAAAGATTACGACATTTAAAATTCTCTAAAAAAAGCTATAAGTTTTAACATTTGGGGTGTTTGAAATTGTTTATTTATATTTTTTTCAATAAAAATATTTATTAGCTTGTTGGATGTTAAAATGGAGTTTTGAAAAGATATTTGGTTTAATTTGTTCGGTAGCAAAACGTTAAAAGTTGATATACTGGTATTTGACAAATGATGTTTATATGTGTAATTAGGAGATGATTTATCAAAAACTCTTTAAATAAATCAATAAGTAAAGAATCATGGGTGTTTGGTGAAAATATGAGTTTTGCAAATCATATCATTTTACATGAACCTTTTAAATTTCATCTAAATCCAAAACTAAAAATTATTGTGTGAAAATTTGTAATGATGTCACTAAGTTTTCATTCTTGCTAAACTAAATTGATCGTCATCATAACTTGTTAGTTTTATTAACACGTGACATATGAATATTAAATGATACATTTTAATTATATTGTATATTCATAAGTAAATATTACATGGTATATTTTGTTTATATTTTATACTCATATGTAAATATTATGTTTATATTGTATATTGTATATTATATATGATATATTTTACTTTATATAGTATATTACACATGTGATGATTACATTGTATATCCTCCTTATTTTGTACATTCACATATGAATATAGATTTTATATATTATATGGTATATTTATGTGTGAATAATGCATGGTACATTCATATGTAGGTGTAATTTTTATAAGTTTTTCACATGTAAATAACATATAACCAAACATCTTAGTTTTGTACCCTCGATAAACATATATTGAATCATGTGTAATGGTATATTCGCATGTGAATATCACATGATATATTCATATGCAGTAATTATATTGTATATTCACATATTAGTATTACTTGGTGTATTTATATGTGATAATTATACCTTATATTTATATGTGAATATTACATGATATATTCATATTTGCATGCTACATGATATAATCATATATGAATATTACATCATATGGTAAATTTACATGTGAATAATATATGACATATTTAGTTTATGCGTTTCATCAAACAATTGGAATGCACACAAGTTAACTTATATATTTATGATAAAAACATTCACAAATAGACTATTTAAACTCCACATATCAATAGATCAACATATAATTCCATGAAAAGCGTATCAATATAATTTTTAGACAAAACCTCATAAACGGTCCCACATGGTTTTTCGAATTTTGGGATATAGTCCCTAAGTTTAAAAAAACTCATAGATGGCTCTTGTGGTTTCAAAACTTTTAACAAGTAGTCCCTGTGGTTTCAAAACTTTTAACAAACAGTCTCTCACCCAAAAAGACTTATTTACCCTTTTTAATTTATTTTATGTTTTTTAATTAAAACCATTTAGAAAAGAAATAATTAACCTGGACCCACATCTATCTCTTTCACACACATACACTCTTTCTCTTTCTCTCTCTCTCTCTCTCCCTCAAAACATACTCTATAAAGACACATACTACCCACAAATGTTATCTTCTTTCCTCCACCACCTCTTCTAACCACTTGTCGTTTTCAACTCTTCTATTTATGAACCATACAAGGAGTCCAAACGTCACCCAAACAATGAAGGAGGTTTGAAAAGATATAAACCTCTCCATCATCAACCACCTTGCCGATGACACCAAAGGTTACTGTCGCTACCACTGAGGTGTATGATGCGTGTAACACTTGAAATGGGTATGGTTCCTTTAAGCCCTTGTAATTAAGATTATTGCATTTCGGCCCAAGTGGTTAGTAAGTGGGGTGTACCATAGGGTACGCTTAGCGTACTAGCTAAGAAGCTAGTACGTGGGGCGTACCATAGGGTACGCTTAGCATACTATTTGAGAAGCTAGTACGTGGGGCGTACCATAGGGTACGCTTATCATACTATTTGAGAAGCTAGTACGTGGGGCGTACCATATGTGTACGCTTAGCGTACTAATGGGAATGTTCATCACGGGTTCGAGCCCCGTACGTTAGGCATACGAGGGTTACGATGGGCGTGCGAGAGGGTTAATGAAACCCTAAATTTGTGGTGTTGCACCCTAAATATTCACCTTAAGTCCCAAGAATCGGCCTCTTTATTAGCCTCCATTGTCCTAAAACCCTAATAGCATTTTTGAGTGTTCTTGACCTTTTGGGGTGTTTCCTTGGTTAAATGGTGCCTTTGGTAGAAGAAGGAGTTTGTGAAGAAGCTTTGTTGGAGCTTGAGCTTGTAGATCCAGAGATTAGGCACCTTTCTCAGTTGCAAGAAGGTGTAAAGTCTCAACCTTGATATTTATATGCTTAGATCTCTTCATGTTATGGTTATATGCTTCTTTGTCCCTTTTTGGTTGGTCTTGATGATTTAAGGCTGTTTTAGAAGCTAAATCTTGTAGATCTGGATGTTTGGAGAGTTCTTTAAGCTTAAAGGTACAAACTTTATGGTGTTTATGATCTCATGCATGTATTAAGTCATTTATTAAGCTCTTTTTAGCTATAAGAGCCTCATTAAGCCATGCATGCACGTAAAGTTTGGCATCCCTAATTTCACGGTCATTTTAAAATTTTTATTTATGCTTATTTAAAAATCAGAGTATCCATTTTAAAGAATAATATTACGGAATTTGTTCACAGAAAAACATGATAAATATGTTATCAAAGCATTTCTGACGAAATGTATTTTAATTATATTAAAACGTTGGGATGTCATCGTCAATACAGAAACATAAGCATAAACAGATCTTACATTCATTTACATTAATGAATTAAATATCCTTTAATCTCTCAGTGTAATGTATCTTCGCATTGATACCTGTGATACAAATAGGCTGAGTGGGTCAGGTTAGGAAACTTGGTGAGTACATAAGTTTTCAACCCATAATAGGCTGCCTCATGTTTAGATTCGGCTGATCCATGAGGTACCTCAAACTCTTGTGGTCTGTGTAGATGGTACAACGGACCCCATAGAGGTAATGACGCCAAATCTTGAGGGCGAACACAACAACCCTCAGCTCCAAATCATGCGTCGGGTAGTTCGCCTCGTGAGGCTTCAGCTGCCTCGAAGCGTAGGCGATGACATGCCCTCTCTGCATCAGTACCGCGCCCAAACCTGAAATGGACGCGTCGCGGTACACAAAAAAATCCTCCATGCCCTCTGGCAGGGCTAAGATTGGCGCTTCGCACAATCTCTGTCTCAATGACTCGAGTGCAGCCTGCTGCTCAGGCCCCCAACAAAAAACCACGACTTTCCTCGTTAGCCTAGTTAGGGGTACGACTATTTTGGAGAAATCTTGGATGAATCTCCGATAGTAGCTGGCTAATCCTAGGAAACTACGAATCTCAGATGGAGACCTCGGAACCTCACATCTCATCACGACATCTACTTTGGCCGGGTCCACCGATATCCCGTTCTGGTTGACAAGATGCCCTAGAAACTGCACCTCGCGCAACCAGAACTCACACTTGGAGAACTTAGCATACAAGTTCTCCCTTCTCAAAGTCTCCAGAACCTCTCGCAGATGCTCCTCGTGCTCCTCCTGCGTCTTGGAGTAAACCAAGATATCATCAATAAACACTATCACAAACCAGTCTAACATCAGTCTACACACGCGGTTCCTGAGGTCCATGAACGTGGCAGGAGCATTGGTGAGCCTGAAGGACATCACCATAAACTCGTAGTGGCCATAGTACGTCCCGAACGTAGTCTTCTACACATCCTCCTCTCTGACCCTCATCTGATGATATCCTAAACGCAGATCAATCTTGGAGAACCAAGATGCTCCCTGTATCTGGTCAAAGAGGTCATCAATCCTCAAGATTGGGTAACGGTTCTTCACCGTTACCTTGTTCAGCTCCCGATAATCTATACACATCCGATGCGACCCATCCTTTTTCTTCACAAACATAATTGGAGCTCCCCAGGGAGAACTACTCAGTCTAATGAATCCCTTATCTAACAGCTCCTGCAGGTGTGTAGACAACTTCTGCATCTCAGGAAGAGCCAACTGATACGGTCCCTTGGCTATCGGAGCTGCACCAGGGACTAGGTCGATCCTGAACTCCACTTGTTGCTTCGGAGGTATCCCAGGAAGCTCCTCTGGGAACACATCCGCGTAGTCTCGCACCACCGGAACGTCGCTCACCGTCTCCTTACCCGCCTCCCGTGTATCCATGACATAAGCGACATATCTTGCGCAACCCTGCTGAAGGTAACGCCTCGCCCTTGCTGCCGAACATAAAGTTGACCCTTGTTGTGGCCTCTCGCCCTAAATCACTAACTCTCCCCCTCCTGGGGTCCTGACTCGCACCAACTGGTGTGCGCAATCTATCACTGCCCCATTGGGGCTCAACCAATCCATGCCTATAATCACCGTGTTCCCTCTCAACGGAATAGGAACCAGGTCTACCAGGTAACACTCCTTGAATAATCTCAAAACACAATATCGGAAGACCTCGAATGCTCGCACTGGCCGGTTGTCCGCAATATCGACCTCTAGAGGGTAATCCAACATGCCCGAAGACTCAGGAAACTTCTTGCTAAGCTCAAGAGAGACAAATGATCGGGTAGCACCCAAATCAAACAATACCTGAACCGGGATACCGTTCACATGGAACGATCCTAAACAGAGCACATACATAACATATCAAGATCACAACAGCATATCATAAAAGCATAAACAAGAAGTCATACCCGTCACTACATCGGGTGCAGCACGTGCCTCCTCGGTAGTCAACTGGAAAGCCCGACTCCTCACCACTGGAGCCTCAGCCTTGGTCTGTCGGCCATCAGTAATCTGCATGGTCGCTGGAGCTGACGCCTTCACTGGCGTTGCTGCTGTCAACTGGGGGCAGTTGGCCTTCTTGTGGCCCCTCTGGTTGCAGTGGAAACTCAGCAACTCAGACGTCTGAATAACCGGTGCAGGGGCAGTACAATCCCTGCTGAAGTGCCTCGTCTTGCCGCACTTGTAGCAATCCGACGATCCCAACCTACACGCCCTCTCATGTGGCCTGCCGCATTTCCTGCAGCGGCCTAGTACTGACTGGCCCTTCGGCCTACCATATGATCCTTTGGGCTTCTTCCCCGAAGCCCCAGTCGTCTGCCCCTCCTTTACCTTCCTCTTCCGGACATGCTCCAGATCGATCTCCCTCTCCCTTGCCTTGGCAATCATGGAATCCAGGGTAGGGCAAGCTGAGAAACTAACATGCTCCTGAATGTCGGCTCGCAGCATGTCATGGTAGCGGGTCCTCCTCGTATCCTCATCTCCCGCATACTGGGGCACCAGCAATGCCCTCTCCCAGAACTTGGCAATGATCTCCGCCACAGTCTCCGTAGTCTTTCTCATATCCAAAAACTCCCTGGCTAACTGTTGGAGCTCCACTGCAGGTGTGAACTCTGCTCTGAACCGGGTCACAAAGTCCGGCCAGGTCATAGCCTCAACAACCAAGGCTCCCAATGAGTCACCAACAGACTCCCACCAGTCGCTAGCTCTGTCTCTCAAACACCTTGCTGCATATCTCACCTTCGACCCCTCGGGGCAAAAGTTGGTCAACTGCGCTGACTCAATGTCCGCAATCCATCGTCTGGCAGCAATGGGGTCCTTCGCCCCATGGAAATCCGGCGCACCACTGCCCCTGAAGTCCTTAAAGGACAGTGTGCGCGATCCTGATTGGCTGGTCGCCATGTCACTCCTGAACGCCCTAAGGCGATCCTCCATCAGCTCAACAATCCCTTCCTTGATCAACCCAAAGATGACTGGGGTCGCATCAAGGATGCCTCTAGTGATCTCTGACGCGAGACGCGATGAACTCGCGTAGCCTCTCATCCACTTCGGAGCCTGAACCCGAACCCGATCCCTCTTCTAAGTTGCCCACTGTTGGGCTCGGACGTAGTACCACCATTCTGCAATACATCATGACAACCATCAGTGATACTGGTACATCTAGAGGGATCACACCCATCACAAGTTCCTTGGTCTTGCCTCAACCTTCCTTAATTCGAGTACGGATCCTCTGCTTTCAGTAGTACGGGTCATATTACCTTCCACATTTATCTGTACTTTCCTCAAGGACTGCCTTAACCCTACCAAGTCCCTTTTACCACTGCTGATCTCTGCTACTCTCATCCTAGGCTTACCCTAGGGAACCTATGACTCCACCCAAACCGGTCCTCAACTGCTAAAGGCTTCCTTGTGATGCAAATTATCCACCACCTGAATACCATCACATGTGACGGGGCTCAGATAATCCTTCAAGTAAAAGACTCATCCCTACAACAGTTAGACTCGAACAAGAGCTGCGCAATAGGGCCAAATTCAATACTATGAGATTATTCAATCCTAATCACATATGACGCGACGTACTCACCTAATGCTTAACTCCCATCATTCAGAGCCCTACAATCACGAAGCAAGCAACATTCAGACACAGGAAACTACTCAAGCAACTTTATTCTCCTAACGACATACTGTACCAGCATACAATGTGAGCTCATACTACCAGGCATAACCTAAACAGGCTATCCTATTATTGTCTACTCAATACTAGCATGCAATTCTCATAAGATGAAGCACATAAAGCAGGCACATAAGGAATCATTCCTAGATCCTTAGTCCTATTCTAGTATGTTGTTCTACCGAAACTGATAAACATAATATAAACTTGTATGGGTACTTTGGGGAATACTTACTTGAGCTCGGCTGGTCGCGCACATCACACACTTTGTTCTTTCCCAAAACTCTTTTATCTTAGCTTTTAGGAAACCATTTTTCTTGTAAAAAAATCTTTTAATCCCTCGATTTGAGTCCAGACACTCCCACGGGTGTGTCCGAATCCCTCAAACCAGGGCTCTGGTACCAACTTGTAACGACCTAATTTTCAAGTTCAAAATTTTCATTTTAATTAGCTGACTCATAAAAACATTCATAAGAAAATACTGTGAAATCACATCATCTCATAAAACAATGTATCATGCCTGAAAACCCAATTCATAAAATTAGGAATATGTCAGAGTATAATCCCAGAATATCCATAGTGCGGAAAACAAAGAGTGTGTGTATGATGTGCCGCTACCGCGCCAGCTCCTTCCCCTTCGCTGAAGAGGTACCTGAAACCAAAATTGTAAACTGTAAGCACGAAGCTTAGTGAGTTCCCCCATTGTACCACATACCATACAATCACATAGCATACATACTGCCAAGAAATTCTAGGATGCCCGACCTACCCGGTACGACTATTCTGGGGTGCAGACCTACCCGTACGGCCATTCTGGGGAGTCGACCTACCTGTGTCAAGCCATTCTGGGGTGCTGACCTAGCCGTCAGTCCTAACAACCAACCCTCGGGGACTATTCCACCCTTACTACTACTATCACATATATCATAACATAAACATACTGTCAAACATATCTGGGGTGTCCGAACTACCCTTCGGTTCTAACAACCGAACTTGGGGACTATTCCCCTCCTACTACCACTATAACATATAACATATCATGCTAGCATATAAACATGTCATCACATACTGTTAGACATATCTGGGGTGTCTGACCTACCCTTCAGTTCTAACAACCGAACTCTACTACTATCACATATAACGTATCATGCCAGCATATAACATATCAGGTAGTAGTAAACCTAGATGATATCACAAATACAATCATCTAACATACAACTCCTACTAGTGGGCTGACATTGTGGCCTTAGACCCACCGCTACTGGAAGGTAACTCACCTCGAACGAGTAGCTGCTGATAATCTGTGCGGGAAACCTCTGTCTGCTGCTACTCCGGAAATCCTCCGGCTATAATCCCCACAAAAAACTCATTCAGAAATTGATATCTACTCTTGGGGTAAATGACTACTTTACCCCCAATCAAGTCCAAGTCAAAGTCAACTGCCAGTTGACCCGACTCCTCGAGTTGGGTCGTCAACTCGTCGAGTCCCTAACCCTTTACCCGTCCTTATCCACAACTCGAATCGTCGAGTTTGGCAACGACTCGACGAGTTCCTCCTCTATACGAACATCGAATGAACCTTCATCCGACTCGCCGAGTTGTATGAGCAACTCGTCGAGTTCACCTTCATCTAATGAACAAGTTCTGACATTGACTCGCCGAGTTGTATGAACAACTCGTCGAGTTCATCTTCAACCATAAGGAGATTGCCTTGGACTCGCCAAGTCTGTTCTAGCACTCGTCGAGTCCCATGCACTCCAGGTCTAAGGCTAAATCCAATACATTGGGTCACTCCTTCGGACCTTCTACAACCCTTCTAACACCCAACTGTGTTCTTTTGACCCTCAACATATATGGGACTTTATGCCTTGGACTCGTCGAGTCCCAGGAGCGGACTCACCGAGTCGATAACGTCCACACCCTAAATCCTCGATTTTTGATGTACAACCTTTGACCAAAAGATAGATCCAAGCCCCTAAGCTCGATCTAGCACATAAAGTTTCGAACTTTACGTGCATGCATGGGACTTTTGAGCCTAAAAGGCTCTAAAATGGATCTTATGTTGCATGGGACCTTCCTTGGGTGCAAAAGCAACCCAAATCTGCCGTGTGACTCCTCCCAAGACTTAGATCCGAAGTCTTGACCCCCTACCATGTTTGCAATCATGGTTGGCTACTTAATATGGCTTAACAACCCTAAATTTTCCCCAAAAAGGGATCTAACAAACAAGCAAGCAATCAAGGTACATACTTTATACCTTTCAAAGACTGTAAATAATGACCCCAACTCGAATCCTTCAGTCTCCTCTTGATCCTTCTATGCTCTTCCTTCTTCCTTGAGGTCAAAACCCACAAAAATCACTCAAAAGCCTTAGATCTTGCAGCAAAACACTTAGGGTTTGCTATGGAGGGTTAATGGGAGCAATAGGGACAAGTGGTGGCTGAAAGAGATGATTAAATAGGGTGCAACCCTCAGATTAGGGTTTTTGTCCAGTCAGAGCCTACTCGTCGAGTCCGGGACCCGACTCGACGAGTCCATCACTTAAATCCCGCGTCCCATCCCGCTTCTACTCGGCAAGTTGGTCCTTCAACTCGCCGATTCCCAGGCCAAAAATGCAAAATACTTAAATAAAATACATACCAAGAACCAGGTGCTACAAAAAGGGTCGGCATTGGTGCCTTAGACCCCGTTGATATAGTGAGAATAACTCACCTCACAAGTAGCTCGAAGTGATAAAGTTAAACTCCACCAAATGCAGGTCCAAGTCAAACACCTACATCCACCAATGATTCACTTCCATAAATTCCCAAATTACCAAAATACCCCCAGAAGTCAAACTGGTCAACCCTTGGTACAAGTCAAAGTCAACGGTCAAAGGCTACAGTCGGTGTTGACCCGACTCGTCAAGTGCACCGAGCAACTCGTTGAGTTCCTTAAGAACTCAGAAATAACCAAAACCCTGATTGACTCGCCGAGTTTCCAACCAACTCGTTGAGTTCTTGCGTGTCCAGATGTCATGGAAAACCCTAGCTGACTCGTCAAGTTCTCTTACTGACTCGTTGAGTCCATGCAGAATCAAATACGGGCAATCTTCATCCGACTCGCCGAGTCGACTATGCGACTCGTCGAGTTTATACAGTCCATTTCTTATCTAGATGTTTTTAAGCCGCCCCAAAGCTCCATGTTGTAGATCCATCTTCCTAAGGTACAAATTCCACGTAAAGTTGCAAACTTTACGTGCATGCAAGGTCTTAAAGGCTTAGAACACTAAAACCAAGTCTAGAATGAGGTTTAGGGCATGGTGAGGGGTTCATACGAGATAAAGTTGATAGCTTTATGAGTTTGAGACCTGGAGGAGTCCAGATCTGAAGTTGTAACTTCAGATCATGGCTAATACTCGAAATGACTCCCAAATATACTAAAGATGGCCCTAAACCTAAGCATGAAGAGATCTAGCTAAAGATAAGCCAAGGTAACGACTTGTTACATTCAAAATGATGCCAAGATGAAGTAGAGTCAGATCCATAAGCTCCTCTTTGATCCAATCTCCTTATACTTCAAGCCTTATTCACTAAATGCACCACAATCACTCTTTAATCCTCACAAACACTTAAGAACAAGGTCTAAGTTGTTTAGGGTTTATATTGTCTGCCAATAGGTGGTAAGGGACTAGAGGAAAGGACTTAAGGTCCTGTAAATAGGGTGCAAACCCTGAAAATTAGGGTTTCATCTTCCAGTTCCTACTGGTCGAGTCCAGGTCCTCCGACTCGTCGAGTAGGTCCAATAATCCACGCGGGCTAACCCGCCTCTACATGACGAGTTGGGGCAGCCAACTTGTCAAGTAGGTCCATAAACATGTACATAATGCTTCAAAACTCATACCTAGGAGTCGGGATGTTATAAGGATGCTAGATGTCTCCGTGACTCTTGCATGTGTTATGTACTCGTATGCTTACCGAGCGGGGCCCGATACCATTTTGTATGTTATGTATTTTCATGATTATTGCATGTGTTATGTATTCAAATGTTTATATGTTTATATATATGTTGAGCAGGGCCTGATGACTGACAGACTTGTATACTGATGTAACACCCTTAAAAATACAACCCGAAAATTTCATTTTTAAGTTAATCAATCATAAAATAAACCACATTGTTTTTCCCCAAAGCACGTAAACATAAAATAGTTTAGTTGTGCATTCCAACAATACATAAAATAGTAGTTCATATTGTTTATGTCAATTGCATGCTAGTTATAAGCTTAATGCTTTGGAAATACTATTACATGTATAATTAGAGAAAACATAGATCCAAGGCATTTAGGGTTGTATGTGCACCATAGGATGTTGTAGTATACTAAAACCCAACAAGGATATCATCAATAAACACTATCACCGACTGGTCTAACATCGGCCTAAACACGCGGTTCATGAGGTCCATGAACGCGGCCGGGGCATTGGTGAGCCCAAAAGGCATCACCACAAACTCGTAGTGCCCATATCGAGTCCGGATGGTCGTCTTCTGCACATCCTCCTCCCTGACCCTCATCTGGTGGTATCCTGAGCGCAGATCGATCTTGGAAAATCAAGACTACACTGAAGCTGGTCAAATAGATCATCGATCCTCATGAGTGGGTAAAGGTTCTTCACCATTAGCTTGTTTAATTCCCGATAGTCTACGCACATACGATGCAACCCATCCTTCTTTTTCATGAATACGATCGGTGCACCCGACGACGAGCTACTCGGTTGGATGGACCCTTTGTCTAACAGCTCCTACAACTGCATAGACAACTTCTGCATCTCTAGTGCGGCCAATCGATATGGTGCCTTGGCTATGGGAGCTGCACCGAGAACCAGATCAATCCGAAACTCCACGTGCCTCTCCGGAGGCACCCAGGTAGATCCTCCGGAAATACATCCGGGTACTCACTAATAACCAGTACCTCATCAATCGTCGCTCTAACCTGCTCCTGTGTATCCATGAAGTAAGCGAAAAACCCCGAGCAACCCTAATGGAGATAACGTTTGGCCCTGGCAGCCGAACATAAAATGGAGTTGCGCTGATCTCTCTCCCCCTGGAACACCAACTCTCCCCCACTTGGGGTCCGTACTTGTAGCTGCTGGTGCTCATAATCAATCACTGACCCATTGGGTCTCAACAAATCCATCCCTACTATCACTTTGTTCCCGTGCAGAGGGATGGGAACCAAGTCAATAGCGTAGCACTCATCGTACATCCTCAAAACACAACCTCGATGAACCCTCGATCCCTGAATGAATCACTCATCTGCAATCTCCACCTCTAGTGGGTAGTCTAACATGCTCGAAGACTCAGGAAACTTCTTGCAGAGCGCAAGAGATATGGAAGATTGGGCGGCCCCCGAGCCAAATAACACCCAAACAGGAATATTGTTATCGAGGAACGATCCAAAAACAAGACATATAAAAATGTAAATACTGTCATAGTGTAAAATAAGAGTTAAGGGAAAGAAACATACATGTCACCACATATGGTGTGGCCCGCGCCTCCTCGACGGTCAACTGAAAGGCTCGACTCCTCACCACTGGAGCATCCGTATTGTGTTGCTGGCCGTCTGTGATCCGCAGGGTAGCTGGAGCCGGCACCATCACTGGCGCTCCTGATGATAAGCTCGAATAGTGAGCCTTCATGTGGCCCTTCTGATTGCAATGGAAGCAAATTAGATCGGATGTTGGAATGGTAGGAGTGGGAGCGGTACAATCCTTGCTAAAGTGCCCGGTCTTGCCGCACTTGTAGCTGCCTGAGCTCCCCAACCTACAAGCTCCTTCATGTGGCTTGCCGTATTTCCCACAGCGACCCCGGACCTAATGTCCCTTCTACCTCAAGTTAAATCCATTGGGTTTCTTCGCATAAACCCCTCTTGTCTGCCCAGACTCCGCCTTCCTCTTCGCTATATGCTCCATATAAATCTCCCTCTCGTGTGCCTTAGATATCATGTCGTCTAGTGTCGGGCACGTTGAATAACTAACAAACTCCCTGATCTATGGTCTCAACATATCATGGTATTGAGTCTTCTTTATCTCCTCATCAGCTGCATATTATGGCACCAACAAAGCCATCTCCTTCAATTTGGCGGTGATCTCCGCCACAGTCTCAGTCGTCTGTCTCATGTCCAGGAATTCTCTGGCTAACTACTGAATCTCCACAGCAGGTGCAAACTCGGATTGGAATTGGGTCACGAAATCCAGCCAGGTCATGGTTGCAATGGGTGGGCCTCTCAATGCATAACCGACCTCCGCCCACCAGTCCCTAGCTCGATCCCTCAAAAGCCCCGCGACAAACCTGACCTTCGACCCCTCAGGGTAGAAGCTGGTCATCTGAGCACACTCGATATCCACTATCCATCGTCTGGCTGCAATGGGGTCCTTCGCCCCGCAGAAGTCTGGTGCTCCGCATCCCTGAATCCTTAAAGGAGAGCATACGAGTCCTCGACTGGACAGGTACCATGTCACTCCTAAATTCCCTAAGGCGATCCTCCATCGACTCAATGATACCCTCCTTGATCGACCCGAAGATCACCGAGGTTGACTCAATGACGCCTATCGTAATCTCGGATGCAATGAACTCACGCAATCCCTCATCAATCGGATCGGAACTCGTACCCGAACCGGACCCAGATCCTGAACCTCCTGCTCCATGACATGTCACCGCCATTCTGAAACAAACCATACAATTTACAGGATTATACATAATCATCGAAGGATCTCACACTCTGCCACTCCTGGTTCCTCGCAACTCTCCAAGAGTCGAGTACGAATCCTCTGCTTTTAGTAGTATGGGCCCATACTACCTTCCACATCTATCCATACTTTCCCCTTGGTTCGAATTGGGTCACCAAAGTCGCTCCCTATCCACACATACAACTTGCAATCAGATCACTCATGTTACTAATCTCATCCTAGGCTTACCCTAGGGTAATCTATGAACCACTCTTTACCATGAGCTGCATGAGATGCGCCTGCTACCTCTCCCTAACTAGCTCACAAACACCATTACATATTACTGGGACCAGATAATTCTTCGAATGAGAGGTCTCTCCCTACAACGGTTGGACTCAAACAAGAGCTGCACAATAGGGCTAAACCTAACCTTCTGAAATTATTTAGTCCTTGCAATATGTAACTTAGCGTATTCGGTTACTAGTTAGTTAGAGATAACTAGAACTCTTAATAGCACAAAGCAAGCAACATTCGACCATTGAGTAACCAAAACCAAACATATCCTAATCAGGCTATCGTATCACTGACTAACCAGTGCTAGCATGCAGTTCAAGAGACACATATAACATGCATAAAAGGCATCCTTCCTAGATCCTTAGCCCTAATCTAGCATGCAATTCTCATACACATACTGTAGGCATAGAAGGCATCCTTCCCAGATCCTTAGACCTAATTTGGCATGCATTTCTCATAATCATAACATATATAATAACGAACATGCACGATATCTTGGGTAAAACTTACTTGAACTCGGTTGATTGCACGCATCACACTCCTTGTTCTTTATCTAAAATCCTTATTTTAAATTTTAGAAAAAATATTTTTCTTTTAAAAATCTCTTAAACCCTCGGTTTGAGTCCAGACACCCTCGAAGGTGTGTCCGAATCCCTCAAACCAAGGTTCTGACACCAAAATGTAACACCCTTAAAAATACAACCCAAAAATTTCATTTTTATGTTGATCGATTTCATAAAATAAACCACATTGTTTTTCCCAAAACCACGTAAAGATAAAATAGTTTAGTTGTGCAATCCAACAATACATATAAAATCACCATCAGAGTCATAATCCCAAAATCACTAATGTGGAAAATCATGGTGTGATAAGATGCAATCAAGTCGGCCCTTTCCCCTTCGAGCTGGAAGTACTTGAAACCAAAATTGAAAATCGTAAGCATGAAGCTTAGTGATTGTCCCCCACCATACCACATACAAATCACAAACATACTGTCAGGCATATTTGGGTGCCCGACCTACCTTGTTGAGCATACCTAGGTGCTCAATCTACCAATGCTAGACATACAGGGGTGTCCATCCTACCCATGTCAGGCATACCTGGGTGCCCGACCTACCCATCGGTTTTATTCCAACCGATTACGGGGTCTATTTCACCCCTACCCCTACCACATAAATCATGTATATCACACATAAGCATCAAACAATACATACCACCTTAATAATTATCACAAAGACAATTACTAAGTCATCTCAATACTAGTGGGCTGGCATTGGTGCCTCGACCCACAATTTCTACGAAGGGAGACTCACCTCACTGTGTATGCCGAAATCGTACTCCTCGGTTGGCTCGTAACTGCTCTCCCTAAAGCATAATAAATTTCATAGTCAGTCTTTGGGTCCAAATAGAACTCCCCTATGGCCTAAACTTCTAATTCATGTCCCGATGCAAGGTTTCCTAATCCTTGGCCTATTGGGCCTCTTTCTCCCAAGGCCCAACTCCTAATTAAATTAAAGCCTAAGTCCATCCATTTAAGTTTCAAGGCCCATTAAGGCCCAATACCATATATCCTAGGTCTAGGACCAGAAGCCTTACTCCACAGTGGGTCATGAGGCCCAACAAATCCAGGACCAATCACCCAAGGCCCAAAAATCACGTTAACCGCTTTGCATGCGTCCCGGCGTACGCTGGCCTTGACCAGAAGCGGGAAACTGACCCGGAACGCGCAACGTACTAGGGGGTACGCCCAACGTTCCTGCCAGTCACCCTAAAGTCCTTCTTTTGACTTAATCCATTAAGTCCCAACGTCCAAAACATAGATCCAGGTCCTTTAAGACGTCCTAGACCATAAAGTTACAAACTTTATATCTTTGCATGCATGGATGGGGGTTAAAACATGATTTAAGTTCTTAAACACACTTTGTGACCATCTAACACTTGCCTGGTTGTGGCTTAACCATCAAGGGTCGATTTTTATGACTATAAATGCTACCAAGAGCTCAAACGGACAAGTCTTGTGGGCTGGAACTACCAGAACACAAGAAATCTCAACTATGGAGTCAAAATGTCACATAAAACACCCTAAAACTACAACTAAGCATCCAATGGTCAAGTTTGAAGCTTGATACCTCAAATGAGTCAGAAAAGATGCTAAACTCATGGATCTACAAGCTCTTCCCACGTTCTTGCTCCTTCTTTTAACTTATTCTCCTTCAAAACCACCAAAAATCACCCAAAAGTGCACCAAATTAGCTCACAAAGCATGCAAGAGGTTTAGGGTTCGATTTATACTCTTTAGGGACAGTGGATGCTGAGGGAATAAGGTTTGGGCGGAGTTAATGTCTTTATATGTGGTGCAAACCCTAAAATTTAGGGTTTGCAACTGGACAGGTTACACCCAACGTATGCGAGGCTCCCCCCCGCGGTTTCGCGCCTCCATCATGTACTCCACGCGTACACTATGTACGCCCAACGTAATGCCTTTCACAAAGTTTCCATATTTAACACTTAATAAATCAAGGGAGATATCTGGTGACTCGGATGTTACAACCGAGTGGATCCCGATGAAGGACGAGGCCCATTATATGTTTATTTATGTATGTATGCTATGCGATATTTGGAGAATTTATTAAGCTTTGTACTTACGATTTTCAGTTTATATTTCAAGTATTTTTAGTTTCAAAAGGAAAAGCTCAAGGAAGAAAAAAGGTTAAAAATGGACTAGTGGGGCCATTTTATTTATTGGTAATCAAATATAAGCTATTGAGGTTATATTTTTGTAAGTACCACGTTTTTGTAAAAAACTCCATTAAATTCTTTTACCATCTTTTTGTAAATATTTTTAAAACTACCATCATTTGGTAAATTATTTTTATAAGTACCACGTTTTTGTAAAAAACTCATTATACATTGCAAAAGTATTGCACTTCTTGTTAGTTCATTTGACCCAAAAGTTAAAATTGGATCTAATGTTCCCATTTTGCCCCTGTAGATCGCGTTCACTTTTCTGCTAATACGAACGACATCATCAACTACACGAAGTCATTGACTCCCCCTCCGCCTCCGGCCGAAGACGCCTCCGCCTCCGGTCTCCAATCGACAACGCCGACAAAGCCTTCTCCTCCGGCATCCAGTCGACGAAACTGACGAAGCGTCTTCCTCCGGCCTCCAGCCGCTTCCGCCTCCCCCTTCTCTCCTAATCTTCCTAAATTGGGGGGATTTGGAAGGAAGGAAATCGTCTCTTGATCTTTATATATTCAGATTACATAATTACCCCTAAAATAACTATATAACGAGATCAAATAACACAGCACGTATACAACCACAAGGAGCTTTTTGCGCAATCTTCCAAGCCGCTGGTTCGTCTCTGCAACAAGGTAACTTTTGTTTTCTTCTGTTTTTCTTCCTCAAGCTTCTATTCTTCGTTTATCATCTACTGTTGTAGGATCATATATCAATTGAATGTCATTATTAATGGTGGTTGTTAGTGGGTTTATTTTCAATTTGGCAACAGAAAAGGTAGTTTGCATTTGTCGACAACTTTTTTATCCGGTATATATAATATATTCCTATGAATTACTTTACAGAGCTAGGTATAAATATTTGTTTGATTACTGTTAGATTGACTTCAAATTGGTTTCAGTTTATCCAGTATATATAGTCTACTTCTATGAATTATTTCCAAGAGTAATCCAAATGAAGGTGCATTCTTTGAGTTGTTACTATGAATCAACTTGATATGGAAATCAAAATCTGAATGTTACTCATCTTTTTTTGGTAATCCCCAGTTGTTTTTTCACCAATTTGTAACCCAAGGGTTGACAATATTTTCTCATTCAAGTCCAGATACAAACAGTTTCAACTTTTGTTTTGGATTGGTTAAAAATCTGCCAATTTTTTGCTTATTTGGTCAAAATGGAGAGTTGACAATACTCTCTCATTCAAGTCCAGATACAAACAGTTTCAACTTTCTAGTAAATTCATGTTGTCGTCCATATAAATGCAATGAACCATTATGAGCCCTTATTGCTTTATAGGGCATCTAAGGGTAGAATGGTCCTTTTCCACTAAACTTTTAAATAGACCAGTAGCAACAAATACTCATTTTTGATTATTGGTAGTCATTTGTCCTAATCTACGTTTTCACCATGAAGCGTGGAAAATACTCATTTTTTGTTGGCATGAATAGCATCTGAACATGCACATTGTAGTTTACTAAATTATTTAGTAAAATGATTTTAGTTATCATTAACAATAATATATAAAACTTTTAGCCTCAAAAGATTAGTTAGTTTGGTGGGAAAAAAAAGGTAAGGGTAAAATCGTGAAGTTGTTTTCCTTTCTCGTCCGAAATTTTCAACTTGGGAACACCTTTTATTTTTTATTTTTTTTAATCTTCCTTCCATTTCATTCGAACTCGGGAACAAGAAAGTAGTTATTCCTTTCCTTCCTCTCCCTTTCTTTTGTCTCCATATTTTCCTTCTCTTTCTTTTCTTTCCTTTAGTAAACTCGGGAACTAGGTGTCAATGAGTAGTTACTGAACAACTGATGATATTAGGTTTTTACTTCATTTCTTTTTTCCTTCCTTAATTTGAAAGTGTGGTTTTTTGGACTCGAAGGATTCATGAGGTGATCGATTTGTTAGGCGATGTTACTCGTTGATGAAAATTGTGGTTTTACTGAAATTGTAGCATATAGATGAAATGTTATTTGCTAACATCATTTTTGGTTCGTTTTGGACTATATACAGTGCGAGTCCATCTAAAGTCACCTAGAATACATATCCTTGCGCTTTACAAGACAAAGATAGACTCTGCAATGTCAAATGACCTAACAAAACTCCGCATTTGCTTAGTTGTTTGTCAATCCTAGTACTTACTCAATGCAAAAACTCTACAGATTTTAGTATGAATGTACCACTACATGGGACTTGTTAAGAACTTTCAGTTGTCATATAACGTTCATAAATTCCTTTGATCATTTACCATTTTCATTAATGGAGAATGGTACGATGCTTAGTTGTTTGTCCAAGATAAATTTCTTACTTCCATTGTATTGTTCATCTCAAATTCAGTTGATCAAGTAGCATTTTCATTAATGGAGAACGGTATTAACAAATGGGAAATTCTAGAAAACTTGTCAAATCAAATAGTTTGCTATTCAGATTGTATAGACTCTAAATGCGTACAGCTATCTTTGATCTTTTAATTCTTTTACACACAGGGTATCATTGAAAACTCAAGAACTCTATGCACTGGTCTTTGCTACTCGCTACTTGGATATATTTGTTTATTGACTTTATCTCAATACTGTGATGAAGTTAATCTTTGTTTTTACTTAAACTCTATTTTTCAAATATAAATTTATTTGAGTCATTTCAGAAAAAATAAAACAAAAGTTTTATCTATTAGCACTTTGCAGGATACACTCATTACTACTTTACTACTATTAATATGATATTTATCTTACAGTGAAAATACTCCTAAGATTTATATTCTGTAAACAAATATTATCTTCCACTAAATCTCTTATTATTTTAAAATAATTCAAATAGGAAACAAATCAACTAAATAATTGACTAAAACATAAAAAGTCAGCCAATAGGAGGCTGTGATCGGAAATACAGAGCGATAACATACTTTTTACTTTGGCTTTTCAGGATTTCCTGCGGATCTTGGAACAGTAATCTACGCATTGTTACAGATCGTTATTACCGCTCTAAATGCACTGTTTGTAGATACAGCCGGTAGAAAGCCACTTTTATTGGTAACCAAAACACATTTAGCTACAAATTTGGTCACACAAGCACTCCTTTTAATTTCATGTTGCAAACTATTATATTTTTCTTAATTTGAGGTTTCAGCAATGGGATGTCTATTAACTGCGCTTTTGTTCTACTTGAAGGTGACAGTTGAATCCATGGGTATCCACCACCAGCACCTACTTCTACCTTTTCTCTTTCTAGCCGTACTCCCACTCTCCACCAGCTACTACCAGCAGCAGCAGCACCACCACCGGACTCTACTACAAAGCAGCAACGTTTCATGTCCTCTGAACTTTGACTTACTCCGTCGGCTCGCTGGCTCTCGTCGCCCTACTACAGCCGATCGTGCAACCGCCTGCCGCTACGCTCAGCAAGGTCTCCGGTTGGTCGAAGCTGATTACCTTCTCCGTACAAACTCTTTCGTGCCACCGTTGAACTCCGCGGAGTCATGTTGGGCGTCATACCAAATCCTGGCTAATGACTTTTTCCCCAATTTTGATCTCCGGCAAACATGCCGCTTCCAAACGAACTGGATTGCCGTCCCCGGTTGTATGAATATAAGTACCCGTCAAGAATTCGAAAGCCATGTTTCTAGATCATCACTGAACCCCGTCGTTTCAGCTTGTAACCAGTCGCTCTCCGGTTCCTCTTGTTCGGCGTGCACCGTCGCGCTTTCTACTCTCCAGGCATCATACCTTAACGGCGACTTCGTCGGAAACCTAACGGACTGCCGCGCTTATCCATTCATCTACGCTGCTGCCTTCGTTAATCCATTCGGCCCCACCGACAGAGGTACCGCAGCATGCTTATTCTCACTTGATATCGCTTTATCAAAATCCAAGAAGAAAAACAAAACACTTATAATTGTCATCGTGGTGGTTATCGTTTCAATCATTCTATTCGGAATTGCAATTGGATTTTTGTTCTATCGGAACAGAAAACTCAAAAGGAATCGAAGAACAAGAAACGAATCCAATACCGTCTCTGCTTTGGACTCCATTACCGGAAGCACAACGCTAACCAGATACACCATTGAAGATATCAAAGAAGCCACTAGAAACTTCTCGAGAGATAACATAATTGGAAGAGGAGGTTACGGAAACGTATACAAAGGCGTTTTACCTGATGAAACCGAAGTCGCGTTGAAACGATTCAAGAACTGTTCGGCTGCTGGCGATGCAAGTTTCACACACGAAGTGGAAGTAATCGCGAGCGTCCGCCATGTAAATCTGGTGGGTTTGAGAGGATACTGCACCGCCACCACTTCATTTGAAGGTCATCAACGGATCATCGTTTGTGATTTGGTTAAAAATGGCAGCCTCCATGATCATCTTTTCGGGGAGTATTCATCACGAGCCAACCTCAGTTGGCCGATCCGTAGAAAAATCGCTTTGGGTACAGCTCGTGGATTGGCCTATCTTCACTACGGAGCACAACCTGCAATCATTCACAGAGACATCAAAGCTAGTAACATACTCTTGGATGAAAATTTTGAGGCTAAAGTTGCTGATTTTGGGCTAGCTAAATTCGCACCCGAAGGAGCCACACATTTGAGCACCAGGGTGGCCGGAACAATGGGGTATGTTGCCCCGGAGTACGCGTTATACGGCCAACTGACCGAAAGAAGTGATGTTTATAGCTTTGGGGTGGTGCTTTTGGAGCTCTTAAGTGGTAAAAAGGCTCTTATTGGGGTTGGGGATGGTGATGGTCAACCGGTTCTTCTAGCTGATTGGGCTTGGTCAATGGTGAGAAAAGGTACACCTTTAGAGGTAATCGATGATAGTATGCCGGAATGTGGTTCACCTGAAATCATGGAGAAGTATGTGTTGGCGGCAGTTCTTGCGTCTCATCCTCAGTTATATGCTCGGCCTACAATGGATCAGGTGTTGAAGATGTTAGACACGGATTTACCAGTTCCTTCAATACCGGAAAGGCCAATTCCGCTTATAGCCGGAATCGAGGATATCGAGAAATCTGTTAGTAGTAGTGGATCGGGTCGTTTGTCTACTCCAAGAGGGTATCAGTCGTTTGAGATAGATGGACAATTTTCCACCAGGAGGGAGCAGCACGAAGGAGCCCGTCTTTCGGGTGGCAGATAGCACACCTCATACAGGTACTGTTACATGATTTTATTCTTATTTTTTCCCACTCGAAACCTTATGTGGTTAAGCTATGAGTTTGAATCATACACTTGTATATTATGTTGTAAAGTAGGATTTTGTAAACAGAGGAAACCCGATCTGATGTCATTTATTGTGCCTTTGAAGGAAATTTCCACTTCGATTCGTTACAATTTGTAAAAGTAAAAGAACAAACAAGTTTTTTTTTTTTTTTTTTTTTTTTTTTTTTAAATTTATCATACTTGGTTTCTTTGCAAAGGAGCACACTAAATACATGAACCATTACCTATGGGTGCAAACTAGAATATGGTGCTATTTTTGCATAAAGTAGGGGAATTTGTCCTAAATTGAAATATATTGAGTGCAAACTACAACAATTCTTGGGCATACTTTGTTGAATCTTATGGCATTTCAAAAAAATTGTTGAGCACATCAATGTATTTGATGCATAATCTTATTCCTATTTGATACATTGTACTTTTTTAACTTAATATATTAAGGCAATGTACTTTCCTGTTTTGTTCATTCGTTTGTTCTAACACTTGTTCAACAGTGACATGTCATTAGAGAAGTGTTCAACTACAAATATCTTATATCAACATCAACACTCATTAATAACAATAAATTATAAATTACATGTTAAAATAATGATCTATTATGAGACGAAGTAGCATTTGTTTGTCACATTATCTATAACCATACTAGCCTTTTAATATATATTTTTTGCAGGCCTGCAAAACTTGAGATCTAAAAAAGTATTAAACTAATGAAAATGACAAAAATCTATGCAAATTGTGTATAGATATTTCATATTTTAAAGGTAAAGGATCTTGTATTAGCCATGACGACAACATAACACAACTTGCAAATTACCAACTAATCCCTTTCGAGATCTTTGGAAACTTAATATTTTTATTCCAAAAACTTTAAATTAACTTAAAAAATCTTAATAATCAAAATAAATTCGTCTAAACAATAGATTAGTGGTTGATATGATGAAGAATGCGAAAAATGGAATATTTGTTGAAACAATTTAATTTTATGAGAAAACTATTTATTTTGCCTAATAGAAAGGAATAAATAATATTTCAAACAATTATAATACATGTTTAATTATTAAAAAAACGTGTTAGAAAATGTTTTTTAAGATATTTTTTTATTGGTTTGACATTAATAATGTTTTTTAGAGCAACATTTGACATAATAAATAAGCTTTATAACTGGCTTGACTTAAATACTTTTATTTGTATTTTGGGAAAAAAATATAGTTCTTATTATATATATTTATAAAAACTATAATGTAAAAGTAATAATCTATCTCTTCAAATGAATGAGTATTACTCGTATAAATATATGTATGTATAAGACCAAATTGTCAATGAAAAAACAACTCGCTTCACATATATGACCTTCGACACATAAAAACCCACCTATTAACAAACAACATCAAACACCAAATGCCAAAGAGTTGATGAGCAAATGCATCAAATAGAAAAAAAAAACAAGAGAACAAAGTTTCAACATATATAACCGAAGAAAGTTAATACCGACAACAAGGCAATAAGCAAATACAAGAATACCGGTACAATACGATACATAAAACACAAACTAGAACAACATAAATAAAGGATCCCAGTCTACTCGGCTACCCTAGTACTAAGACTCCAAACATTCTAATCGGAGGTCATGTCTTCTGAAAGACCTAACTCTTTCATATCTAGCCTAACACTATCCTTCCACTTCCTTTGAGGTCGTCCTCTCCTCTTTGAACTCTCCACTGTCTCCACCCTCGTAATTGTTGCCGTTGGAAGCCTCCTATGGATATGACGAAACCACCGGAGTCTACCTTCTCTTAATTTTCAGAGATTGGTGCAACTCCTAAAGAACTCCGAGTTTGGTATTCTGTCGAGCAAAGTTTTACCGACTGAGCACCTCAACATCCTCATTTCTGCGGTTGACATTTAATGTATGAAGCTGAATGACCATTGAAGAGTTTAATAGGTAAAATAAATGTTGTATATAATTGAGCTAATCTATTAAACTTTATGATGTACTAAAAACAAAATAAGTTTTGTGCAATGGAAATCCGTCTAAAAGGAAAAAGTCCTTGGTTGAAACTCGAAACTCCTAATCTGTCGGCGTCGCTATATAGTTTGAGATGGTGGCATGCAGTACTTCACAATAGGTCCAGATAACTGCCATTATATTGATGCACACAAGATACCAAGAAAGAACAACCCATGTGCAAATTTAAAAACATCCGTCGATCTAATCTTTAAACACTACAAACAAACTTGTTTTGTATCGAGCTGTCCATAATATTCCTCTCAAAAAAATAAAGAACAGTTTTTGTGTTGTTTTGCTTCATTTTCATATATAAATGCAACTAGTTCAATATATATCTAAGATAACTAAAGAGCTTTCATTTTAGATCCTAGTTTCTTCACAATTTTGATATGGCGAATACGAATCAAGATGAAATCCGAGCCCCACTCATCGCTCAAACTGTTGATGAAAAACATGAAAGCATCAAGCAGAGCAACTTCATGGTTTATCTCAGCACCTTCGTTGCTGTTTGTGGCTCTTTCGCCTTTGGATCATGCGTAAGTTTTAAATTTTGCACCCTAAAACCATAAATTAAACCTGCTTGTAATTATGTATACTCCTGTTTATGTTTGTTTATTTCTCAGGCGGGTTACTCGTCGCCTACTCAATCAGCCATCACAGAAGATCTAAATCTGTCCTTAGCTGAGGTTAGTACGTTCAGTTTCAGCACACGTGTTATAATCTCTAAATTTTAGTTAATAGAGACCGATTGCGGCTGAAATCATATCTTTCTCTATATATGTTGAAGGACTCCACATATCTAATTACAATATGGCTTTTTGCAGTACTCATTGTTTGGATCAATCTTGACATTTGGTGCAATGATCGGGGCGATCACAAGTGGACCTATAGCGGATTTTGTTGGCCGAAAAGGGGTAAGTGCATGCTTAATTAATTTGGGGTTCGAATCTTGTATGTAATGCAAAAAATCATAACCGAGATCCATGCATACATACTGCATACAGGCATTAAGGGTATCGAGTGTTTTCTGTTCAGTGGGTTGGCTAGCGATTTACTTTGCTGAGGTACGTACAATCGTGCCCTTTTGAAATTGTAATTAATTATGCATGGCATGAAACTAATTATAAGAGGTTTGTTTTATTACGATATATATAGGGGCCCGTGGCTTTGGATATCGGAAGACTAGCAACAGGATATGGGATGGGAGTATTTTCGTATGTTGTACCCGTGTTTATAGCTGAAATCGCGCCAAAAGATCTACGAGGCTCGTTGACAGCAGCCAATCAGGTTGAGATCACTATTTGATATAACATATGAAATAAATTTATGTTGAATTTGCGATGTATTATAGTATATAATATATACCATGCATGTATCCAGCTTATGATCGTTGCAGCCGTGTCGCTTTCCTTTGTGATTGGAAACGTGACGCCATGGAGGATATTGGCCTTGACAGGTCAAAACACAAACTATTTATTATTAACTACTCACAATTTTGTATAAATTGTGTTGCATTTTGTGTTATTTAATTATATATTACTCTTTTAAAATTATAACATTAATTTGTAAGTGAGAAAATTAGTAAAATTTGGGTACCTGGTTCTTGAAGCCTAATTAACCGGATCCTATAATCCAGAACCAGTCGGGACCAATTCCTGGTATTTGGACCGAGTACCAGATGAGCCAAAGGTCACTAGTCATGATTTTGTTACTCCTTGAACTGAAATTATAATATTGTATGATTGCAGGAGTTGTTCCATGCATTGTTTTGGTGACGGGATTGTTTTTCATACCCGAGTCTCCAAGATGGCTGGTAAGATCTTCCATATGCTTGTTTTTCATACCATGCATGCATATATCCTAATTCAAAAATTCGATCCGATATCAAAATGGAGTACTATCCGAAGTTGCCTTACTTGTAAAAAGGATCAACATGCAATTAAAACAATGTTTGACAAACGTGCAGGCTAAGACAGGGAACCATAAAGAATTTCAGGCTGCACTTAGGAAACTTAGGGGGAAAGATGCCGATATATCCGAAGAAGCCGCTGAAATCCAGGTTCGTGTTTCATAAATTTGTAACTTTCACCCACCGAGAATTAACTTTTGTTATAAGGCATGTACATAATAAAAGATTTGAACCCATTTAACGTAATTGTACTACAGGATTATATAGAAACACTTGAAAAGCTTCCGAAAGCCAAACTATTGGATCTATTTCAGAAAAGATACTTGCGATCTGTCATTGTAAGCTCATGCATCTTGTTGCCAAAACACACACACACACACACACATACATATATATATATATATATATATATATATATATATATATATATATATATATATATATATATATAGTCCTGTCCTGGTCTCGAGTCCTAAAAGTAGAAAATTGCAACCGGACTTGGTTCCACCGGAACCGGCTCCAGCAAGATTGGTTCACAGCCGGTTCTTAGCGAGACCCAATGCTCAGCCTTGCATACAATTACTTAAGTTTACTGTTTTTAATTTGTCTTGTGATGTGAATTGAAGATAGGAGTCGGGCTAATGGTTTGCCAACAATTTGGGGGAATCAATGGTATTTGTTTCTACACGAGCAGCATTTTCGAGTCTGCAGGTATGTTATGTATATACATTGACGCGTTCAACCTTAATTTATCCTTCAATACAGAGGGATAGCTTACGTACTGTACTTTATTTGCTTTTTAGGATTTCCTGCGGATCTTGGTACAATAATCTATGCGTTGTTACAGATCGTTATTACTGCGCTAAATGCACTGTTTGTAGATAAAGCCGGTAGAAAGCCACTTTTATTGGTAACCAAAACACATTCGACATATTAACTACACATTAATTTGGTCACACAAGCACCATTATTGACCCTTTTAATTTCATGTGTTGCATACTCGTGACATTCTAGTTTTTGTAGTTAATTAAATAAAAAAAAATGGAGTAGATATGACCCAACCAAACCGACCTTGACCAGGCTTTAACTGGACTGGTCCACTAAATAGGCCCAATGTGTCATGTTCGGTGTACCATAACCATGATCCGTTTTAAGGTAAAACTATATTTTTTTTAGGTTTCGGCAGTGGGATTGGTTATGGGATGTCTATTAACGGCGCTTTCTTTCTACTTGAAGGTAACATTTGACATTTTATTCATTTATAACATTTTTTTCGTTATTCATTTTGTAATGAACATTTTTCAGTCCTTAATTAATTATAATGTTCAATTGTATAACGTCTTCATCTTGTTCTACCAGACTTATGAAATTGGACTATCAGCAGTACCTGCACTTGCTGTTACCGGCATACTGGTAACTTTAAACTAAGGCTATATATTTGAAAAACCAAAACTAACTATTAATTTGATATACTAGCTCTAAAATAGTTTTCTTGAACACGTAAACACAGTTATATATTGGGTCATTTTCAGCTGGAATGGGAGCAATTCCATGGGTTATAATGTCGGAGGTACCATTAATTTTTCACATATCTAAATTAATTCCATGTCCATGGAAATAACAACTCTTGCTAATTTGTATCCAGATATTCCCGATCAATATAAAAGGAGCGGCTGGAAGCCTTGCGACTCTGGTAAACTGGTTTGGTGCGTGGGCAATCTCATTTACCTTCAACTTTCTCTTGAGCTGGAGTTCATACGGTAAGTTTACGCCACAATATACACGATACCAATTAAGCAGTTATATACATAGCACCACGTTTTCAGGTGTGATTGTTTGTGTGATTCATGTGTTTTCTTGTGTGATTGCTTTTATAGGGACATTCATCATTTACGCCGCGATAAATGCTTGTGCGATTGTGTTTGTGATAAAGATGGTTCCTGAAACAAAAGGAAGAACATTGGAGCAGATACAAGCTGCCATTAATGGCTAGAAGCGACATAAAATCGACCTCCTTCTGATTTGTTGTTTCACAGCGCTTTTATTTCTTTTTTTTTTTTTTTTTGAATTTTTCTACCTTTAACGGGTAATTAAGTGAAGGAGATGTTGAGAAGAACCACCCAATCTGAATGCGACCATATATATTTAATTATCTAGGAATTAGGCGAAGGACGAGTCCACGAAATTTAGGAGTGTATTTTGAGACTTTGGCAAGAGCAATCCATGAGACACCTAACCTTCAGTGATATGTATAATATAAGACAAAATTGCAAAAATGGTTTTTCAGTAAAAAAAATATGATTTTGGTTAAAAAAAAAACGTTTAGCGTTTAGTGGTATATCAATTGTCAATTTTAGATAACTTTTGCAGTTTTGATTCTTATCTCAGTAAATTTAACGATTGTTCGTTTTTTTTAAGCTCACAAATTTACTCTAAGAGATCATTTATGTAATTGTTTTTTTATCAACCGACAAAGACCATTTATGTATTCTTTTAATTTTTATTTAAACCTCATAATCGATTTAATTTTTTTAGTCAATTAAGTCCTTAAAGCTAGAAATAGTACTAATTTTGACCATTTTACTCGGTCAACAGATTATTCAAATTTCAAAAATTACATTTTTGACCTAAATTTTAAATTATACAACAAATTTGGTTCAAAATAACACTTTTGGCCTAGATTTTAATTTTTATTACAAATTTATTCCAAAAATTACACTATTATTCTAGATTTCAGAATTTTGTTACAAATTCAACCTAATTTAGTTTCTTTACATTTCTTTTTTCAAAATATGTTTTTTTTCTTTATAAAATCATATTTCCACAAAACAATATATTTTCACATAAAAAACCTTTTTTTTCCTATAAAAACATTTTTTTTAAACATTTGTATGTGAAATACCTATTTATAAAATTAGGTATTTATCAAATACATAAATAAATATAATCCGTTTTATAAAAAAAAAAATTAATACAAACATGTATTATATATATATATATATATATATATATATATATATATATATATATATATATATATATATATATATATATATATATACGCTTTTACAAAAAAATGTATATAAACACATATTTCATAATATATATCTATATATCTATGTATTTATATGCACACAAATAGGTGTTTTATACATTTTTTTTATAAAAACGTTTTTGTATATATTTTTATAAAACACTAGTTTATATACATTATTTTTATGAAAAACATGTTTGTATACAAATGTATTTATTATAAAATAAGTGTTTATAAAAATATATATGCAAACTAATCAATATATAAAAATAAGTTTACTATGAAATAAGTGTTATTATACATTAATTTATAAAACATGTATGTATATATATATATATATATATATATATATATATATATATATATATATATATATATATATATATATATATATATAGATAGAGAGAGAGAGAGAGAGAGAGCTAGGTTCATTTGTTTAAAGTAATTATTATGTTATTGTATGAATAAATGTGGACCAATCAAAATTTAAAATAAAAATAAATAATTAAATAAATAAATAAGGGTAAATAGGTAATTTGATAATTAATTTCCACAAATAATATCCTATAATTATGGTAGCCATTGACTCTTCTTAGCTGTATTCCTAGTAAATCGCAAGAAACACAAATATATTTATAACATTCAATCGACATCCAGATTCAAAACCCTAAATTGAAGCTAGTATCGTTTTTTCCTTCTTCACTTCTCAAATCCGATCGACACCTCCCAAAATCGCACCTCCTTTTCTTTGCGTCTCCTCCCTCCGGTCGACAGAAGCCAAATGATTGTACCTCCCTTCTCTCTTCTCCAATCGATTGATGAAATTAAAAGCTCCTTAATCTTTTTTTTGAATGCAACAACAAAGGAGGGAACCACCGCAACGGGGCACAAACCTCCACTTACGTTGTTCTACTTCTACTCAGTGTCTACTAGGTTTAGATGATCGATTCATATATCAGATCAATTTTTCCCTAAAACGTCTTCACGGAGCTCGCATTTGGATCCTATCTGAACTCCCAAGACGATGAACAAAGAAAATTTCGGTGTAGGACAACTATCAGATGAACAAAAGGCTCGAATTTCTGCAAATTTCAGAGCTGCGAAGGCTCTTCTTGATCGCAAACGCCCCCGAGATGCCTCCATGGCCTCCAATTCTTTTCCTCGAAAAATCGAGGTTGTGAATGGGGTTGAAACTCCACCGATTGTTAGCAGTGTCAATAGACTGCCTCTTGCAGACATTTCAGTGAACACTCCCACTCTAGTTAGGGATCTTAAGTTAAATTAGAGTGGGTGTCTCAGCAGTTCACGTTTCAAGGTGCCTTCTGTTGGTAAAAGCGATGGTGGTTTCATCTAAGAAGGTACTCATTTGATATTTCACTCTCACAGATCGATTCTTCCTTCACTGCCATGACGCCTGAGAAGGTACTCATTTGATATTTTAATTCCCACTCAAATTATCAATTAAGTTTCATCTGAATTCCGAAGCCATTGTCGTTTTATCTTTTCAATCTAGTTTCTCATGACAAAATCTTCCTGTTAATTAAGCATTTTAAGAATTGAAATGAGCTAATATACTCAAGAACTAATGTCGATTAAATCTGTTTGATATAACAAAACAGGTGACAGAAATGGTGCTGAATGTTGATCTCAAATGCTTCGGCTGCTACAAGAAAGTGAAGAAGGTTATCTGTAAAATCCCCCATGAATTTTTCTTCATAATTACTTGATAAATGATGTTTTATTTATTTATTTAATTTTGTGTATTTTCTTACATCTGAAAATCTTTGATATATATTTCAAAATTGGGCAGGAATGTATTACATAGAATATACACTTCAGAATCCAGGGGTTTGTTTGAATGTTAGATAGAAATCATTGGGGTGTTTGCGTTTGTTGCATTTGATAGAAAACAATGGATGTTTGGATTGGGTGTTTGACAGGGAAGGGAAGGAAATGAAAAGCAGTTTTTTTAGCTAATATACATATCAGAATGCGTAGTTTTTTGGCTAATATATATTGGAATGGAATCAATAATTCAAATTCTGTTGGAATGGAATGACGAATTCCAATTCTGTTGGAATCACAGAAGTTGATGCTTGAAGAACGGACCGCAAAATTGAAATGGACCTCGTTATTCTTTTAGAATGTATTAGTCGTTGTTAGATTTTGATGTAATTATTAACAATTGTTACCCGTATTCTATAAGAAATAATGTATTTTGTTGTTTTTACTCTTCAACTGATTGTTCAAAAATTTGTTATTCTACAAGAAGTTTTTAAATTCATGATAAAGAAATAGGTTCAAGAATATTTTTATTTTTAAATATACTCATAAACATATTCTGTGAGAATGTTCGAATTAAAAGAATTATAATTTGTAAAATCGGATTTTTAAAATTAATAAAATCTATGATCCCTTAAAAATGCAATTTTCCTTTATTAAATCTATATGTATTGACTAAATTATCCTTGTAATTAATTAAGATGATTTTTTCAATTATATTTAATTCAATAATATATATTAATCACTTTCTTAAAATAAATAAATTTGATTGGCCCACATTTATGAATACAATAACACAATAGTTACTTTAAACAAAATAACCTAAGCCTATATATATATATATATATATATATATATATATATATATATATATATATTATGAAAACGTGTTTGTATATATTTTTATAAAACACGTCTTTGTAAACATTTCTTTTATAAAAATGTGTTGTTATACAAATTCATTTATTATAAAATAGGTGTTTATATAAAATGTATACAAATATATTTTTATAAAATCACACATACACACACATATACATATACATACATATATATATATATATATATATATATATATATATATATATATATATATATATATATATATATATATATATATATATATACAAACACCTGTTTCTGTGCATATAAACACATAAATGTATACAAATATTTTTACTATGAATTAGGTGTTTGTAAAAATTTATTTTTATAAATATGTGTTTTCATATATTCGTTTTTTATAAAAATATGTTTGTATACAAATGCATTTATTATAAAATAGGTATTTGTATATTTTTTTTATTAAATGCATGTTTGTATGCATTTTTTTTATAAAATTTGGATTTGTATGTATATTTATGCACTTAATAAATACCTAATTTTATAAATAGACATTTTGCATACAAAAATGTTTTAAACTAAAGTTTTTATATAGAAAAAGAAGGTTTTTTTTATGTGAAAATATGTTTTTTTGTATAAATATGATTTTTAAAGCAAAAAAACATATTCAAAACAATATTTTGAAAAAAATGTAAAAAAATCTAAATTTAGGTTGAATTTTAACAAAATTTTGAAATCTAGACCAAAAGTATAAATTTTGGACCAAATTTGTAATAAAATTTAATATGTGGGCCAAAAGTGTAAATTTTGGACAAAATTTGTTATAAAATTTAAAGTTTAGGCCAATGTTTAATTTTTGAAAGTTGGATAATCTGTTGACCAGGTAAAAGGGTAAAAATAAATATTATTTCCTGTTTTAGGGACTTAACTGATTAAAAAAAATAATGACTAAATCGATTATGAGGCATAAACATAAAGATTTTTTTCGTCGATTTCCCTTGATTATATGTTTTTATTCATTTTAGGGTAAATTACACTAATCATTCCTCGTGCACATGACAAAACGCATGTTTAGTCATTATTTTCAAAAATTAACTCGGTCGTCCCTTATTTGGTTAATAGTTGCAAGCTTCATCCCTCGTGTGACAACCCAAAAATTTCCGTTAGTTTAACGTCGAAATTAATAACGTCAAAAATTAGCCAAATTTATCCCGGAAATATTTTTGACCGGATTTAAACCCGTTGGAATATTTTAATTAATATTCGTCAAGTGAAAATAAAAACACGTAAATTATCTTTCCATTTATTTGGAAAAAGTTTATTTTTATTTGCGGCCATTTAACCGGGTAAAATTTTAAACCTCGTTAAACATAAGTATCGGGTAGTCGTATACCGGGTACAACACGCAAGCCCTATATAAGGGTGGGTGGACACTCCTTAGAAGCCTTTTCCCACCTTAGACTCTCTCTCTACAAACGGGTTTTGGTCAAAAATCGCCCATCCGAGCCTCAAATCGGTAAGTAAACCTTCCTAGCTTGTTATCTAACTTATCTAGCTTGCAAATTCGTAACTTAATCATCCAAAAACCCCAAGAACATGAGTTTACGGTCTTGGGAGCATCCCAAAACCGTAAACCCCTTGGATATGGGTTTTAATGCTCAAAAACCCTTCCAAACCACTTCTCATGCTTAGCAATGGCTTAGAGGCTTACCCGAAAGGACTTAGAACACCAAAATCAGACCAAATGGGGATTAAACATGAGTTTACGGTCTAAGGATGTTCTTAGACTGTAAACCCATGTTCATGGACCATAAACACCTTTTAAGGTGTTAAACTACCCCTCAAACACCTCCAAAAGCTTCCATGGGTGCTTAGAGCCTTGTAATCCTTCGTTTGATGCACCAAAACATAGGGTTCATGGACAAAATGAGTTTACTATCGTAAACTCATGTGTTTAAGGTAGTAAACTCCCCAAGAACATCTCCTTATACCGTAAACACCTTTCCAAGGTGTTTAGGTGCCCTAAACACTTTCCTATGCTCCTAAAAGTGACTAGAACCTTACATGCATGAGTTAGAACCACCAAACAACGAAAGAAATGGACCAACATGAGTTTACTACCGTAAACTCATGTGTTTAAGGTCGTAAACTCCTCAAGGAGTAGTCTTAGGCCGTAAACTCCTTAAATGGCCCATTTTGAAGCCTTAAACCCTTCATAAGCCCTAGAATTGAACCTAGCCTAGTTCCACAAGTGTTATAAGACCTTAATGCATCAAAGAACACACCATCCATGAGTTTATGGCCGTAAACTCATGGGGATAAGGTCTTAGGGCCGTAAACTCTATAAAGAGTTTACTCTTGAAGAGTAAACTCCCTATCTAGGCCATACACACCCTTAGATGTTACCCGAGACACTCCTAGCACTTGACCAAAGTGTTTTCCGCATTTTAGGATGCGTATACGTGTTTGATTAGTATTATATTTACTAATTCTATGTAAACATATGCCATCATATGTTAATAGGTCACTAAGTGTGTTAAAGTCTTTACTTGACACCGAGCACCTAACCGACACCTTCATCGGATCCACTTACAACAGGTGAGTTCATACCCCTTAATTAACCTTTTAAATGTTTTTACATGCTTTTATGGGGGGGGGGGGGGGAATACAAGTTAAAACATGTCAGTTATCATATCAATCACATGTGATTGATAACCCGCATGCACAAGGATTTATTACACTGTCAACTGTTTTACCGAGTATGATACTGTAAATGGTTTTCCAAAACGTCTTTACTTGTTCAAAGCTTTTCTCAAATTGTCTCTCGCGCTGTATGTTTTACTTCAGATTCAGCTACAGTAGTATTTTAAAACAAAGGATTTCTTTACCTATAATGTTTTATCAAAGTTTCATTTAAAACTTGTTTATGAAAGGTTTTCAAAGGATTTCTAAAGGTTTTCAAACTTATTTTACAAAAGATTACCAAGTCGTGATTTTCTTAAGTATAAAGGTTTTACAAAGTTTTCATCAAAGTTTTCTTCCATGTTTTTATACTCCTACTTTGTTAGATACTAGTGCTTCATTATACTCCTACTTAGTTAATGCTCCTACTTAGTTAAATGCTATTACTTTGTTAACGCTTTTACTTCGTGATACGCTTTTACTTCGTGATACGCTCCTACTTCATGATACGCTCCTACTTGTTAACGCTTTTACTTCGTGATACGCTCCTACTTCATGATACGCTCCTACTTGTTAACGCTTTTACTTCGTGATACGCTCCTACTTCGTGATACGCTTCTACTTATTAACGCTTCTACTTGTTGACGCTCCTACTTTGTAAACGCTCCTACTTATTAACGCTTCTACTTTGTTAACACTTCAACTTCGTTAAATGTTTCTACTTAGTTAAATGTATGCCTATACTTGTATAGTTATATAAATAATGTTTAAAGGACTTAGGAAAGCTAGTTCGCCCTATTTCCTTTTCCTCGTTGGGATGTGGTCTGGTGGGATCGGATATCCGTCCGAAGGTCGTTTGATCATTAATTATATATTATGTATACATGTATAGACATATAGGTTTACATCGGTCAGTTATTTGTGAGTCTCTATCATTAGTCCAGTATTTACATCAGAACTCACTACATGAGATGCATCTTCAGGACACGGCCTTCTCCGTTGTTTAGTTGATAACCAGAGTCTCCTGTAGGGAGAGCGGACATTGTGTGTATAGATCTATACGGGATTGACACCCCCACACCCTGACTGCTAGCTACAGTCCACGGCCTACCAAGCCAAGGGGTGACAAATGTCACATTCTTTCCGACGCTTGCAGGGCGTCAAGTTCTCTAGTGTCTATCAGTATGGTTACGAGTATCTCGGGGTTACCTTATAATTCATGGCCTTAAGGTAACGGGAATTAACACTGTATTCACTGTTTTTAGACCTTGCTAGACGTATCATTCATTTGATACTGTCTGGGGTATGTATTCACTGTTTTTAGACCTTGCTAGACGTATCATTCATTTGATATTGTCTGGGGTCTGTATTCACTGTTTTTAGACCTTGCTAGACGTATCATTCATTTGATACTATCTGGGGTCTGTATTCACTGTTTTTAGACCTTGTTAGACGTATCATTCGTTTGATACTGTCTGGGGTCTGTGACTCCTTTCGTTAGACTGAGCCAGGCGTGTTGTTCATTCGATACTCCCCTGGAGTCTATGATTTCTTTTGCCTTAGTCAGCAGTATTTCCTGCTGAGGCCTATGTTATTTTCCCTAATGCTTTTACTTGTGATATCCTTCTACTTTCTTTAAAGTCAAATATCGTATTTTGGTAATGATAATATTTTAGGGAAATTCTCTTTAAAACATAACACTGTCGGGTCTTGGTAGAAGACTACTTTTATTTAGAAAATATAGGATTTTCTGGAAAGGGACTCTAATACACTGTTGATTCTAAACTACTACTTTTATTAAAGTTATTTGAATAAAATGACACTAAATACTTATGAACTCACCAGCATTTGTAAAAATGCTGATACTCGCTTTCAAATAACTTGTATTCTCAGGTCAGCAATAGACAGGTACATCCCAGAAGCTTTTGGTGAAGACAGTTTAGTACCAAGCTGCACCTATAATATTACTTGTATTACTTTGATGTTTCTATGTAATGTAAACTATGTAAAACTAATACTATTAATGCAATGGTTTTTGTACTTTGATTACTATACTGCATATGTTGTGATACTTGACATGACGTCATCCACCCCAAAACGTTTCCGCCGTTCCGGTTTTGCGGTGTGACACCTCGTTAGTTTAAATTTTCACACTTTAACCCTTACGAGACATAAAATGATTGTTATGCCCTTTTGGATTTCTTTTCTATTTAATTTAATGTTATAATAATTATTATTAGTTTAAAAATAAAAAAAAACAATAGGCCCCACTTCATACCTAACCCTGACATCCCCACCCACAATCTCTCTTTCCCATCTTCAATTAACTCTTCAAGAACCACCGACCACCATTTCTGGACAACCACCACCGGAGCACACTTCTTGAAGTCAAAATTCGGCCACTTTTTATGTGGTTTGTTTGTAGCATCCCTTATTCACAGAACCATCAACCAGATTATCGAATATAGCAGTGTGTAATTTGTTGAGATAAAATATGAATTTTCCTTCTTTGTTTGTATTAGAAAAAAGGAAACTAGAAACAGATCATCAAAGATGACCATCATCTGCATGTCTCAAATGCCATACTTCCATCGCCACCTTCCCAATTCCACCCTTCTTCTTCAATCAAACTGTAACATCCTCAAAATCATGACAAAAAATTTTCATTTTAAATTTAATAATTATAAAACCATTTGTTTGAAAACAACCATAACATCAAATCATATCAAAACCAGAGTATCAGTAGTCAAAACATATCATGATAAAACAATGTCAGAGTACAAATCCCAAAAATCTCATATGCGAAAAATCGTGTGTGTGATGCGCTGTTACCGTGTCGGCTCCTTTCCTTTCGAAGAGGAGGTACCTGAAACCAAAACTGAAAACCGTAAGCCCAAAGCTTATTGAGTTCCCCCATCATGCCATATACCATATACATATAATGTCTATCCCTCGTTATCTTTCAACCGGTATCTGACTGGCATAACTGGAAGCTTGACTCCCCTTCGGTATCTTTCAACCGGTACCGGGAGCTGGCCTCCCCTTTGGTATCTTTCAACCAGTAATCAGAGACTATTTCACCCCTACCACTACCACATAACATACTAGCACACATATAGCATAACAGATAGTGGCATACCAGATAATTATTACAAAGACAATCATTTAACTAACAACTCCTACTAGTGGGTCGATATTGTGGCCTTAGACCCACTCTTACTAGAAGGTAACTCACTTCAATGCCGTGAAGTAGTTAAACTGTCCTCGGTGTTGGGATCAACTTTCCTCAAACTCCTACACATAACATCTGTTTTAATTACTCTTTCAAACTTATAACCCCTTTAAGGGTCAACACTGGTCAATGGCCAAGTCAAAGGTCAACACTTTGGTCAAAGTCAACCTTCTGGTCCAAGTCAACATTATGGTTGACTCAACTCGCCGAGTTGGTCTGTGAACTCGTTGAGTTACCCTCTAATTCGCCGAGTTTCTCCTTATGACAGAATCGATACTTTTCGTTTGAACTCTTCGAGTCCTTCCATGAACTTGTTGAGTTCCCCTTCATACAAGTCGGGGAATTTCACTCGCAAATCGCCGAGTTGATCCTTAAACTCGTCGAGTTCCTCTTCATAGATATTGAGACATTTGCCATCAACTCGCCAAGTTCATCCTTGGACTCGTCGGGTTCTTTGATATTCAAGTCCATAAACATGTCCAACTTGTTAAGTCATATTCTAGAGTCAACAAGTTTGCTCAGTAACAGAAAAGGTTGGAGAATCACGACCTAACTCATCGAGTCGTATGAGCGACTCGTCGAGTCCCCCATAGTCTAAATCTATACAGTCGATTTTAGTCGGGCTTAATGAATCCAAAACGTAGATCTGGCCTCTTAGAGTTGATATAACACGTAAAGTTACGAACTTCACGTTCATGCATGGGTTATCTAGCTTAAAAGGCCCTAAAATGAGGTTCACAAGTTGCATGGGACTCCCATGGCCATAAAGTTGACACCTTTATGCCATGAAGTTCCTTAAAGGTTCCAAATCTGAAGTCAATACCCCAAAACATGCTTTCATCTATGAATGGCTCCAAAATATGCTCCTAAAAGCCCTAAACTACTCCATGAAGAGATATAGCAATGAATAGTCAAGGTATAGACTTTATACCTCAAATGAACTGGAAATGGAGCACAAACTATGGGTCTACTTGTTTCCTCTTGAGCCCCCAAGCTTCCTCTTGCTTCTCAAGCTTCAAAATCACCAAGAACACACAACAATGGCTCAAGAATACTCACAATGGGTTAAGGTTTCGAGTTAGGGTTTTCTAGACTAAGGGAGGCGATGAGGGAGGCCAAAATGGAGTGTTAAGGTCTTTAAATAGGGTGTAAACCCTCAAAATTAGGGTTTCACTATGGCAGTCCTACTCGTCGAGTCGAGGCTCCTTGAATCGTCGAGTAGACTTCATGTCTTGCATCTAAAAATATTCCGTTCCTACTCGACGAGTTTGGGGCCTCCAACTCGTCGAGTCCCATTGCAAAAACGAATAATTATTTTTTTAAATACATACCAGGAACCAGACGTTACACAAACACCTCATTCCACCTTAAAACCCACCACTAGCTTCCTACCACCTCCTTTGTTGGGTTACACCACCATCATAACACCCTTGTCGCACATTTGTTTATCGTTGCAAACCGCAAACAACACCCACTTCAAACCTTACCTTCAAAACACTACAAGAAATTTAGGTGTTTACCAACACATGTTATGTGTGGCTAGAAGACGATTATGTGTTGGTAGTTGTCTTTAGCTACACATAAATTAAGTGTCACTATGTGTTGGCTCATGCCTATAGATATAAATCATTACCTACACATTTGTGATGTGTGAGCATAGAGCGAGTTATACCTACACATACATGTGTGGCTAAAACTAGTAACTATGTGTAAGTAGAACTACTAGAAATTGTTTAAGTTATCAATGATGTGGCTGATGACATGTCAAATTATGTGGCACGCCCATACAAATTGTTGGTGACACATGTCATTCGATATGTGTGGGTAATAATTGTTATATGTGTAGGTAAGGATAAGATATGCAATATATAAAACACAATAAATAAAATATAAAAGTTAACAACACATATTATTATTGCTTTTAATAAGAAGTTAACGGTAAAAAAAACTTCTTTTGGAATGGAAATACATTAATCCTTGTTACAAATATTACATCAACAAAAGTTATCTCTAAGATTTCATGAAATTGAAGACCGTGTACCTAACACAACCATTGTATCTAGATAAAATTTCCTACTTTTTTACTTTGTTGTGTGCAAATATTACTACACTTGACTTGAGCATCACCAACATTTAGACGAAATTGTTAACATTGAGGTGGTTGGTTAGAGCATTAGTCAACTTTAGTCACAAAGAAGAGAAGATGCATCAGATATGAGCGACTGTGGTGTACTCCTATATCAACAAGAGGACCAAAGACTTTAAGTAGTTTATCCATTTCAACGTGAAACTCTTTTCACACATGACCGATCTTATGATACCTGTCAATTGACTCTTCAAACATACAATCAACACTTGGTCACTAGCTTTCCTCTTCGTGGCCAGAACCATGGCATCTTCATTTCCCTATATCAATGATGACCAGTTTGTAAACCAAACGGACTATAAAATGAAAATAGTTGACATTATGTTGACATACCTGGTGGTTTGAAGAGAAGAATAACTAGAATGTTTGTAATAAACCGACTTTCTTAGATGAGGAGACAATGACACTTGTTCAGAAATGAAATATCCGAACTAGCACCTAACGACTTTTGCTACATTGAGATATACTAGCAAATAACATAAGCAAATTACATGGAAAACCATTACAATTATTAAAACTTATATACAAAGTGGTAAAAACAACCTTGCACATAGCCATTGACTTCTTCTTCAAAGCTATAAGCTTGTAAATTTGAAAGTTTATCCTGTCAATATGAAAGTAAACGGAAAAGAAAAGGAGAAATTCAATCTTACATAAACCAAAAAAGTAATAGTGTAACATAATAACATGAAATATTGCACCATTTGTGAGAACAAGCAGTAAAGAACATGATATTTCAATCAATTACAAATCAAGCAATTTGCATATTATCACCACGTTAACCTCCATTTCCACCTACAAACAACAATACATTTCAACCCAATTACAAATAAATACAACTTTTCAGTAATAATAAAAGCCTACGCAACTTTTCATACCAATATCAATACAAATCAAAGCATTTAAAAAATTCTAAACAAAAAGAAGATAAATTTAGGGCGGTCAATGACAAAAGAAAATAAAGTGCAGAAACAACAAAGCGAGGGTTCAAGAGTACCTTGACGGGATCAACAAGAAAGAGCCGTCACGAAAAAAGACGACGTTATTGGTCAAAAACAGTGTCAGCACTGACAGTCGGAAAAACGGCGGCAACAAGATAACGCGGGTTAATAACTTCAGTTGTTTCTGTAGGGAATTTAGTGTGGGGAAAAAAGGTAATTGCTAAAACGCAGATCGTGAAGCAGTAGAACGGTGAGTGATGAAAGGGTGTTACGAGATGAGCGGGAGTTAAGTTTTTTTTGGCCAATATATATTTGCCAGTAGCGGAAAACAGTTTAAATTATTTGGGGAGAATGGGCTTTTTCCACTTTGGGGGAGAATGGCCGGATAATTCGCTGATAATTCATTGCCAATTTCCTCCACGTCTTGATCGGTGATCCTATCTACACATATGTTATGGTTTTATATATGTGTAGGAAAATAACTTACCACGTAATTTTTTGATTAAAAGTTATGTAATACATTCAAATACACATTTATAGATTAATATTACGTGGTAAAACATAATATTTACTTACACATATGTTTGCTTTTAAATATGTGTAGGCATTTATCTACACATTACAAAAAAAATATATTATGTGTAGGTAATTTAACATACAAAAATATATTATGTGTAGGTAATTTAACATAATATTTACTTACACATATGTTTACTTTTAAATATGTGTAGGCATTTACCTACACATTACAAAAAAATATATTATGTGTAGGTAATTTAACATACAATCGACTATTAAACTTGGAGGCAAATTTCCTTCTAATTACATTGTGTTACTAAAAATTATTATCCACACATATAATATGTAGATGTTCTTGAAAAATATTATTGAGATTTACCCACACATATACAAATATATGTGTAGGTATTTACCTACATTTAATATGTGTAGGTAAATTATGTGTGGGTAAATACCCTAATTTCTTGTAGTGAAACCAGAAAACCCACCTTAGTCAGAACCACCTTCATACAACCTGAAACATTCAAATCTGTTCATTGCCTCCAAACAACAACTACTACTTTCCTTATACACCCTCGAAGCCAACCATCTCCATCTCCCAAGTTTCTGAACTTTACCATCACCAAAACCACCTAGAGCCACCACCAAATCAGCCCCTGAAAACCATCTAAAACTGTAACACCCGAAATCAAAAAGGTCAAGAAAGGAAAGGAAAAACCCTAAGTTAAAGAGGGTTGACTCGTCGAGTCCAGGGAGGAACTCGGCGAGTCGGAGCGGGATCCGGGTGTAAAGCAAGTGACCGACTCGGCGAGTCGGCAAGTGGACTCGGCGAGTCAGGTCTGGGTTGGGAAACCCTAATTTCGGTACTTGGTACCCTATTTAAGCATCTTAATCTCTTCCCTAGGGCTCATTTGCGGCCCTATAGTCCAGAACCAGAAACCCTAAGCCTCCATTGTTGCTCAATCAAGCTTTCTTGCCAATTTGGGTGATTTGAAGGAAGAAGGAGGAAGGCACACATTGGGGATTCAAGAATTGGCAGTAGATCCAGAGTTTGTGAGGTCTTCCAGAGCTTTTGAAGGTAATGAGTCGCTACCTTCCCTCTTTTGCATATAGATCAACCTTTATCATGGGATTTGGGGCTTTTAGGACAAGTTTATGAACCATTTCGAGTTAGAAGCCCAGATCTGAAGTTGCTACTTCAGATCTATGTGTATCTTGGCCTAGAGAATCATAAAGCATCAGTCTATGGGTTGATTGTTGAGCCTCTTTGTCTCAAACCCTAGTTTATAGTGATTTTGAGCCTAGATCTCGTTAGCTACACGTAAAGTTTGCCACTTTACGTAAGGAATAGGCTTTAGAAGAGTGGATCTACAGTTTGGAGTCCATGCATGACTCAAAAGTCCTCTGCATGTATGTAGATCTGTATGGACTCGGTGAGTCCTTCGAGTGGACTCGGCGAGTAGCATGAAGATGAGGAGGAACTCGACGAGTGGGATGAACAACTCGTCGAGTCGGATGAAGTTAAGCATGAACTCGGCGAGTTGGAAGAACAACTCGACGAGTTGGTTGAAGATTGCCTTGGACTCGGCGAGTCTATTAGTGGACTCGGCGAGTCAGGTCGTGAAACCCCAATCCCTTCGAGTTGAGATTCGAATCAGTGAGTCGGGTGGAGACTCAACGAGTTGGACAGGTCAGGACTCGGAAATAGTTGGACTCGGCGAGTCATGGACTGACTCGGCGAGTCGAGTCGCGAATAGAAAGACCCTGAGCATATGAACTCGACGAGTCATTAGGTGGACTCGGCGAGTAGGGTTGACCTGGAAGGTTGACTTTGACCAGGACTTTGACTTTGAACAGAGTTGACCTTGTTGACTTTTAGAGGACTGTCAGACTAAGTGTCATATTGATATTGGTAGCTCGGAGAGCTGGAGGAGCAGCGGCTCAGGGGATTGTCGATCAGCAGCCAGAGGATTATCGGCGGAGCTCAACAGTTCAGGTGAGTTTCCTTCCAGTAGGAACGGGTCTAAGGCCACAATGCCGGCCCATTTAGCTAGCAATAGTTTCTGGATTTTGATCTGATGCAGTAGTTAGTATGTTTGATGCCTTCGTGGCTCAGACAGAATTTATGTGTTATGTGTTCCGGGCTACGGCCCGATGCAGTATGCAGTGTATGTGTGTTCATGCTAGTTGATATGTTTATGTTATGTGATGTTCAGTTAGTTCCGGACTTCGGTCCGATGCAGGGGGCAAGGCCCCAGTTAGTCCGGACTTCGGTCCGATGCAGGGGACAAGGTCCCAATCAGTTTCCGAACTTCGGTCCGATGCAGGGGGCAAGGCCCCAGTTAGTCCGGACTTCGGTCCGATGCAGACTTTGGTCCGATACAGGGGGCAAGGCCCCAGTTAGTCCGGACCTCGGTCCGATGCAGTGGGCAAGGCCCAGTATGTGCTTCATATGTTATTGCATGGTATGTGGTAGATTGGGGGAGCCCACTAAGCTTCGTGCTTACGGTTTTCAGTTTTGGTTTCAGGTACTCATTTTTCAAAAGAGGAGCTCGGGAAGATTGCAGTGCACACACCATAGTCAGTTAGCCTGGGAATGTTTGACTCTGATAATGAGATTATGTTTTGAATTAATACTCTAAAAATTATATTATGACTTATGAGACAGTTTTGTAAATATGGTTTTAGTAATGTTTTAAAAGAAATTTTTAGTCGTGATTTTTGGGTCGTTACAAAAACACCACATGGAATGTGATCCCCTCTCCGTCTTTGTCATCGACGGAGAAGATTTGGGTTTGATCTGAAGGTTTCGGGTTCGTTTTTTGAGGTTTGAGTGATGACCATTGGTCGTTACAGGAGGTCTGTAATAGAGATGACCGAGTGAATTTAAAGGAGAAGATAATGGTGCCAGAGTGATGGTGATGGATATGTGGTTTCGCGATGTGGGTAATATGTGGAGAAGATGGTTGATATGGTTGAATCTTGTTGTAGGTTTGAAGCTTCAAGATGATAGTGAAAATGGGGGCGTCAGTGACGGGAGTGGGTGAGAAAGAGGGGATAAAGATAGGAGTTGGGGGGAAATGGATATATATATATATATATATATATATATATATATATATATATATATATATATATATATATATATATATATATATATAGATTAATAAGGACAAAACAATCATTTCATCTCAATAAGGATGAAACGTGCAAATTTAAAACAAATGAGAGACGATCTGAGTTAATTTTTGAAAATAAGGATTAAACAAATGTTTGGACATATGCATAAACAAATGTTTGGACATATGCACGAGAAATAATTGGTGTAATTTACCCTTCATTTGATAAATCTGTAAAACGTTGACTTGACAATCCACTAAAATGTATATATTAAGGAGATAGATATATATTGGTGGAACTATTATTTTTCTATTATGTAAAATTAATTGGCAAATATAAGCTTAAAAATCACAACATTGAATGTACTACATTTTAGGTCAACAAGGAAGACAAATCGAACATAGTTATTCTAGACGAATCATGGGCTAAGTAATATGCATCGAGTTAAAATAAATAAATTTATTGATTGCTAAAATATAGGAACAAAATAGGTTGAAACGTGATGCTACTCGGGATTTAAAGTTTATTTCAATTAAATTTTAAATGCAAATATATCATCTGAGTATTATAAAGGGTTATAAATGAGTCGTGTTACTTGTAAGTTATTGATATCAATTTCTTGAAAGCTCGACTCAAAATTGAGTTGAACGAGTACAAGCCAAACTCTTAGGGTCATTTATTAAACTAACTTGAGCTCAAGCTTTAGTCTAAAAGTTCGATTAGGCCCAAGGCTAAATGAACTTCTATATAAAATATTAACAAATAATTTGTCCATCCTACATCCAAGGAAAAAGTTATAAGGAAACTAGATATATGGTGAACATAAAGAAAAAAAAAGTACAACAATTAAAAGATGTAGATTCATTACATTGTTAGATATTTTTCCTTACTGAATTAAACCATATACTAGTAGTATAATTGTAAGTGTTCTAAAAAGCATGTAATGGTGATGTCAATACATGTCATGGCGGCATATTAAAAACCTTCGTGGTGATGTTGCTAGGTATTATATTAATATACACTTCAACAATATTCAATATTCTAATGCTTGATCATCTTTAATTTTCAATCTTCTTTATAAAATGTATTTACATAAAACAATAATCATTATTATTATACTGTGATTCATAAGCCTAAAATGACATTTCAAACTTTAAAAACCTAACCTTTTAGGGATTATAAAATCTAACAAACAAACAACCATACTAACGTATTTTTGTGTAATAATAAATAAAAAGCAACACAATTGACAATTTAATAGCGTCCGCTTCCAAATCCGAATAACAAATCCTGAATACGCCTTTTGAAGTCCGAATAAGTGTTGTTGTTGTTGTTGTTTTTTTTTTTTTTTTTTTTTCAATCTTAAATCCAACGAGAAAATAAAGATACTTATGGAAACTCAAGTAGATTTCGATAACTTAAATGCAATATACCCTATATACAACATGTACTTAATTAATTTCATAAATCAAATGAAGATATGGGACTGTGGGGATACATCGTTATTTTTCCAAATTTTACAATCTATTTTTATTTCAACTTTATGGAAATATCCAAAATTGGTCAAAATTTGGAACGGAATTTCTATGAAATAAATTAAAACAAATGCATTGATTTGGTAGAGATGTATTCAATTTTTTGGATTCCTTGCTTTTTTTTTCGTTGATCAATCCATTGATGAAACCGAAGTAATCTCTATATAAAGAATCGTTGAGTTTCATCACTAGCATGATCAAAACAAGTTTATTGGTGTTAATTCTCTAAGTAGCATCGAAATATCAACGACATAATTCATCATCATGAGTTCCACCGCTGTCATTTCTTATCCACCACCGATTGATGTTCCCCGGTCATCAGAATCGGTTGAGCACGAGAACAATAACATTCAAGAAGGTAAGGAAAACAATGTTGCAATAAAAACTCTTGTGACATCGGCGGAAATTGATCTCTTAGGGCTTGGAGACAATAAGGTGGTGAAAGGCGGTGCTACGGACATACCGGTGGGAGGAAAACCCAATGAGGCGGTGCATATTTCGACTAATCAGAGCGGAGTTCACGAGAATCCCAATGAAATAGTCTACAGTTTTCCTCCAAATTTATCAGTTTTAAACATAAACGGACGAATGAGATTTGAACTCGTGACAGTGAGAGAGAATGGACGGTTACAGATATTCATGGTACCATACCACTGTTCGCAGTTGGTAAGGAGTCATCTGAGAAACGGTCGAGTGACGATGTGGCTTCTGAAAGATGCACATATGGATTTGGTATGAGTTTCTAGGAAACCTTTTTAGGTTCTAAAGATCATAAAATAAAATCACTTTTTACCCAGCTAAGTTGCTTTTTTTCTAAAGCAGTCAAATACAAATAAATAAATCTTACTAGATGCTTGTTGGGATCTACCGAATGGATATTGAGAACTTTGAATCAAATATTATGATTCCCTTACTATATTTTAATACTTGTGTTTACTTGTTGTCATGCATCCAAGTTTTTCATTTGTAAAATTGTCTTTTTTTTTTCATAAAAGATTTAGAAAACCATATAAAAATGTTAGTATTCTTGCATTGTTTTTTTATCCACCTAGCGTTGGTAATCTATTGGATATGATTAATAATATGATTTTCAACTCGTAATCTTTATAAACTCATATTCATATTAATATATATTAATTATATCATATGGTTCATCTAACGGTCAGCAATTTATATAATATGTGATATTAGATAATAGATATAGACATGACAGTCTAAAAAAGAATTAAACATGTGTTTATAGATTATTATTTACTAGCAACAAACATTTATTGTATATATTATATAAGAAGATTTTTTTACATACGAAAAAATATATATTGACAGAAAAGTTGAAGGGTTTCTCCTAAAAGTTTATATATGTATATACATGTTATATTGTTGAAGATAGCTAAAGTATTCTTTTTTAATTTTTCAGTAACTAGTTGCGAGACCTTGTACTACACGAGTTAAAAAAAAAAGTTAAATATAGAGATCTAAATCTTAAACATTTAAGAGTTTGAATTTATAAAAAAAATGAGAAAAATATTAAATTATTGAAATTGAAATGTTCCTTTCTCTTTTAAATTTAAACATATAATCTAAATAAATAAACAAAGAAAATAATTGGGCATTTAATTTATGAAATTTGAAATTAAAAGGAAAATTACATTAATAAAACTGATACATTTATTATAATTATTACATTTAAATATTATAAAGTTTAATAAAATGAGAAGAATTCATAAAATAACAAATGCAAAAACGAAATGGCATTTATTTATTTATTAGGATACAGTGATATACTATACATTAAACAAACATTATTGGGTTATGGGTTCCTTCCCCGGGTGAAGTAGAGTTACCCATTTGGCATTTGGGCTTCAGGTAAAAGGAGAACATATTTTGATTTAACAGACCTATATCTTTTTTTTTGAATAAAAAACACTAATAATTTTATATCCATATTAACCTACGAAATCAGGGCTACAAATATGATAATTTGTAACCAACTTAAGTGTATCACATCGGGCTAGTTGGACTGTTTGGTGACATTTCGAAGTGGACATTAGGTTGTTGCCTCTTTTAGAGTGAATTGTTTTGGACTAGATTTTCATTTTAGTATGTAAATAATTACTTAAATGGAAAAAAAATCAAATAATTAGTGCTTCTTCTGGAAAAAAAAAATCGTATTGGCTATTATAGATAAAAGGAGGCTGATTTTAAAATTGTGACATCCATTAAGCAAAAGTAGATGTGTAAATGACTCCACCTAACTGACAATTACGGAAAATTATGTGTTGTTTATCTCCTTGCATCTTATTATTATGGCCTCGTTTGTTTTTTTTACAAAAATACTTTTTGAGCACTTTTCATTTCTGGCGGGTAGACGTTTCTCAAGTCCATGTCTTCTTCCGCACACATGGAAAAAGACAAAATACATTTAACCACTTCCAAAACAAACAACACCTACGTGTGTTGATTGAAACCCTAAGAAATGTTCAAGTTCCTATCAAGAGCTCAAATGGTCTTAAATATCTGCAAGAATTATATTGTTGGCGCATTAAGGCAAGGTCGAATAACTTGAAAATGAGCAAGCCCAAAAATATACACCAAAAAATGTCCAAACTCCAACCTTTAAGTACATACATGTTAACTCAGGTCTTGAACAGCTCGACGAGTCGAATTCTTATAAACTCGAACTTGACTTGTTTTGAGCTCATATTTCTACATACTGAAGCTCGAATTATCAAACAAAAGGCTTGACTTGTTTGCAGCCCTACTTGATTATGATACAACACCTGCATTTGATCATCAACATTCAACTTAGCCATTTTACAGGATTATAAAGTAAGTATTAAGTATTAGGAACCTGCACTCCAAGTCAGGTTTGGGGACTTTATATTTGTTCAAATGCAAGTCAACTTTATCCCTCCTCATGTCCATTCTTCAAGTTGCAAAACCCTAGCTTTAAGAAAGGATGAATAAGTCATTTCAAAATTCAAATATAGATGTAGATAGAAGGATGGATGGAAAATGAAGTGCATGCCTTTTTTGTGATTTCTTAAAAGGCTTCGGGGTTGGTGTACTCTAGCAGCATATGCGGTGACCTGTATATTTTTACCAATGTCCAGTACAAGACCTCTTCAACTACCAGTTCGCCCTCAGCTCTAGCAGCATATATATCCTCACAAATGGCAATCAATCTACACACACACACACACACACCAAAGTTACTTTAATCAAAAATGCCAAAATGATGGAAAATCATAATTTACTTTAAATCAGCTGATATTGGGCTATAACAAATTTAATGGCTTAGCTAAAAATAAAACGAGTTAAATAGTGAAAAAAGGTACCTGTCACAAGAAGGAAGGTTCTCGAATGGAATTCTCATTCTCAAGTCAGAGCACTGAAGCCTTATGAAGCGACCAACTGCTAATACAAAGGTAATGTAGAGACCCCATATACTCGATTTGCTCAACGTCTCACCAAGAAGACCCTCTTAATCAGATTCAACAAATAATTATCAATATGTATTTTTTTTTCTAAACTTTTTGATTATATATTTAAAGAAAGATGGACTTACGTGGCGTTTCCTCTGACACTACAATGGCCATGGGCCCCATCAAATCTCCACATGCACTTGAATTCAACCAATCAATATCGTAAAATGACCACCATTCTGAATTCCCACGATGTAGGAGAAGCTTCGCATCCACTCCACCTGCCTGTACATGTAATTTGTAAAATTAAAATTCCAGCATTAGGGTTAGGGATACGGATACAACCATACAGGATATATATATATATATATATATATATATATATATATATATATATATATATATATATATATATATATATATATATATATATATATATATATATATGTACCTTTTGGTCGAAGAGTCTGACATCCCCTGAACCAGTCAAGCGAAAATACCTTGGATAAGTGTTATTTATCCTAAAGCTATTGGTGGAACCATTAAGAACCTGCTCAAGTTCTGAAGGCGTGGGAAGATCTGAGCGTTGTATAGTTTGTTCGTATTTTACAACTTCTTTGTTCTTAGGCCTGTCTCGAGTCAGCACCCAAGAAAATTTCATATCCATGGCCATATCAAGAGACTGAATGAACTTTCTTTGAATGGCATCAGGGACAAGCCACAAACTAATGGCATCGGCTTGGCAACATATCATTTGGATATCATCCACATTATAAGAATCCAGGTAATTATTGGGATCAAGATTAGCTGAAGGTTTCAACACGTTCCATGGTGTGATTGCACATAGAGTTGTCTCGTATAACATCAATCGTCCACCGTTTGTCTTTATGTGAAACTGAACACTTACATCATTAATAGGGTTGGCTATGTTTGTCGGGTTACCACTACTATACATCTGCAATTTAAAAAATTTTGTTTAAGAAATATCAACAACCATGCAAAATCATGTATATATAAATAAAGAATAGAGAAATAACTTACAAGCATAGGAGCCCATATGACACAGATTAATATAAAGAATAAGCATAAGCCATTGCAAAATTTAGTAACTTTCTTCTGCCTCTCTCCTTGTCTACGACCGGCCATGTTCAGAACTGCATCAGATTTGACAAGGTACAAACTTGCATTTATGTCCTCCAACTATAACCGCAAAATTACATACATCAATCAGTTTATTTATATACATGCCAGATGCTGAAAATCATTCATGAAAATGAAAAGTCCTTTCAGATTTCTATGGATAGTTAACTTCCTCTTTATTTCTGAAAATAAAGCCAAAATTTGACTTGCTTTCTTGGTTCTTAACACATCTTGATAGATTAAAAAAAAAAAAAAATAGGAACTTACCTTGAGCCAGTCATACATGGTCAAAGATGTGGTGGTGCATGACCAATCAAGAACACATCTTAATTCATAGAGGAAGGGGAGTGCACGGTAGAGTCGGTAACCCAAATAATTAACTCTAGTAATACTGCTAGTCAAAAACTGCCTATATAAAGTACTCTTATGAGGAACCCCTGATCGTATTTGCATGGCTTGAAGGGCCAAAGAGATGGCTTTAGTAAGATATATTGCACGCAGTGCTAAACCTGCTGCATGGTGCTGTGAAGGTTCCATGCTCCAGGCATACTCAGTCACTGAGTATGTGAAAATTACAAGGTTACATATGTAAAATATCACTTTCCCTGTTGCAAATGAACACAGATATAGAACGCGATCAAGCACGATCAAGAAGAAGATAGCCTGCATATACATATATATATAAAATCTAATTAGCTTACACCCACCCCACCCTAAATAAGGTATTCATTCAAGTGATAAAAAAAAAAAAAAAAAAAGTAAATAAATAAAAAAAAAAAAAAAAAAAAAAAAAAAAAAAAAAAACTTGCCATCAAGATGAACACAAACTCCTTTGGAAACTGATCTTCCAGCTGATAAACATCTAGAAATTCGTTTTTATTCTTTATAACAGACTGGTAGAAAATGGCTACCAAAAAGAAAACAGCCAAATCCGCACCGAATATGTAGGCATATAGATCGATCTCTCTTTTGCCTCCCCCTATTACGGATACAATAGAATAAGGAAATCCAAAATGTTTAGAAAGACCAGCATCTTCTGCTTCTATTATCTCCTTAGCCACATCAGCTGCAGGAGTTAGAGACTTGTAGTTTTCAGCCATAAGACATTCCTCCCTTGGTGATGCATACGTGACTTCAAAAACCGCCAATGCCACATTTGGGCTGTCTTTACTCTTTTCAATGCTACGTACCTGGACAGTACTCGCATAAGAGCAAGTGTCAGGGTCTGATATCTTGCATTTTGAATTATGTACAAATCTAAGCATTTGGTTGACTCCCGATTCTACCCTTGCTGGTTGAATCCCGTATTCCGGCCATGAATGAACATCTAATGATAACTGGATAAAATACGGGGGAGATTCTGCTTCCTGTGTCAGTGATTTCCAGTAATTAACACAGTTCCCGATGATCAGTTTAGCAATATTTTTTACAATCTGAAGAACCTTTTGTGTGTTCTCTCTCCAACTTGAACTAAAAAGAACCTCCTTAGGGTTGACGATTCTCCCCGTGAAATTGCTGAACTCGGTTGCGAAAATCCATTCGCTGTCTTTGGCAGTTATAGAGCTCTGAATGAGGGTAAATAGGTAAACTAGAAATAGTGGCAACAAACTGACAACGAATGAAGAGGTTATTCTGTTTGTAGGAAACCCCCATTCCGGAAGAGAGACGGAATTGATAGTGATCCCACAATGTTGGATGATGATTTGATACACATACTGAATCAAAATATAGAACTCAGTGTAGATCAGCATTACAACCCAGAAGATGTAACTAGGTCCGGTGTTCACACAAAGAGCATACAAGAAGAGAGCTGCAAGATACACCATGGAAAGCAGGCTAAAGTTCCAAAGAAAGACAAGAAGGAAGCAACAATAGCAGACAATGTCATTATTCGATTGCATCTGTCCCCATATATGTTGAAAGATTATCCCACAACTAGCTGATTCAGAACCAGTTCTACTTCTTTCAGATTGCAAAGAAGATGAACGATTCGAAGCTATGTGACTCTCGTTTTGGCTTTCTGTCTCACTATTTTTACCAGTGGGTGATAACGAAGTCGGGTCATCCGAATCTAAATCTTCTTGAGGGATATTTAAGTAATTTGCTAAGTTGGAAACCGCCCGATTTCCGATCGACTGTACTTGAGAAACACCATCACCTATCAACTGTACAGCAGATATCAATGTGCTTTCTTTCATAGGCCCTTTACCTTTCTTCTCCATCTCTGCGATGTCCTCATCAAACTCAGCAACTTCAATAAGATGCGAGTTTTCTGGCGACTCGAATGCAGGTAAACTTTCGGTTCCATGGAATTCAAATGGTAATGGCATCTCCATATTAATATCCGACGCGTGTTTCTTGAGATTATCTTCTTCTTTATTAACAACACACTGAGTGGTATAATCGGTATTTAAAGAGACAGCTCTCCTTCTTCGTAGCCCTTCGTTACGAGGTGAATCATCATGAGTATGTTCATGAGCAGGACACGTAGTGTGAAGCTGGATCTGTAAGTTTAGCATTTCGGATTTCATCTTCTCCACTTGCATATTCCTCTGGCGTTTCTTCTCTTTGTCTTCACGAATATGCTGCAACTGCTCAGTTTTCCATGCAGCCTTCTTCTCTTGTTCGCGTACAATCGCACCGATTTGCTCAGCTTCGAGATATTGGAATACGTAATTTAGCTCTGGAGAGGAAAACATGTATGACTGCAATGACACCAGAATGAAGATGATAATCTCAACCAAGGCAGACCTTGAGGTAATCCGGAATCCATAATCATACTTATAAAATCCAATAACTTCATAAACATAGTCTATGGTTTCACATTTCCCTTCGTTAAAAACACCAACGAATGGTGATTGATAGGCAAGAGAGAGAACAATGACAGCAAAGTTGTATATCCGCAACCACTTAAAGATCTTGTTCTTTTTCTTTAGTATTGTAAGTCTGAGTCGGAAAAGACTTAGAGCAAAAGCGAGATATCCAAGGTGTAATATATCGTATTCGAGAGTTCCAGTGATTAAAATTAAGGCAAGCACAAGATCCAACAGATGGCAGTAGCAGTATAGTCTTAAGTAGTCAAGAAGAGTCCAGATGGTTTTGGTTTCAAGAGAAAGGTCTTTCCAAACAAACGCATTCTTGCGTTGAGAAATCATTTGGCGATATGTATATGATCCTGAGAAACTACAGAATCGATCGGCTCGCAGCTTGAAACATGAAAACTTGAAGACTATGAAGTAACTGATCAGCACTCTTGGGTCATCAACAGTAAGTCCTACACACAGTTATAACAAAAATTAAGAATGCAAATGTTGGTGATTTCATGATCCAATTTGATACTCAAGTTACACCATGTTAATTTCTAGATGAATTCATCAAAAGGATGAAGAGGAGAGAACAGTACCTAGCCAGCAGCGACGACAATAGCTGAAATGAAATTCCGAAGTCCTCCAGCAGTCATGGCAGTGTAAGGTGTTGTCACTTTCACCAAATTCACTTAAAGGCCTTTCAGTCTTCCAAATGGCAAAATATTCGAGTAAAAGAACACTAGCAAAAAGGACAACAAATAATGACCATGATCTTTGTACTAGTTGTCGGCCAAGCACAACACAAGCAGCAAGTGATGCGATATACAGCAGAGAAATGGCATTAAGAAGAGCAAAACTCGCAAGAAGCAATGCGATCATGTTAATCTCAAGGCCAAAGAGGATGAACATGTTCTCCATCCAAAACTTTAGGTATATCTTTAAGGAAGTCTTCTGCATTTCAAATCTCTCTTTTCGTAAGAAAAGAACCTGTTTCTTTTTCCATTTATGGTTCTCATTAACCTGTCCCCAAAAATACCCAAGCATGTATCTTCTGTTATTACTCTTGGTACCTGAATCACCAGATGATTCTTGGCTGTTTGCTGGCCAAGAGTTGATGCTTCTCAACCCCATCTTTTTAATAGATGAAAAAACATTATCCTCATCTGGAATCGAGGCAACTGGTAACACATCTTCTTGAGAGAAAAACAATGGGCAAGGCTCTTCCCATTGACCTACACCCGAAAGCCAACTGGGAAGCACCTCTAACCAATGGAAGACATTATACTGAAGGGTACATGCAGCAATGACCAGTACCTTAGCCCTCAACCCTGCTTCTAAACCTCTAGCTCCAGGCTGATACACCTTTAACCCTAGAAAGTTGGAAAAAGCAGAGTGTTTTTGCCCAGGAAACATTGAAGCTTGTTCCCCACACAACTGGAATAAATACTCTGATGTCACGAGAAATCCCGTGTAAACCAAAAATGATTTTGATGGGATCCGGGAAGCTTTTGGTAAAATTGAGCAGAAGACAGTGCCAAGAAGATAGAGAAAACCGAATGCACTTATTGGAGATATTGCTGCGTAGAACATAGCAGCAAACAAGATTTTTTGACTGTGCCATATTAGAAGCCTTCTAATAAACCCAATCACCCCAAACTGGAGCCGATTTGTGTCCTCTAAGTTAGGATACCTGTTTTGTCTCCTCTCGTAGCTATAAAGTTGCATTGCGATTGTTATTGCTAATGCTTCCGAAACGTTTTCAAATACTGCTGCTTCTGAATTGTAGCCAAGGTATTTATAAAGATCAACTTTTGTGGATATCCATCCCTCAAAACTTGGGAAGATGCTCAAAATATAGATGAGAATAAACATCACGATTGAATATGCTTTCAATGGGAACCATAGACGCTTTCTTGTCTTCTCAACAAGTTGTCTGCCAGTAATCCAGAAAAGGAGAAGAAAAAGGTACCCAAATGACACGTAATTAGGTGGAGTCATGTAGACTGTGATAAGTATAGTTACAAACGCGATGTAAGTGCCAAATGAACGATATAGCGATAGAAACCTCTGCCCTATTGCACTGAGATATGATGCCACTTTTCTCTCTGAAACAAAAAAACACAAAGTTATTAGAAAAGTTGATAATATAAAAATTAGAAGAAATGGTGGTGAATGTGAATGTACCTTGGGAGGGGTTATCATCGATGTGTGTAGAGTTTGCAACAGCATAAACAGATAACAAAACTGATTTATTCAAACCAGCTTTTAAAATACTAAATCCAATGGGAGGGCGAGGTGTGTGCTGCACAATTGCTGAGAAAGAAAACAGAACTTTGTGACCATGCTTCTGAATGGCACAGAAACCTGCAAGCAAAGCTATTTCCACAAAATCCCAGGTGCTATCACATTCAAGGAGACCTGCATCAATTTGGTTACAATTCTTATTATTTAACAGAATAAATAGAAAAGCAGGAAACCATGTGTAATAACTAATCCCACATTGGTTACAGATTCAAGTTTATTTGAGTTTATGTGTAGGATTGGTGAACCAATTAGAAATAGACAATACCTAACTGAGATAAAATTGCCCAACTTATAGTGTCACTTTTCCTCAAGGCCCCAGAGACAAGATTTATCTGAAGAGTGTACAAGATTGCGAAATGAATCTCACACAGAAGAAGTAAGGCGCCTTGCACTCTTGGGCTGATGCGGTGGCTCAATAAATACAGAAAAAAGAATATCACTGAAGCACAGATAAAATAGTAGCACTTATAAGGGCTTGTTCCATGATCAGATCAGATAGTACTAGTAGTAAAATTATATTAATTAGAGAGTAAACGTACTATATACAGCATGGATGAAACCAGGCTTCATTGCAATGAGAAATATTTGCACTAGCATGATTGCCCGGTTACATTTGCGAAGCACCCAAGCGATTGTGGCTACAATCAGCACTTTTGTTTCTTCTTTAACTGCATTTACAATTGCTTTTAGTAAAAGAATAACAAATTAATCAGTAAGAATTGAGAAATTAAATTTGAAAATAAAAAAAAAGACCTTCAGGGGTAGAGTCTCCATCAGACGTACTGGGGACCTCATCAGAGAGGTAGAGGAAAACAGAGTTGTTGACAAGGTTAACAAGGGCAACTAAAAATCCAAGACAAAACTGAGCAAGGATAAAGAAACCAGGAAATGGATAATGCCACAACCCCACCATTTCCCAAACCTGTGTGTCCTGTATATGAAATTTAAGGAAAGAAACATACAAGATTATTTCTCATGAAAGGGAAATAGAATGAAAAAAAGATAATTACCTTTCCAAGCTTCCCATTCTGGTTTGAGAAAACTATATTGAAAATATATGTACTGACAGCCCAAAACAGAATGAAGACAAGGAGCAGCCCGTTTAGTCTGTGCAAACGGAACAAGGATGGGAACACAAATATAATGTAGCCGACATATCCAAGCAATCCAAATGCACACACACTTGCATAATAGAAGCTCCATAAGGAAAGAGCAAACAAGGACACCTGTCAATTTCATCACTGAAAATTTAACAAAAATAAGCCGAAAGATAATTGACATGCTCGACTTAACCTGAAACCAAAATACATTGACTAGGTCAAGGAAGCAACAAGCATGTGAAAAAAAAATGTTGCACTTATAAACTATAGAGATTCATATAAGATTTTAGACAGAACAAATCCAAAGACAGTCCACACTACATTTATTAAAAAAAAAAAGAGCCTAAATAACATCACTACTACAAGAGTGCTTATCGATATTTAGATTCAATCAGATCATGTCCTTGACCTCCAAACATACTATTTAGATTTCAATGGTAACTCATGTATTAATGAGGTAGTATATTCATGAAAAATATCCAATAAAACTTATATCATAACAGATTTTGTGGATTGATGCATAATAATAAAAAGGACCATGACAGTATAAAACTTATGAGGGCCTTTCATGTGTTACAGGATCTTTGGGTAGTACCAGATTAACTACAATTTTAGATTCTTGTTTTGCAAGTATAGCCTAGTCATGATTGTACAGTTGAACTTCTGTCAGACCTTCTGTTTATGAAATTTTTACAACAGTTACATCATAGTACTTAAAAGCATGTGATACTTTCCAGAAACAGAATTTGATTATGTTTTATGCATGCAAGAAACTAGGTAGCGAGATTTACTAGAATTCCAATTTGATGTAAACATATTTGATCAGTTGTTTGTTATACATCTAGAGATTATAAGTATGTCCAGTTAAGGGTACGTACTGGGGCACCATAGGTAAAGAAATTGATGCTGAATGTCCGAAAAACTGCACCTCTTAGTAAAACATTGGTGTCTCGTTCACCAGATCTACAGATGATATTGCCTTAAATTAGATCATACGATAACTTTGATACATATAAATCAATTTTGCATTATATTTTAACTCGGTTACCTTGATTCACGGATGAAAAAAGAATTTGTAGATGGGAGAAGATGTTCGGCCAAGTTGCCTTCTCTCATGGACATGATCAAATTCATTTCCTCCAAGTCAAGTTTGACAAAAGATAACTGCATAAATGCTGCAAAATTATCAACTGTACCAAAGTTTGATACAATAAGCAGCAAAATTTGCAGTTATGTACATGGGTAACTAAGTAGAAATACACCAAACACTGAAAGATTTATGTACTGATTTTGTATGACTTCACCATGGAAGCAATAAAACTATTAAAAAAGTTCCATTTTAACCACTCCACTATAAAACACGAAATGAAAATGACGAAAATATCCTTAATTTTGACCCATTTTGTGTAAATGAACCAGACTGCATAGCTGGTCTTTGATATATATATTTTTTTTTATAGTTGAGCTGCCTAAATGAGACTTCTCTAATAGTTTGTTGGACTCCATAGGCATTTTCTTTATAAGTAGCTTTTTAAAGGGGGGGAGGAAAGTATAATGTTGATAGAAATCTAAAGAAAATGTTGGCAAGTTCCTGGAAAAAGGTGTACCCCGAAGAAATATATGATCAGCGAAAGACCAGAACAAATTTCTGTCCAATCAGATTCCGAAGAAATTCTGTATAGGCCGATGAAATCACCTATCATATTCGGTGATCTTGTGGGGAGCTGATACATATACAGAAAGATAATATTGAATCCCGCATATAGCCAAAGAGCTCTCCACCACCTTCATAACAATTTAAACAAATGCAAGCAAAATTCATTATATATTACTTTGTATAACAAGTTTAAATATTATGATAGAAATCTTCACTTTGTATAACAAGAATCAACATTTTTTATTGTACTAGGATAATCAACAAGTACTATAAAGTCACCTGAAGACACCATGAAAGTTGCTCGATAATGACCAATCCACAAGACCCACACAGCTAGAAACGAAAAATGGTAAAGAAACCCAAGAAGTGTTGCTGATACCCACAACCAACTGAACAGCAGGCAACAGCAAGAAGAAAGCAACCTTCACATGTGAACCTTCCATACCACCAAATGGGGACAGAAAGATTCCAGTCAATTTATGACAATAATTTCTAAGAGCTCAAGTTATGTCAAACATTCGACTTGTATCAATTTTGTTTAAATAAATCCCAGTCAAAAGCCAAGGGGGTCAAGTTTCATAAGGAAATGTGAAGTTGAGGATCAGTATGTTGGGAAAAAAAAAAAAATCATCAAGCAAAGCTTTAAATTTATTAACTTGTACTAACCTATTCGTTCTATGGCTTCTGCAAGATCCCCCAAAAATGAAGATGACCATGTAAACAAGCCTAATCTGATTTCATGGAGTTCAGTCGTAGCAGTGAATGCTGCTAATAGTTGCAAGGTCAAATAATAAATTATTTTTGGTGATCTTGGTCTCTTGATTCTGCAAAAACATACTTCATTAGTATGCATGACAGATTAATTACACAGCAAGAGCCAAGAGCAGCTGATGCTGATGAGATTGAAAATTTAAAATCTCACATCATGAATCCTATAAACTTTGCCCACACAGGTTCTTCTGCACTGCATCTTCCACACCAAATGGCCCATGCTAAAAGAAAAGTCAATTGTGAAAGGATAACAACAAGTGAGTAAACAACAATACCCCATAGTACAATTCTCCCCTTTGAGTGAAATCCTACAAAAGAAAAATACATCAAGTAAGCTTGATATGATATCAATTGCTTAACAGATACACTATAAGGAAGTGTTATGTCAGATGCATTTACAGTGCATGAATAATGCAGATAGAAACTGGAGCTCGTCTTCAAAGAGTTTAAAGATGTTTAAGCAGTCCTACTGTATCTGATGAACGAATATAGAGTAATACCTCTTTCCAGATGAACGAATAGAATAAGTAGAGAACCTAGCAAGTTCCCAAGAGAGATCAAACTCCAATTCAGTAAAGCAGCTGCAGATACAGAAACAATTAGCATATGTGTAGAAAGGTAATAGAGCGATCAGATAAAATTGTCCAAGATTTAACGGTCTACAATAACAAATTCTTTCAACGTTTACCCCTGAGCTAACTCATTTATTTGTACGGAAAAGTTGTCCAATAATCTCAATTGACAGGACTCAGTGAAAAACGTCATATGAATTGACAATAACTTGACATAATCACGAACAATGTCGCAAGTACAAAGATCACAGTGCATTGTTTGTCACTTCAATTTTGAAGTCCACGCTAATCTAAGCTTTATGTAGAGAAAACAAATACTATAATCTGTGTTTTAACGACAAACATGAGGTACCTACATGAATCCACAGTAATAAAATCAAACGACATGCATGCACAACACACATCGTTTTGCCCCTAATTCACACTCGATTGTTCTGTGAATAACTATCAGGTGATCTTCATATAAAACTTGCCCAATTAAATAACGAAGAAATAAAATTTTACCTGTAAATAGTAGCAATGACAACAGATATCCTCCGACTAATACCCCCATTCTTGGCTCGTAAGGTCGAAGCCAGATCGTTCATATCATCAGTTGATTATTTAATCAGATTTTCAGTGGAAATTCTCTTTTCGAGCAAAAAATTCGAAAATTTTGAATCCAGAAGAAGCTATTTTTCCCAGTATTGGTTCGATTTCTGTAAACTAACAGCAAAAATCAGAAAAGGCGAGTGGATCTTGATGGAAGATTTACGTAAAATTGCGAGCTCCATGTACATCTACGATTAGTGTGATCACGGAAGGTGATTACGTAATTTTGATTTGAAAAGACTTGTCCAAGACCACGTGGCTGAAAAAGGACAGCAAGCAAACAAAAAAAATGCGTTTGCCGGGAGTCGAACCCGGGTCTATTGCTTGGAAGGCAATTATCCTAACCGTTGGACTACAAACGCAATTTATGTAACAATTTTACCCGTTGTCTAGTCATCTAAATATTCATGTTTCTTGTATTGCTTTACTTCCCATTTACGTTGTTACATATTTGTATAGTTTACGTTATGTTACTAGACATTTTTATTGTGTTGCTCTGTATCCTAATTTTTATACGTATCTAGTTTCTGGGTTTATATTTTTTATGGACCAAACGTTTGATATTTTTTTCAATGCATTTTGTATCGGTTGAAATTTTTTGGATAACCTAGGATTGTCGATTGGATCCACCTAGGAATTCCCAACAAAGTCAACATTGTAGTGTCCATATTTATATGTTGCAAACTTGGGAGGAGTCACATTTTAATTAATTATATTTGTTTTCTGAAAGCATGAACTATAAATTCTAAAGTATAGATCATAAATTAAAAACTGCTTCTATACACTTTTCCATGCAATTTGTTTTATTTTGAGGTTTATGAGTTGTGTTTTATCACCATCAATGTGACTTGCAGTGATCACTTGAAAATTAAGCACTTTTAAATGGAATTGCATTCACGTTCAAATCTCATATGCTTTTAAATTGAGTGGCACGTCGCAAAAAAAAAAATGATTTTTTAAAATTGTTAAAAAGTTGAGCCGCCTTCTACCTTTATTTCATTCTCAAATTACATTTTTGATTCCTGAATCTTCCAAGTTAACATTTTATTTGTTTATGTTTTTCTAAATTAACCGTTTTGCAGTATAGGGGCTTTGTTGCAAAGATAAATGTTTCCCGACTATGGACCTCTTGATTTAAAAGTAGTTTACTCGAGATTTAAAGTAAAAAACTATAGGGGCTTTGTTGTAAAGATAAATGTTTCCCGACTATGGACCTCTTGCGGCGTCGTTTCGTCGATATAGCGTTCGAATTATAGACATCCTCCTCCTCCCCTTCCTTATCCCTCCTTTCGCTTCTCCAGCGAAGAGCATGAACTCTTTACTGCCAACGTCCGTCTACAAAGCGCCATTGTCGAATTTCTTCTGCATCAATCCTTCAGCTCTTAGATTAACTCCTCGATTTCGTGGCAAAAGCTTCAACGTTCATGCATCTTCAAATGAATTAGATACGAAAACGGTGGATGAGGGCAAAGAAGAGTATCAGGAATCGATTGGAGTTACGAATGCTGAAACAAAGAAAATTTCAGTTGGAGCAACATCGAGCACTCCAACGATCGAGAAAGACCTAAAAAAGGTAATACAAAAGCCTAATCTACAATCTGTTCCAAATTGTATACGAACGGTTGTGAATTCATAATGAAAAAAAAAAAAAAAAAAAGCGGTTAACAAATTTAAGATAACATTTCTGTGGTAATCACTCGAAATATGAGTAATATGATTAATCCATTCACCTTGAAAGCTGAAACAATCTCATTCCAAGTTCCAAAATTCTATGATTAATTGATGAATTACATTTGATTCTACTCATCTTTGGTTGAAGTGGTTGAAAGTTGTGATGATGATGAGTTGATCCTTGTATTTGGTTAAACATGGCAAACTATTGTATTTGGTTTGAACAGGTTGTCCAGAAAACTGCTGCTACATTTGCACCCAGGGCGTCCACAGCTTCAAAGAATCCAGCAGTACCTGGAACAACACTATACACTGTATTCGAGGTTCAAGCGTATGCATCAATGCTGGTGGGTGGAGCTCTCTCTTTTAACCTCATATTCCCCTCAAATGAACCTGATATCTGGAGATTAATGGGAATGTGGTCAATCTGGATGTTCAGTAAGTACCACGACCGCTCTTCACTCTTTCATAGCGCTTTAATTGAGTAAATTGTCTTTGAATCTTATCATATGACCTGTTACACAGCTATTCCTTCCCTTCGTGCAAGAGACTGCTCAAAGAATGAGAAGGAAGCTCTGAATTATCTGTTTCTCCTTGTCCCATTGCTGAATGTTACAATCCCCTTCTTCTTGAAATCTTTTGCACTCGTTTGGTCTGCAGATACTGTAGCTTTTTTTGCTATGTATGCATGGAAGGTACCATAATTACTTTATCTGCACCTCTTTCACACCACTACTTGTAATCTCTCTCTCTCTCTCTGTTTGTTTATTAACTTGTTGTATATTGATTTAATGTTTTGTGCAGCTTGGGTGGTTACAGAAAACTGATTAGCTAGCTAGGTCTTGCTATGAAGATCTTTATTCAAAAAAACAAGTGGATTTGGGGTTTTGGAAGTTGATAGCTTGTTCAAGCCAAGGGCACAGGGTCCGTTTACAATAGGGTAGGGAAATGGTGTATATGTGATATGATGATATTCATGTCCCTATGTGATGTATGGATGTGGTTGCATAGGTGTTGTATGTATGTTTACAATGTGTCTTAAGACAGGGGGATGAAATGAAATGTATATGGTGAGAAGGTGGGTTCAGTAACAGGTAATTATACGGTTGGGCCAAGTCGGTTGACCTACAAACACTTTTTATTAACTTCAAAAATAATTTAATGAATTAAATATGATTTCAAAAATGATTTAATGAATTAAATAATTTAATAATCCACTTTCTTTTAATAGAGCGATTTGGAGTTCTCATGCAGTTTGAATTCAAATAGGATCGTTTTCCATCTTCGAGTCATTTGCCATTCACCAATTGACATATATCAGTTTAATTTTTAGGCTAGCTTAATTACTTGATAGGCTGAAATTGTCACCTCAACTTTTGTGATTCATAGTGTAAATGAATTACCCAAATATAAAACATGATACTAATACAGTATCTTTAGCCTTTAGGAATACAAACAGTTGGTTTTAGGCATTTTCTTTTTCTCCGGTCTATAATCTATATATCAAATATATCAAGTAGTTGGGGCCAAAATAGTTAAGTTGCTTTTATGGATTACAGTGAGCGAGGTTGGATCGACCCAAAAACACCTTTTGTCCAATTTTCAATATGACAAATATATTAAATATTACATAGTTTTTAAAATACTAATGTAATTATTTTTACGAATAATTAGTAGTTTTTAAGCATTTGAACATAGATGAGACGACTTTTACTTATTTGACATGTTTTCTTTTTTTGCGCTGTAAAAACAAAAGAATCTTACGCAACTCATTTATGGGTTAACGACCAAAACTGTGATATCTAATTCTAGTCATCATAGGGAGTGAAGGATAAGTATAGTAACAAATTTCTCGGACATCTTTGGTTTTACTCTCATGAGTCATGCTCTTTTTAAAATTTAATTTCGTCAAAATGGTGTTATTTGGACCCCAAGTGTTAGGATAGGACACCTAATAGAATGTCAACTTAGAAGTCAGGTCAAGGAAAATAGGTTGAAAATCACAAGCCAACATATTCCAACTTCCAAGTTCACCAAGAGAAGTTTAAACCTGAAGCCCAACATTTGCGATTTACCCACCCAAAGGCCTATCACATGAGGGTAAATCGCAAGGTACCATCAGTAGTTTTTTGGGTGTGCCGGGTTTTAAACCCTTGACCTTCCTTTAAGGATTTCACCCTTCATCTACTTAGCTCCCATTACAGGGGCAAAAATGATAATTTTGAGCCCCTATAAGCCTTAAATTGTGGGCTACCACCAATCCACCATGTTTTTAAGTTGGTCAAGAAGTTATTGGGCTATTCTGTGACTTTGGGCTTTGGGCCTGGGGTGTTACACGTAACACGTAAGTAGAAGTATATAACCAGTATATTGTTCTCATCCTTTGATTGTCTAAAAGGGTGTCCTTATAATGATCTATAAAGATTCAAGTCTTTTAGGCAACAAAAATCATACTAATATGTATTCATAAAACTGGAGTGCAAGAAAATACATTAAGAAAAACCAATACAATTTTAACTTCTAAAACCTGATTTAGACATTGATTTGCATAACGGTTCACTAATTTGTAAGTACTATTTTTCTGTCATTGATTATGAAAACTAATACATGGGGAGAGACAAAAATAAAGTGATATAATGTAAGATATCTTACATACCTCATAATATTTTGAGCATGTAGGCTCCACTAAATTCGTTCTTGTGCTAGCATAATCAAGATGCTACAAGTACTCTTCATCACTGTCCTCGTCAAAATCAGAATCCGATCCATCATTTCTGGGTTCCATTAAAGTATTCATATCAAATGACGAATCATCTTCCATCTCCTCCATATCAATCGTGTCGTAATTCATCCGTTCCTCAAACTTGGCATCAGAACAGTTAAGAAGCCAAGCAAGAGAACATTTAAGTCCCTTTTTAGCAACCATCCGATGCCTTGGTCTTATAGTCGACTCCAAACCATAAGTAAAAAAAGCCGGAAAATCAACCAACTCATCCAACTCCCGTCCCATCTTGCTTTCAAAATAATCAAAATTTAATTTCATTATATCCATATTCAAAGCAAGCAGTTGTGGACACCCAACAACCATCTTTTTCACTTGATCTAATGAGAACCCACAATTTTTCAAAAAATCCACATGCTTGATAACCGGTGTGTTACTCAAGCTCACAATCTGTGGCATTTTCTCAATAATTTTCCCAAAATCTTCATGACTGAAATCGATTATGGAATTGAGGAAGCTTTGTTGTTTTAGTAACCTTGACCCAAGGTCCAAACCTATGATTTCAGGATACTGTGCAATGACAGAGGAAATAGACGCCTCCCTGACACCAAATTGTTTTAGAGAGTTGACATTTGGTTTGACTTTTTGTTCAAGTCCGAACCCGAGTATGTGGGGCCGTGTTTCGATTAGCCTGGCGACAGCTAATGTTGGTATCCCTAAACTTTCAAGATAATCAACAAAGGGTTTAATCACTCTTCCAACTCTCATTCCAAGAATCTCTGGATATCGAGTCAAAACCCCACCAATTTCTCTTCTTGCAACTCCAATTCCCACCAAATAAGCTACAGATGTGCTCATTGTCCCTTCAAGTTTATACCCCAAAACTTCCGGATACTTTTCAAGAACTCTAGGAATGTCATTTGGTTTGATGTCCATGCCTTCTAGATATTTAACAACAGGTGCAAGATCTACCACAACACTGGCATGAAGAACTTGAGGGTATCTTCTCAAGAAATCTGTCAAAGTAGATCGCCTAACACCCAACTTACCTAAAAAATCAAGGACTGGGATCATGTTTTTCTTGACACTACAACCGAGGACAAGAGGGTAATTGTTAATGTCTTCGATTGTTAACCCTAATGTGTGAAGAAAATCAACACGTTCTTTCATGACATCAACTGTTACAGGAAGCTCCAACCCATCAAGCTCATCTGGTTCTATACCGATACTTTTTAAGAAATCATAAACACGGGCTCGATTTGCAATCCTTTCGTTCTTCATTTCTAGTAAGCTAGCACGGCTGTATATTGATGAGGATCCTCCTTGTTTTCGGTTCATACGAACAGAGTCTGATTTGGAGTCTACTGAGTTTGATGCATATGGTCTACTGGAAACAGAACATTGTAATTTTGTGATGAAATTGATTCTCTTCTGGTATTGATTTGAAATCAGTATAGTTGGTGTTAGAGGCTTGCAAAACGTAAGGGTAGATATCTCATGCTGCACGATTAAAATACTTGATTTTGGAATATGATTATAGCTTATCATCTTCATGCTCACTGCACATCCAAAGGAATCTGCACCACAAAAATAGCAAATTAGGAATCTAGGGCATCAAAAGGAGTACATGAGGAACCATCAGGCTTACTCAAAAGAACAGATGAGCTTCAGGTTCATTGTTTACAAGAAAAACTTTAGTTTAACAATTATGATGATAGTTATGGACTTACGTTAATACTCGGTGATATTAGATATAAATGCAATATAAACAGAAAACTAAGAAGCTTAAGAATAAACACTACAAAAAAGATGAGAAATTTGAACTGTGCATTGAACATACATAAACTAGGTTTGTTCACAAAAACGTAGAACAAAACTACAGATGAATTCGAGGTCCTTTGTGTTGTACAAGAAACATGGAAATGTAACTTCTAAAAGAAAGATTATGATAATACATGAAATTATGCTATAGGCATAGCATACATGCCTTCTATTATTTTCTATTCTCTTCCAAACTGTAAATTTTAAGCATAAATTCAACACAAACAGAAAAATAAAACCCTAAGGATAATCAGTGACAAGAAGATTTAAAAGTTGAACAACAATCAAACATACAGAAATGTACAATTGTTTACAGCACATTGAACGAAACTGCAAACACGAAACAGATGATTCAAGGATAACTGTTTAAAAGAAACATAGAAGTGTAACGGTTACAACAATAGCGATTATGATAGAGCTTGTAATTGCGTTATCAGTTTATCCCTTCTAATCTTCTTTTCTATTTCTGTGCCAAATTGCTGATAAACAGTGATATTAATTATTAAGAGGGTGTTTGGCTAAGCTTATTTAAAATGATAAGCAGTTTTTAACTTATAGCTTATTAGTTTCTAGCGGTGTCAAAATGGACTTTTTAAAAAAGTGTTTGGATTAGCTTATCCGGTGTCAAAACGCTATCTGCTGATAAGCACTTTTTGTGTTTAACAAAAATAAAAACTGCTTATATGTGTAAAATGACCAAAAAGGGTTTCCTTTTTACATATAAGCATCTTAAGAACATCATTCAAAAACACTAGGAGGAAAGCAGTAGCATCTATTGTTCATTCCCAAGTTACCACCATAAAAATTCAAGAGTTAACATTAAAACATGTGTATTAGAAATGATAAGTGAAAACATGCATAAGAAAGTACTATCCCTCTCAGGCATTTCATCAAACAGCTTGCCTGCAAACACATTCCAATTTTTTACAGAACACTAGACACATCAGTTTCACACATTTGAACATTAAACACAATTAGCAAATCAGTAGCAGCAAAATAGTAGTAGCAAATCAATTATCAATGAAAGTAAGAAATCATTCCAGGGAAGAACTTGAATTGACGATTGATATTAAAAAAAAATACTACAGAAAATTCGTATGTGAAAAAAAAAAAAAAAAAAAAAAACTTTTGGATAAAAAGAAATCGACCAACAAGGCGATTTCAAAGAAAGCAGAAAAAAGAAGAAAGAAGTGCGAAAAATGGAACCTGGGGTTGGGAGCGACGGACTTGTGGCTATCGAAGGTCTCCGGCCGGTGGCTTCACAGGGGAGGCGACGGCGAGCAGGGGGAGTCGACGTGAAGAGCAGACAGCGAGAGGCTTCATTATTTGATTATATCTGTGGATATAGTCCCTCTTCTATGACTCAACTGTGAATTACTGAATTTGGCCCCTCGTTAATGACTTATATTTTATTAAGTCCGTCTTCTATGGCTGTATACTATTTCGACACCCACATAAATATAGTAATGAGAAAACATAAAATATAAGCAAAATAATCGATTGGCAAGGTCTTAACTCTTTAACATATTAAAATTCATGACCCAATTCAAAGGAACAAACCCTGAATAAAGCTACTGAAATGAAAAACAGACATAAAAAGTAGTTTCTAAAACCTAAAACAAAATATAAGACTAACCATATAAAGCTCATGGAATGAAAAACAAACATAAAAAGTTGTTTCTAAAACCTAAAACAAAATATAAAACTAACCATATAAAACATTTTGTAGTTTACCGAGTTACCCTTCAAGTTTTTTATATGTCCCAAAGATAAACACCTAAATAATTGTTGGAAGACAACATTAGATTCGTCTTATATAAGTTTTTTTTTTTTTTCATTTTACGTTGCATTAAAAAAGGACCTACAACTCTAAAAGACCATTCTTCCTCTTAACTGAATGATTACCCTGTCCGCTTATTGAGTTAAGTGAGTATTTAACATGTTTTCATTACAACCGCACACCTATCATGTATCATAAATTCATAATGGCTACAAGAAAATCAAGCATTTGACCCCTTTCTAACAAGTAGAAGATATAAATTGTGTTATAATTTTCATGAAATGCAAATGCTAGAAGAAACAAAATTGTGACAGCTGAGAAAGAAAAGGGTAAAAATTCAAGTTGATACACAATCCACAACCCAACAAATCCTTCAACGGTAATGATACAGATTACTTTCTATTAAGGAGTAAGGAGTAGAAACTACTTAATGGCCATACATATATATGATATATGATATGAATCTATCGTTTTCTTCGAGTTGAGGTTGAGGAGCTTCTTCGCTCAGCTTCTCTTTCAGCAACCAAAACAGAAAACTCAGCAGCGAGCATCTCGTGTATATTCAGACCCTTGGAGCTGCTCATATCAACAACCTCCTGAATCACATCAAGTGTAATGCTAAAACCCAATGTAGACAACACCCTGATAGCATTTGCAATCCTACATATGTTTTGCCTGGTTTCTAACGGAGTGTATGCTTGTTCTTGTTCTTCAAGGGTTGTTTGGGATTTGTTTGGGGGTTTAATCAGTTCGTCTTCCACCATGTTATCTTTAGTTTCAACATGTTCACCAACCCAGATGAAGCCATTACAACCAAGTATGAGGTCGATTCCATACTGTTGTAGATGATGGAAATGCTGTTTGCGCCTCTTTACTAGATATGGAGACACTGTCAGCATCTGACCCCTTTCTAGCTGCACGTGCAAATTACCATCATCATAAATCCTTAAGCTATAAAAGAAATACATCTTCCATTAACATACACCAACAAGCTCACAAAATGACAATGTCTTGGAAGGAATTAGAATCTTTCCATACTTCTGGACATAAAAAAGGAAACATAAACACAACATGTCCACATATGTTTAGTAAAGCAAGCCAAACCTTTCCATATTTCTGGCTCCTTGCTTGCAGTTGTAGACTACCATCACGCATGAAATCACGGACTTCAGCCTACAACAAACAACATACTGATTAATGTGGGCATTCATCGAGTATAAATAACACAGTGAATACTAAGGTGTTGTTTCTTTTTTACAAAATGGACTTAACTAAGTGAGTTGCATATGAGTTTTCTTTTTTACTTAATACAGGAAGGAGAAGTTAACAGAGAAATTCAGGAAAAGAAGTCTTTCCCTATCCCTATTAAATCTAACTTTTTTATATAAACTTGCATTTATCCAAGTGTATCGTCTTTTTCTCAGATATGTTATAAACATCATTTATCTGGACAACACTTCATTTTGGACAAGTAAAACACATGAAGGAGGTAAAAAAAAGGCCTTTCTTGTTTCAATAAAGGCACGAGATTTATGGGCTTACACAAATGACATCATTCTCTTCAAAAATGCTACGCATGTTGAGCTCATCAACTGCAGTCCGTCGCCTCTGCCAATTTAAGGATGGTCATGAGAAAGAGAAAAACACAACAATCCAAACAAGTTTGGAAATAACAAAGAAACAAAGTTGATACTTGATAGGTACACTAATCTACAGATCATACATCTTTCTCGCATTATATAACAAAAAAAACTAAGCCAGAAAGCATACATAGAGCAGTATTGACAAGTCATACACGTTAACATTTACCATATGACATATACCTGGATTCCATCAGGCAAATTCATTGAAGAAAGCATCAATACCGCATCTTGGCTAAAATTAATCTCCAATCTCCACCGCTTTGGAGCAACCTTCATATATATCATGAAAAACAAAACTCTGTTAACCAAAACATTTTAACGCAGCTGCTACAAATTTTATCTTCTCACTTGAGAAGAATTGCATATATGCGGATTAAGCTATTGGTATAAAACTAAAGTGAACAGAAGTAGTAGATCCAGTTAGGACTTGCCTCAAGAACACGGCCTACTATGATATCACCAACCTCAGGCTTATACCTACACCAATTTCAGATTCAGCATTAAGCATTTAGCTTCAACTCTTATGAAACATAAAAAATCAGGTAAATAGATTGCTGATGACCTGGCTCTCAAAGTGCGAACATAGACCAATTTATTTACACGTTCAATTACTCCACACACGGTTGCCACGACCTCACCCTCAAGCTCTGTCGTCCCATGACCCCTAAAATATTACAATATGGAACAAAAAAGGAAAAAATCATTTCAAAAGTTAAGCTTAATGATCCTATAAACCATGAATTCCATGATTCCTAAGACTATATTAGAATAAATGAGGTTTGTAACGACAAATTTGGTACTTGTTCATACTTTTCGGCATTGTTACATGAAGTACATAAATAAAAATCAAAATACACATAAAACACACAATATAATATGCATATGGAAAGCAAACATTAGTTAGGGTTTATATTTACTTGAGAACACCATCTTCTTGGTTAACAGGGATAGAATCGGCGACAGTGACTGAAGCATCAGAATTGGTTCCCGAAGACAGAGATTCCAACAGTTCCAGTGCTCTTTGCAGCCTTAGTTTCTGTGTTTGATTCAATGATAGCTCAATGCCTCTCATCTCTTCAATTGTGTTTGAATCTGTTGTAAGGAAAACAGACGCATAAACTAGGGGTGAGCATCAGGTGGTTTAGGCTGTTTTCGGGTTAGTCGGTTTGGTGTTCATCACAAAACCAGCCGTGTAATAAATTGGTTTAAACGGTTTAGTGGTAAGTCGGGTTCCGTACAAAAGCATTCATCATTATACTAACAAAAAGACCAATGTGGTTTGGAAATTTACTTAGATTTTGTTCACCAGTGGATATCATTATTAAGAACACGAATGCTCGATCTTGGTAATGTATTTTTTAGTCAGAAATCATTCATCGTTATACTAACGAATCGCTGAAATCATGTTTCTATTTCTTGCATATAACTCCAAGTCAAAATACCAAAAAGACTCTAAAATGTAAACTCTTCCAGACTCTTGTTACTCGATTAGCAAAGGGAACAACAACAACTTTGCAGCAAAATCAGAAATACAGATAAACAACTAGGAATATACTCATAACAAGGAAAATCAAAGCTAGGATTTCAGATTTTGTACCGAAGCAGGAAGAGAAAGTCGTAGGCTGAAGCAGGAGGTCGCGGCCGGTCGCTGTGTCTTCGTCGTCTGCAGTTGAGAACGCGAACGAGAGTTGTGCGAGAGGAGTATGAGTATCTGTGAGAGAACGAGAGTAAGGCCTCAGGTCGTCGTCTTGCTCTTTTTCTTATTTGACGCATGTATTGAATTTTAGTCCATAAACCTCTTAAACCCTTGTTTTCAATTACAAAAAACCCTACATTGTGTGAAATTTAGGCCCAAATTTTAAAAAGCTATATGGTTCAATCCGAACCTGGTTTTGGATGAAATACTTGACCCTGAATTATCATAGCAAAATACATTATTAAGAAATAAATAAATAAATAAAAACATATTTTGGGTTATTTATTGAGAAAATTAAGTAGATGAAATTCTTTTTGCCTAAAAATCATCACTTTTTTCTTTGACTCTCTAAAAAAAAGTTGTTTTTATGTATTATCGATATTAGTTAACGACATGGCATTTAGTGCCGAATCACTTGATGTGATTTGTCCAAATTTAGTACTGAACCCTTTTATTTCAATATGAAAACCAAACTAAATTCCAAATATAAAATTTAAATATTCACTTATATTTCTTTCTATTTTTTCTATGTATCCTCTTATCCATCTTAAATGGTAATATATGTTATACAAATATATTAAATTATTATTATTTTAATTAAATATAACACATGTCATCATTTAATATTGATAGGAAGAAAATATATGAGTATATTTAATTTCTCTTCTGGATAATTCATACCAAACCAGAAACTGAATCCCAATTTGGCTAAAATGATATAAAAGCCCTTAACTTTTCACATAAATGTTGGTTTACCATTGGACGTGTTTTAGGTTTAGTAAAGCTGGATGTTTTGTTTAGTTTGTTCATTTATACCTTTTTAACCGGTTTCCATGTAATCTATCAGTTACCTAATGTCAGTAAAACCTTTAAGTTTTTCAAAAATATTCGGATTTACTCTTAAGTTATCAAAAATATTCGGATTTACCCTTACTTTGATTGTTATATTTATTATTTTGATTATTAGTATTATCGTTGTTATTATTATTATTATTATTATTATTATTATTATTATTATTATTATTATTATTATTATTATTATTTTAAATGTATAAAAAATATTTTTATTAATTCAAATATATTTTTAAATATATATATATATATATATATATATATATATATATATATATATATATATAATTGTACTTAGTATTTATATACATTTGAAAGTCTATGTATTCCTTTAAAAATGTATTTATATATTAAAAATGTTTTTATTTGTATTTAGTAGGTATAAAAATATATTTATTTCATATAAAAATATATTGTAAACATATATATATATATATATATATATATATATATATATATATATAAGGTTTATATTGTATAAAAGATATAATTATAGATAAGTTTTTAAATATATAAATATATATTTATAAAGTTTATATTGTACATATAACTAAATATAAATATGTATTTATTTCATATTTATATGTATACGATAGTTTCTATATAAAATAAATACATATTTATATCTATTAAATAAATAAAAAAATATTTTTAAATGTATAGATAAGTTTTTAAATGTATAAATATGTTTTCGTTTGTATTTAATAGATATATTTATTTGTATCACATTGTATTTAATAGATATAAATATTTATTTATTGTGTATAAAAACTATCGTATACATATAAATATAAAATATATTTCTACTTAGCAAACAAACACCAAAAACTTTTTTTTTTGTTTTGGTTGATGAATCACTCAAATAATTAAAAAAATATTTTGTTTATATGAATTTTACCATATATATATATATATATATATATATATATATATATATATATATATATATATATATATATATATAAAGAGAGAGAGAGAGAGAGAGCTAGATTCAAATATTCCAACTAATTGTTGTGCGAATATCGTATGCTATGAGAATGATAAAGAAAATATGTTGTTTGAATATGTTCATTCTTACATAACTATTGTCATTAACACACATTCTCACTAATTAAATTGTCTATAAGGTTATTATACACTTATTATTATTATTATTATTATTATTATTATTATTATTATTATTATTATTGTTATTATTATTATTATTATTATTATTATTATTATTATTTCTGTCAGAATATTGTCATAATGTTTTATTGGATCGTATTATGTCAGAATGAAAATAAGTGAAAAACGATGTGTGAGAACAAAATAAATAATAATTAACGATAATGCATGAAAATGATGATATTTTTGTAAGGTTGAACGTATTCGCATTACTAAACAACTTATTCTCTTAGTAATTCTCATAGCATACGATATTTGTACAATAATTAGTTAGAATAGAATAATCTACGCCTATATATATATATATATATATATATATATATATATATATATATATATATATATATATATACACACATACACACACGTAGTAATATAAATACTTATTTATATAAAATAAATACATATTTCTACTTAGTAAACAAACACCAAAAACTTTTTTTTTGTTTTTGTTGATGAATCACTAAAATAATTAAAAAAAAATGTTTTGTTTATATGTATTTTACCCCATATATATATATATATATATATATATATATATATATATATATATATATATATATATATATATATACATGAAACTATAATATGTCCCTCGCTACGCGGGGGTTACGCCAATTGTTGTGTGTTTACTGCCGAAGTTATTTATGTTTTGTCTAAAACTAATAAAATTATTTTTGGAGCATAAAGAGAACAGTGAAAGGTTTGATTTTTTTTGGGTTTATGATATTCTTTGCTTTGTGATCCTCTTTACACTGGACATATGGACTGTCTCACAGAATTTGGATCAAAAGATATTTGTTCATTAGAAAGTGATTACATCATTTTAGATTACAGAAGTAGATGCAAAACATTTGTTCATTACAACGTCATTACATGATTTTAGATCAGAGAAGTTGATGCAAAAAAGGTTGATGCTGCAAAAGAGGCTGATGCTGCTTTCTCATGGTGTTTGATGGTCTTGCACGATTTTGTTGCACACTTCGATTGCTTCCGACATGTTTTCCTGCATCATCTCAAACATATCGAGCATCAACACCGTGATTTTGTCAAGGTCGGCGATGACGTGGGTGGTTACTGTAAGCTCCTTGTATGGTAGTTCTTCTGGGGCGTCATGTTATAGTGATTGCATCTGTGTGTTGATTGTTGTGTATGTTTGTTAGAGATTGGCTAAGGAGGTTTCATCGTCTGGAGGTGCCTGATAAGCTTCTGCATGGTGGTTTCCATGGTATGTGTATGGTGTTTGTTGGTAGGGTCGTTGATTTGGGGTTGTGATTTTATAGGGTGTAAATGTGGTGGTTGAGTTGCAATAACTATGGGGTATTCAATTTTCACCTGGGAACTAATGCAAATAGGCTGGTTGCGGCTGTGGTAATGGCGGTTCAGTTGTTATTTGCTTTTTTTGGCAGCTATAACCTTTGGGTTAGATATTGCATTTAGTTTTAGACGTAAATGTTTCTTTGAGTGTGCAATGTAAATAATTGCTTTTGTACTTTTTATATAAATGAAGTATTGACTTTTCTAACTTTGGACATGTTTTTCGTATATGTTTATTAAATATGTTGTAGATGGGGATTGTTTGGATATTATCGGTTTTTAGGTTAATGGGTGTAAATGAAATACGACATATATATTAATAAAGTGGTTATTTAGATTGGTTTGAATGACATTCCTTTTATATGTTTGTTATTATATAAAGTAGGTGTAGTTATTTTTATGGTTTTTTTATAAAAGAAGTAATGACTTTTCTAACTTTGGACATATTTTCCGTATCTGTTTATTAAATATGTTGTAGATGAGAATTGTTTGGATAAAGTGGTTATTTAGATTGTTTTATTTTTATGGTTTTTACGTATGTGTGTTGAGAAGGGTACCATGTATTTTAGGGGACATGGATGGTTGGTTTTTTTAGTGAAGTGATGTGTGAAATTTAGAGGAATAGCACGCATGCAACAGAAAGTAAATTAGAACAACATCATTCATGCAGAAGGAAATTAGTAGTCTTAGTTTTCAGAAGCTAGGGGTGATGATGTTATTCCTGTAGTACAAAAGATAGGCATATTAGTCGAGCCGAAAGACGGTTTTTACGTTGATTATGCATCATAGCTGTTATTTGTTGATCTGCTTTGCAATATTTTTTGGTGTAGGACCTGCGGCGCGTTGAGTGAAAGTCAGTAGGCTGTTTTAACATAATTTGGTTAAGATTTTTTTTTGTATGTGAATGTGTATATACCTATAGGGTAGTAGGATAGAGAACGTGTAACGTTTTGAGTAGTTGCAGATAACTCTGGTGATGTGTCATTTTGTCGCTTTCTTGTCATTCGGGTTGGGGCCGGTGTTGTCGGGATCGACGTGTCGGTCATGGTTGTTAACGCTTCGTGATATATTATTATAAAACGTATGTTATCTGGAGTTGATGCCCTAAGCATTTGGATGGACATTATTTTTGTTTCTTCTTTGTGATTGGTGATGGCCGGAGGTAGGGTGTTTCCGTTTGTGAGTGGGTTGTCGGATATAAATTTGTCAAGGGTTGACCTTAGAAGTTTCCGACATGATGTTTCTGACATGGTTGCTGAGATGGTGTCAGTAGCATCGATAATGATAACTGAGAATTTGTATCTATGAAGATGACATATTTATTAGTATTGCATGTGCAGAGTGATTAAGTATATTAGATTCATTGAAAGATGATTACGTGTAATTTGGTTTGTCGATTAGCCCATGGGCACTATAGAACCACTTTTCGCCTCTTCTAAAGATGGGATCCTTGCAAGTTGGGCATGTCGTTTGGTACCAGTTGTTTTGAAAGACAAAGTCTTTGATGGAGGCGCGCACAAGGAATGTTTTATCCTGTAGGTATAAAGTCATTTGATGTCAAAGAGTAAGATGATTGGTATTTGTGAATAGAGTAGTAGTCATTTCATATTACCTGGAGATCTGATTTGCTTTTTGTCCTCATTTCGTATAGGGTAGAGGGTGTCCCCGCTAGTGGTGGCAACGGTCTTGAGGGTCCTATAAACCTGATAGCATGGCGTTATTAGTATAGAGTGTCTACTTTGCTGGATATATTGTGTGCTCGTAATTTATATGGCTTACAGGTTTAGAAGAGATGTTGTTTTTGGTATATCGGGGTTGACATAGATATGTGTAGCATGTGATGAGCCGTGACACAGTGCTCCTAGAAATAAATTATTTGGATATTAGATATATCACCAGGGAAAATGTGACAGTTATTGATGGTATGTGTGTAATGATGTGTACGATATAATACCGTTAGAGATGGACGGTTTTAAGTTGGTCACTGCAACAACTGTTGTTGCGGGTGGTGGATGTAAGGACTCACGGTTGAACTTTTGTGGATTTCCTATGCATTCTTTCCATAGATTGATTGCGATTTCGCTGCCACTGATGGTATTGAAATTGTGTTTGGTATTAGATCTGTATAAGAGAACTGATTGTTATATTTTGTTGCGTGCGATGTATACCTTTCATCGGTTAATATGAGTAGGACGTATGATTCCCAACCTACTTTGGTGCAGTCTCTGATTTTCGATAGGACGTCGATGTAGTCTGAACAAAAGTAAATATAACTGTGTAAGGGGCAGGTATTGTATAAGGTGGGAAATTGTGATTAGTACCTGGGTAATAAGGCGGCATTTCTCTGAGTTCTATCAGATTTGACTTGGTGACGAAACGAAACCAAGTCTTGGGTATGGTCAGTGTGTCTGGAATGTGTTCAATTTCAGACATGAGGCCGACGTCAATGTAGAAGTCATTTTCGAGGAATTTGTATACTTGTCTAGCTTGGGGCAACTGTTATCTGATATGGTGTAACATTCAAAAACATTGAGAACAGATTCAATATAACTATGGTTGGTTCGTTGGCCAAGAATTTGTATGGCATCCCCCTATTAAAAGAAAAGATCACTGTAACATCAAATTTGTTTTGGTGGCGAAAAAATGTAACAAACTTATTTTAGATCAAGAAAAATGAAAAGTAAGTTGTATTTTCTGGAAATTAAAAAGTGCTCTTTTATTATTTAAATGTAGAATCCTCAATGTGTACAAATTCGTTGACAATTTTGTTATATTTTTTTGGAAACAACTTACAAATTTGTCAACAGCCAGGTACCAAGTTTCATAGCGTCGGACGTCGTGCTTCCACTTGCATAGTATTCTAACCTGTAAGGGACCTCCGATCCCATCTGTCTTCAGAGCTGGGATGTTGGTCATCGGTTGGTTGTGCTCTCTACTTGGAACAAATATATGGGAATGAGTGCTATATTCAGATGTGAGTATGGTGTATTATGTAAACAGATTGTAGAAATGTGTAATGTTAGACAGAGAGACAAAAAAAATAAATAAATAAATGATTTTTCAGATAATGGTTGATCAAGGGTATGACAATATGGGAAAGACGGTTGGTAGTGATACGATAGACCTCGGTTGAAGTAAATTTCTACAATAGATCCTTAAAACGACGTTTTTTGTTTCATTGTCTCGCGTCGGGTCAGTAGTTTTTATCAATATTTTTTATGGAATCCGGTGATGTTGCTCGGGATAGGGCAACGTAAAGTTGACCGTGTGAAAAATCGGGTTGTGCTAAATAGACGCCAATTCTACGTAGTGATTGTCCTTGGCTCTTATTGATGGTCATCGCATAATAGACCTTCAATGGGAATTGTTTTTGTGAGAAAGTGAACGACATGTCTGACGACTTATGTATGAACTTTATGCGTGGTATGTATACACGTTTTCCGATGCAAGTATCGGTCATGATGGTTGCTTCAATCACGTTTGGTAGCAACTGGGAGACTATCATACGTGTACCGTTACATAAGCCTTCTCTTTGGTTGATGTTTCGTAGCAACATTATGGGACAATGTATTTTAAGTGTAAGCTCGTGTGCGGGTATTCCTGGAAAGTTTAGATGGTTTAGGTATTCAATCGGATACAGGCCTTCAAAATCCGATGTATATTTCCCATTTCGTTGGATCATGTCCGAACTCTTATAGGTTCTACTGTCCGATGTAACCATCCTTAAGATCTATGCATTTATGTCATCGGCTATATCATTGGTAGGTGAAACAATTGTTCTTACAAAAAGGTCAACAGTGGTTGGATTGGTAAGTGCACCATCTCCATAAACAAAATCTATTAAGGTTTTTAAAGACTCGGAGCCAGGTGTTATTAGGAGAGAATTTGGGATTTGGATCAAACTTGAGTCTTGTGGGTCATCTTTGTCGGGTATGCCGATGAGTCCATCTCCAATACGTAGCAACCATGTTGCAAAAGATGATGCAAACATCAAACCATTGGTGGTTATTTCGGACGAATGTACCCTCATGTTCCTATATAAGATGCGAATGTTGAAGAATGGCCATAGGTACAAACTTGGTAGACTTAAGCGAATGATTTATGAACGTGTACATTTTGGTAGGACGGGAAGTGTTTGTCGGAAGTCACCACCAAGAAGAACGTATATGCCCCCAAACAGCTGTTCATCACAATCCAATACATCTCTAAGCGAACGGTCCAAAAATTCAAAGCATCTTCTGTCACTCATAGCCGCTTCGTCCCAAACTATGAGCAACGTACGTTGTAATAGATCACTTAGAAATGTTTGTTTTTTTATGTCACACGATTTTTTGTCTGTCAGGTCAATAGGTATTTTGAACCTTGAATGTGCTGTTGTTCCAGAAGGAAGCAAAAGTGATGCGATCCCGGAAGCAGCCACTGCCAATACTATTTTTCCTATAGACCTGAGATAGGAGATAATCGTTGTCCATAGGAACGTCTTTCCGGTACCTCCATGTCCATAAACAAACATTAGTATTTGTTTTCTATTTTCAATCGAGTCAACAACTGTCTTATAGACTGACAGTTGATCACTATTTAGCTTTAGCAGGAGGTTGTCATGTTGTCTTTTTAGGGCGTCTCTGTCATAGCGCATTTCTTCAAGAAGAAGATGATTCTCTAAAACACTGTGCATTCGATCCGAAGGAACCGGAAGACCAAAAACCGCCATTGATTTAAATGGGACGAAAGAACGGAGGGTGTGATCCAGATCGCTGAGTAGTTGTTGCTAGATCAAGTCTGCAAAGGAGGCGACATCCTTATCTGGCATTTCTCTTTTCATGGTGTATAAGTAGTCGTCTTTCATTTTATCACATGAACATTCCCATAGTAGGTGTGGGTTGCTAACTTCACAGAAAAACAATAGCTGGCAGAAAAGTGAGCGAAGTTGTGGCGAAGTTGCCCAGATAGATGCCTCTGTGAATGCAGTGAGCAATTCGGTATCGTCGCCAATTAGTTTTAGTGCGTTGCAAGCGGCCCTGAAGGTCGGGTAAATGGTACCGGAGACGGTACGTAAGTCTTCAAAGGATGTGCAACCCTTTTGGTGACAGAGTAGCATTCGCAGATAAAATAATTCGCCGGAGGTAGGATGAACAAAGACAAGCCGTCCTATCTTTTTTGATGACTCATCAACCCGAGGGCTCGACGACTTAGATGATTTCTCCCATTTGTAAGACTTTAGGTATTCTAGGTATGTAAGGTGACGGCCTGTTGGGTCTCTTGTGTTTCTGCGAAACCACCCTAGAAGAGTTGTGATGGTGCTCTATGGATTTGACAGAACTTCAGGTATTGTCGAGTCTTCCTTAAAAATTAGATGTTGCATATTTTCCTCATGCACAGATAGAACCTGAACAGGTGGATGTCGATTGTGTATGTGAAAGTTTAAGATGCATCACGCTGCCTCGTGTGGACATATGTATCGAACGTCTAGAAAATTCTTCACCTCATCTATAGGACGAACATCCGTAGTTTGTGGCGCGTCACGAGCACCAGATGTTGTCGCAGAAGTAGATTCATCGGCTGATTCGGCCTTTTGGGTTGCGTATCTTACACGGTCGGCTCCTTTCGAGATATATTTGAATAGGTATTTAATCATCATATTCCATCCACAGTACTCAACATTGATGTGTGCGCGGAAGCGTGAGGAAAGTCTTCTATTGTAAGGCACAACATATCCGTTGTGTATAACCTGTCCATACTGGGTTGTATGGTGTGCAGATGTGTTACGTTTGTAACGAACATATCTTTCCGTGTCGAACAATGTAGCATCAAGAAAGGGTTTAGGGAAATGCTTGCTGCATTTACCATCTTTCATACATGGAGCTTTTGGGTTTCGTGGTCCACATGGGCCGTATATCATACAGGTTGTTATTGTCTCATACAGGTCTGAATCTGTGATCGGATCTGGCAGCTCGGCTGTGATATATGTATCAACGTCGGTTGCGGTTCTTATTCGGTCGGCGCCCTTTACCCAAAGTAGAGTATGACAATGAGGAAGACCTCTCTTCTGGAACTCAATGGTGTACAAATCTGCAATGATGAACAATTTTCCAGATATCAGTCTTTACAATTTATACTTGTTGTAAGTGTGTCAAAACTTATGAGCAGAAGTTTGTATTTTATGGAACCAAGTGACAGGGGTAAATTAGTGAATTTTTAAAAAAATGACCCTAATTATTAAATCATAGATATCCTATATAGCATGTGGGATGATATTTAGTAATCCTGTTATTTAGAAGAAACGTAAATTTTGTAAAAAAAAAAATAATAATTTGTCACATACTCAATGAAATGGAAGAAGTAACATACTAAAGTCACCGGTAAATTATAAAACAAAAAAAAAATTAACATATTAAACAGATGTTATATTTCCAGTAATGGAATTCGTATGGTAGGAAAAGCAGGGGTAAATTAGGAAAGGAAGAAAATTTAGATCTACTGGCCTGGTATCTATAGCAGATAGTGAAGCCAATTGAAATAATGGGACATAATACACAGGGGTAAATCAAGGAAGCATCCAAAATTAGACGGAAAATATGATTAATTAATTATTACATGTTGAACCTAAACAAAACTGTATGTCACAAATGAGAGGGGTAAAGACATAAATAAAAAAAATATCACATATATGTAATGACATCGCAGGGGTTTAAATACTTTTTTGAGGCATATCCAAAAAAGTAGTAGAATAGAAAGGACAATGTAAAGAAAAAACATAAAATATTATAACTTGCAGTCAATTTTTTTCTCAGATGGGCATATATGGAAAAGTGTGTTAAAATGGGGATAAACTCCGAAAGAATTAAAAAATGATGAAGTAATCATCACAGATTGAACCTAAAGTAAACAGTAGGACATAAAAGGCAGGGGTAAATTGGAAAAAAATCAATACATTCATGTAATCATATGTCAGAAGTTTAAATATTTTTTTTGGTGTACGGATTCACAGATTATATTGAAGTAAAGGGTATATTGTGAAATGAACAGTTTGATACTAATACAAAAGTAAACTATGAAATGTTGAAGGGCAATGTGTAAGGGGTATAAGTGTCTTTAGCTACAAATTAAACAGTAATCTAAACATAAGCATTATCATTAATCTTAATTTGTATAAATATATAGCTTAAAACGTTAACATAATGTGCAAAATTTATGTGTATACTAAGCGATATGAAGATGTGCATATTTTATTTATGTATTTACTATGCATGGACTTAAATGGTTGAAAATTCCATAAGTTTATTAAAATTATTTTGATAAAGCTGTAAAATTCGTCCCTGTCGTTTGCAAAAAGTTGTGGATTACATCAAAAAACTTTTCAACTTATATGGAGGGTCCAAAACAGTATTCAGAGGACATAGTGAAGCCAATTGAAAAAATGCGACATAAAACACATGGGTAAATCAGGAAATTAACCAAAATTGTACGGAAGAAATGATATAACACAGGGGGAAATCAGGGAATCAACCAAAATTGTACGTAAGAAATGATTAATTATTTAGTTCTCAGAGGGGCATGTATGGAAAGGTGTGTTATAACAGGGATAAACTTCAAAATAATCTAAAAACGATGAAATAGGAATCACAGATTTAATCATAACAAAATAACAAGATATAAAAGGCAACATTAAATTGATAAAATGATAGTATCCAACAGCTATTTTATGCGAGGGATAATTTGGGAAAGTTTTAAAATCTCAATTAAGCATAGTTTTAGATATGAATTGACGGCCATATTAAAAAACACATATAAGTTTGTGGACCATAAATTGATAAAATGATAGTATCCAACAGCTTATTTTATGAGAGGGGTAATTCAGGGAAGTTTTAAAATGTCATTTAGAAAACAATAAGGTAATCATCACAGATTGAACCTAAAGAAAACATTAGTATATAAAAGACAGGGGTAAATTGGAAAAAAAATAAGTACATTCATGTAATCATATTTCAGAAGTTTAAATAAATTTTTTTGGCATACGGATTTGCAGATTGTACTGAAATAAAAGTATAAGTGTCTTTAGCTACAAAACAGTATTCTAAACATAAGCATTATCATTAATCTTAATTTGTATCACTATATAACCTGAAACATTAACATAGTGTGTAAAATTTATGTATATACTAAGCGATATCAAGATATGCATATTTTATTTATGTATTTACTATGCATGGACTTAAATGGTTGAAAAGTCCATCACTTTATTAAAATTATTTTGACAAAGCTATAAAATTGGTTCCTGTGGTTGACAAAAAGTTGTGGATTAGATCCAAAAATTTGCAAAGTTGTGGATTAGATCCAAAAAGTTTACAACTTATATGGAAGGTCCAAAACTGTATTGAGAGGACATATTGAATCCAATTGAAAAAATGGGACACAAAACACAGGGGCAAATAAGGGAATTAACCAAAATTGTACGGAAGAAATTATAAAACACATGGACAAATCAGGGAATCAACCAAAATTGTACGGAAGAAATGATTAGTCATTTAGTTCACAGAGGGGTATGTATGGAAATATGTGTTATAACAGGGATACACTTGGAAAGAATCTAAAAACGATGAAATAGGAATCACAGATTTAATCTTACGAAAACTACAACATATAAAAGACAACCATAAATTGATAAAATGATAAGATGTACATATTTTATTTATGTATTTACAATGCATGGGCTTAAATGGCTGAAAAGTCCATAACTTTATTAAAATTATTTTGACAAAGCTATAAAATTGATTCTTGTGGTTTGCAAAAGGTCCAAAACTATATTGAGGGGACATATTGAAGCCAATTGAAAAAATGGGACACAAAACACAAAGGCAAATCAGGGAATTAACCAAAATTGTACAAAAGAAATTATAAAACACAGGGGCAAATCAGGGAATCAACCATATTTGTACGGAAGAAATGATTAGTTATTTAGTTCTCAGAGGGGCATGCTTGGAAAGAATCTAAAAACGATGAAATAGGAATCACAGATCTAATCACAAGAAAACAACAACATATAAAAGACAACCATAAATTGATAAAATGATAGTATTCAACAACTTATTTTATGAGAGGGGTAATTTAGGAAAGTTTTAAAATGTCAATTATGGACAGTTTTAAATATGAATAGAAGGGCATATTAAAAAACACATATAAGTTTTGTGGAGCATAAATTGATAAAATGATAGTATCCAGCGGCTTATTTTATGAGAGGGGTAATTTAGGAAAGTTTTCAAATGTCAATCAAGCACAGTTTTAGATATGAGTAGAAGGGCATAGTAAAAAAGACATATAAGTTTTGTGAAATGAATGTAAAATGCCATATATAAGAACTTTAGCTATCTGCAAATGGGAAAGGAAGTATAGACATACATGCATCGACACTGCCAAACGGTTTGTCCGCTTTAAGAAAGTCAATAAATTCATGGACTTTGATGTGGAAGATTCTAGCATTGATATCCGCCCGATTGTGGACATCTCTTTGGCCATGTGTTTCCATATAGCGGGTAATCTCGGGCCATTTGACATTACACATAAATGTGATGAAGTACTGTGGATTGCCATAGACCCTGCAAATTGAAAGTGCGTCTTGGTAATGACTATACATAAAGCGAGGTCCGCCAGTAAACGACGCAGGTAAGAATACACGCTTGCCAATGACACATGTCTCCCTGTCTCCTTTTGATAGGGCGTCATAGAGGCCACTTGTTGGATAAGGTGTCTAAGTCCATAACTTATTTGGTATATACTTGACCCGACCCGGCATGGTCCATTTGGGTTGCGTTTCATCCGAACTATTTATGGATAATTTTATGAGAGTTATACACATATGTTTATTAATATATTATAAGTTATAATATATTAATATGAAGTCATGTTATTTAATTAGTCTTACTCTTAAATTAATTATGAATTAATTTAGAGATTAAAAGGAAGACTAATTAAATTGTGGGCTATTGTTTTATATAGTGTGGACTAACACTCATTTGTTAATGGGCTAGGCTTGTATGGAAGTCCATGGATGATCCATGGAGCTTTTAACCCATGGATCCTTGGAAAAGGAAAGGTCATGGGTTATTAGGGTTTCACCCTAATCATGTACACTATATAAGCATGCTTATGTTGCATGAAATAGCCACTAGTGTGGTTTTGTGTGTGTGGCCGATTTTTATGTGTGTATACACCCTCTCAAAGTTTTCCAAGAGTTTGTGGTGATTTGTGATTCCATTTGAGGCATTCACACTATTGATGCTTGGCCCTCAAACTCCTTAGGAATCAAACCCATCATCAAAAGGTATGTAATCTTATCTAATTCTTTTATGTTTAAAAGTACCCCATGCCATGTTAGATAGGTTATGAACCTTGGAAAATTATTATTTTGCATGTATTTAGACAAACATAGATCCAAGGTTTATTAGGGTTTCATGCACACTTAGGAAGTGTTAGATTGCTCAAAACCCAACAGTGGTATCAGAGCCTAGGCTTGCTTGTTTGATACTTGATGCAAAATAATAAAAAAAAAACAGAATTTTGACTTTTGCTGCTGGAAATGGACTAGAAATATTATCCTAAACTGTTTTGGTGTTTTAAAACTTGTTTTAGTTGGTGTAATGGTTATTCTAATCCATTTACAATAGCATATATCAAAATTCCATGATTTTATGTGTTCATATAATTCTTGAAATTTTGATGATGTTCATGTTCTTATGAATTTAGAAGATGATAGGAATTATTGGCTGAATTGTTTAGAATTAATTCTTGGTCATTTATGTGTTTTAATGGAGTCCATAATTTGTCCTCAAGTTATGGATATCCAAAGGTCACTTTTCTTTAACACACATTAAACACATAAGTTACATAAAATGAAGAGTCTTCATTTTTATGAACCTTTAATTCATAAGTTATGAAATGAAAAGTTTTGGATAGTGGATGTTCATGTTCATATGAGTTTTGTTAGATCATAGGAATTATTTGCAAATTGTTTGTTAGTTAATTCTTGATCTTAATGTGTTTTAATGGAATTCTTAATTTGTCCTCAAGTTATGGAATTCCAAGAGTTTTTCTTTTAAATGTTTTTAAGAAGTTGTAGGTTACATTTTCTTGAAGAGTTTTTCCCATAAATGCTTTTATGGACTTCATAACTTGTCCTCAAGTTATGGATTTCCAAGAGACTCTTCATTAAAAGCTTTAAAACACTTAATTAAAACTCATAAGTTATGAATATCCAAAAGTTTATGAATTGTTCAAAACTTGCCCTCAAGTTTTGGAATTTGTAAAGTCTCACACAAACTTTAATTCCATACCCTAGAAGTTTTAAAAGTTAAAATTCTACCCTTATACTATTTATAAGATTAATGGTTAATTATTATATATATGTATAAGAACAAGTCGTTTTACCGTTAGTAGGTCTCATTCACGAAGCCGGTCTATAAGGTGGGTATAAGGTTGTTGCCTATAAAATGGCGACTTAATGGGTGTCCACTCTCACCCACCGCTTGCTTGATCGGTGGAGGGTCGTTAGCCGAACGGGTAGGACAATGACTTTAAATTCTCATTAAAAGTATAATGATTATTATAAAGTAACTAAATATTTTTTATTTAATTCCCAATCTTAGTTACTTTAGGAAAAATGTGAATTTGGTGCTAGCCCATGGAATTCACACTTTGTACCTTACCAAGTCGTTGGTGGAGCGTGTGTGGTTAACCGACACACTAACTTGGACTAGTAAGGATCACGAAGGGTGACTTAATGTTTGTCATAGATCAATGGAGCGTGTGTGGTTAACCGGCACATTGATTGGGTGATAATATTAAGGGTACCAAGTGAACTAGTATGGTTATTCACACCTTGTTTTGTGATCCTCGGCATCCCAGTCACAAAAGTTGAGAGGGCACACTCAAGATTGAAACATGCCATTGAAAAGTTCAATGAATCTCAAAAGATCTAGGAATTTCAAATCCAATTAAAACCTAATAAATTATTTCGTTTTTGATGGTGGAAATTGGTGAATCGTCATTCGCCTACCTTCAAATATTTTATAGCTTGGATTACGGCATCCCTCTTCCAAATTATAAAATATTGTGTTGGGTCCTAGCCTTAATATTTCATATTGGGTGTTATATTAAGGACTTTGAATCAACTAACTTGATTTTCTCCCATTATAGATGTCTGGTTCAGACAACTATGATCTTCCCAAATCTCTTGAAGATGGTGTCCCTCAACATCATGCTTCACTTCCTCCACCTCCTCCAATTATTCTCCCTCGCCCACAAGTTCTTGAAAAGTTTAAACTCACTCAATCCCTATTGGCAAACAAAGTCTATGTGTGCTCACATCTTGGAGATAAAGTCACATATTGACAAGCCGGGAGAGTTGGGTGTCAAAGTCTCGTGAAAGTTGGATGTTCAATCACTTTCTTAGTAACATAATGAGCCTCTTTGGGACTACTATGAGGCAGACTATGACATGACCCTTAATAATGTTATCTATTTGCTTGGTGTTGTGGAATCAGCAATGATTTGGAACACCAGTAAAGCAGATTTGATTAAAAGAACAACTTCCCAAGTCTTAAATGGACATTGACAATGGTAGCATTGGATATCTAGAAAAAAGATTTCTCTTCCCAATGGAAAGGGATCGGCCATAGTCAACTCGGTTGACCAAATGGTAAAGAGAAAGGCTAAGTCTGAGATAGTCTCATGTGCCATTACCAAAGGGTCCATGTGTTTTGTTGCCAAAGGAAGGGGCATTGGTTGCGAAGCTGCCCTGTTCGCCTGAAAGGTCATAAGGTTGATCAAGTCAAGAGGTTTGACTCTACTTCGGGTAAAGTTCACTGTCTAACTCTATTAAGTTCCTATTTGGAGATTCTTATTACATAATGTGAATGGGTCACATGCTGATGTTTTAAGAATCAAATAGGAAGCTTAAAGTGAGTATATGTTGATTCTGATTGCGAAGGTGGGTTTCGATCGCATGGTTCGGTAATCAGAATTTTGAGCTGTTGCTTAAGAGTTATAATATATTGCTTATGAATAGATAACAACAAGGTTTTCATGTGGATTGTAAGGATAAGTTTTTCCGCAAAGTTTTAAAATAAAAGAAAAAAAAGGCTTTTAATTTTATTTATTTTAAAAATATCTTTACAATGGCATCTGTGGAAAATTGTTGCTTATATGTTTCCAGTAATAGCAATATTGGAAAGTGGATTTGATTTTTTCATTTGTGGTAGTGTCTGAATTTACCAAATGAAGAAAGTTTTTCATCACCTAAGTTTCAATTGGACGGAAACTTGGAATCATACAAGTTGTATTGTATGATGAATGAGAATTTTCATCTTTGAAAATTAAGACTAATTCTTTGATCACATGTATATGTGAGTCAATTGAAGGACTAAGGAATTAGGTACACTGGGTGTGCGCTGGTCAAGGTCCACCACAAAGATTGATTTGTCATGATTTACTAAAGATTAGTAAATATGATTATACTTATAAGGTTAAGTATAATTCTGTAACATTGGAAAGGTTACAATGTATGACAAAACAAATGAGAAGAATCAAATTAGGCAGAAAGATAAAAGTTTCTCAAATCTGAAAGGATGGGAGAGACTTTAGTATCATGTTTCATGATCATCTTAATGATTATGAAACCATATCACAAATTCATACTCTAAGGACGTCTTAGTGCATTGTTATGGCTAAGAAGAGAGGTCATGAATTGTTGGATTGGTTAAAATCAAGAAGATGAGTCATACTTCGTTCCAAAACAATTCTTAGAGTCATTCTCCAAGATTGTAACTTTGAGTGACATAAAGGAAGATTTAAAACACTTATCAAATGTAAGAGTAAAATGTTTTCTACTCTTGTACATTTGAGATTGGTAAGTTGTGATGTCTTGGATGAGACAAAGACCAACTAAGACCAGTTGTGTGAAGTGTTAGTCTTGATAAGAATCCGCACTATCCCTTGAATATTTGTTTTGTCAAGGAATGGTTCTTGACTGGGGAAAATTATATGTCAAGGGGACAGTGGGAGCCTTAAAGATCCTGAAAAAGTTTCAAGATTTAATCAGAGTAAAACCTGTAATTTATCACTAGCACACGACTTAAGGTTTGCAACCTATCGTGTTGACATAATTCTTATTTCTGTACCTACTTCAAATAAGTTGGATTTGCATGTGAGTTATCAGAGTTCAACTTGGAAGCATTGGTGGGCCTTGTGCTACCAAGGTGACAAGAAACTAAGACTAAACAAGTTTAATCCATGTAAGGCTGAATTTGTCACTAACCTTATCTTGTGATTATGGTTTTGACAAATTCACATGGATAGGAACTCATACACTATAAAATCTAAGTGTCATAAGGTTTCTCTCCGATTCATGAAAATGATGGTGAGGAAACGCTTTCACTAAGTAGATTTTAAGTAGATAGCAATTGTGATATTTGCATTTTCAAAAGTCGTTAGTGTAGCGTGTGTGGTTAACCGGCACACTAACATGGACTTGTGAGAAATGGCAAATGTCTAAGCAATTGAGACTATGATTACGGTATCCCTTTTCATAGTTCTGAAAATTGTTTGGACACACATGTGAGCTATCTAAGAAAGGGTGTATGAATCTAAATTTCAGAAGTCCAGCAGATTTCTGGAAATATGTTAGAGCTAGTGGGAGCATAAGTGTTATGCTAATAATCATCATGTTAGTGGGAGCATGATAATTGTGATTACTATTATTGCAAACTAGCAATGTTAATTATAGAAAAACAAAAGTTTCAATTCGTGAAGTTGCAGGGGTTGAAAAGTTGTTTTGCTATAATTAAGGGAGAGGAAATTATACTTCATTTCAATTCTAAAGCTTAGATTGAGATTTTAGTCATGTTTAGTCAAGAATATATATATATATATATATATATATATATATATATATATATATATATATATATATATATATATGAATTTTATGTTGGAATGGTTCAACTTGAAGCAATTCTATATATATTGCGTTTTCAAGATTCGATTATGATTACGGCATCCCTCTTCATAGTTAAATTTTGAAAACATGGCAAATAAAAAATATTGTAGCAAAAGACTGGTCTAGTATCATGTCTTTATGTCAAACATCATGAATCCTGTCCCATATGCTTCGGATATAGGATCGATTGCATGTGCTATAATATTCATCCTTTCTAAATTTTCCAAATGCTTAAGGCATTGAGAAGGGAAAAGTCTAGAACTGGATATGACTAAAGTGATTAAGCAATTGTCGAGGACAATCTGAGGTTCGCCAAAGATTGGTTGCTCAGGGAAAGTTGGAAGTATGATGTAAATTGTCGGAAAGGACCATATTGACATATTCTGAAAAGAAGTAAATCTTGTTCGGAAGTGATAGTCAAAATGGGACTATGGAAATGTCTCCATAGGTGGAAGTTATTCAATCTATGTAAGATTAGAAAACCTTAATGCAAGAAGGATGTTCAAAGCAATGTACTTTGAATATGAGACTTCCGTTCCATAGAAGTTGACCTTCTTTGGAATACTCTGTAATGACTGGTGACAAGGTTTTGGTGACTTTGTGCATAATCATTACAGGAGGAACATTGCATAAAAGTTTAAAATCTAACAGTTTTTTTGGTAAATGATAGGAATCGGGGATTCTCACATTTACAATAAGGATTTGGGATTGTGAAATGAGTATCAATGGAATCATGTTCAATTGATCTACATCACAATGTAAGGATCATAGACAAACATAGTGTGCATACTTGGAGTATGGCATAACTATTGTTTAGAAAAACAAAGTGTACATGCTAGGAGCATGGGACGACTGTTGTTTTTATTCAAGTCTTAAGTTGATTGTTTGAAACATTATACAATGAATAATGTGTAATCAATATGGTGATAAATAAAAGGTGGTTCTATTTATATTCAAAAGGGTTCTGAGACCATATTGGATTCGATTATTATTGTGTTTCACTTTGCATGTTTTGACTTCCTAAATAGCTAGGTTATTCTTTCCGAATGACTAAGTTATTTAAACACTCCACAGTCGTTCATATGTTGGAAGTAGGTATGAATCAAGACTGTCATGAATCGAGTTTGTAGATGGCTAAATGGGTTTAGTCATAGCAATGGTTGCTACAACATTCATGAGTGCTCATAAGTTATGAAGTATTGGATTAAACCCACGCTCACTTGTATCACTTCATGGAATTTATCTCGAGTGATCGTGAGACGGTAATATCATATAAATCTTCAAACCTAGAGATATGAGTTGTTACCTATGAGTTGGTTGTGCATTGATTGCACGTAAACGCATTAGTAACTTGATGTTATAAAACGTGCCTTTGTGTACAATTCAACAAGTAGTAGAACAAGCATATGAGTCGAAGTTTATCTGTTCCTTCTAGAAATAGAAGCGATATCTGGGCCCCTCGATGATTTTGTTGTGACCTATGTACCGGCCGGTCAGAACTAAATTGATGTGTTCGATTAAGTTCTTTGTCAAACAAATCGGAAATCGGGAAAAAAAAACTACTGGACAATAAGTACGACGTTGTTCCATGTATTTGTCCGGCTGATATCATGAGAACAGAGGATTAAATGATCACTTATCTAAAATGGCGCTTCATAGTTCAACAGAGTTTTCGAGAGCTACGATTGCTGGTTGGTTCCTGAAGTAACATACACAAATATAGTTATTAGACTTATCCAAGTGGGAGTCTGTTGGATAAGGTGTCTAAGTCCATAACTTATTTGGTATATACTTGACCCGACCCGGCATGGTCCATTTGGGTTGCATTTCATCCGAACTATTTATGGATAATTTTATGAGAGTTATACACATATGTTTATTAATATATTATAAGTTATAATATATTAATATGAAGTCATGTTATTTAATTAGTCTTAGTCTTAAATTAATTATGAATTAATTTAGAGATTAAAAGGAAGACTAATTAAATTGTGGGCTATTGTTTTATATAGTGTGGGCTAACACTCATTTGTTAATGGGCTAGGCTTGTATGGAAGTCCATGGATGATCCATGGAGCTTTTAACCCATGGATCCTTAGAAAAGGAAAGGTCATGGGTTATTAGGGTTTCACCCTAATCATGTACACTATATAAGTATGCTTATGTTGCATGAAATAGCCACTAGTGTGGTTTTGTGTGTGTGGCCGATTTTTATGTGTGTATACACTCTCTCAAAGTTTTCCAAGAGTTTGTGGTGATTTGTGATTCCATTTGAGGCATTCACACTATTGGTGCTTGGCCCTCAAACTCCTTAGGAATCAAACTCATCATCAAAAGGTATGTAATCTTATCTAATTCTTTTATGTTTAAAAGTACCCCATGCCATGTTAGATAGGTTATGAACCTTGGAAATTTTTTATTTTGCATGTATTTAGAGAAACATAGATCCAAGGTTTATTAGGGTTGCATGCACACTTAGGAAGTGTTAGATTGCTCAAAACCCAACACCACTAACATAATCGCACCGAAGGTTAGACTGATGTTTGGTTATGTAGTCTAGCCGGCTCTCTTCTATACACGTGTATGCATCGACCAAATACTGTTGGAACAGCCGAGAGGAATTAAGGATGGGAGACCAGATATGCTGTCGAGCATGGATATAGTACGCATAATACATATTAACAGTCACTCCTCTCCGATTACCCATCTTCAAACGGGGAGACCAACCTTCCTCGCCATATGGAAACAACAGTGGGTATTGTAAAGGCATGTAGCTCGGATGCAGTTTACTAATCCGTTGAGGTCGACCCGAATGGGAAAACACAACAATGTCATATGTGGTGCAGGTTGTGTCATCACCGCTTACTATACAACCTAAAGATCCAGGCGAGGGCAATCCGTATCTACGATCAGCCACATTGTTAAATAGCCGGACTGCATAGAAGTCTAAATTAGATTCATCAGCCATAAGTTTAGCGGTTTTAAACGTCCGAACGTATTCGTTATTAGCCCCTAAAATGGTTACCAGAAACTGAACAATATCACTATCTAAATCTCTCTTCCTCGGACCATCAATTGCCCTCAATCTATTCTGAACTTCGTGTTCTATATCAAATAGATAGAGCTGAAGAAACCTCGGACCCTTTATAGGATCCGGAGATAGCGATCCTATCCTATGGGAAATCTGCCCCGATATCTTAAAAACATAAGGACCGCGATCATGATTAACAACCTCATCTACATTGGCCCCAAAAGAAGACATGGAAAACATGCTATTATATGCCATAATGTCCTTCATAAAATGTAAATTTTGATAGAGGGCAACGAATTGAAGGGAAAACGCAGAAGGATAAGGAAGAACTACACCCCCATCCTGACAACAATGACTATACCTCGGATGAGCAGGTGTTGAAAACTTAAGCACCCTTTCAACATACCAGAAATATGCACCACAGAACTCACAAACCCAAGTACAGTCACCAGAATCGACATAATGAGGAAGACCGGAAAAGAAGGCCAGATGTCGAGACCTGCGAGACCGAGGAGCATAGGAGGAAGTAGCAGCTGGAGATGCCCGCTTCGCCTGAACGGCCATGAGAAAATAGGTGGATAAAAAAGTAGCGAGAATGTAAAAAAAACACAGTACCAGAAGGAAAAATAGAAGCATAATGGAGAGAAGTTACCTGGGCAGAAAAAGAAGGAAGAACGAAAAGGAAAAGCGGTGGAGTTTCAACGAAGAAGAAAGGGGAAGAAAGAAGAGAGTAACACGTGGAGAGTAAAGGCCAGGGAAAAATACACATATAAAATACAAAGATGTGTCAGCAATGAGCAGATGAAGAAATACATAAAAAAAATAATTAAATATAGAAGGGGAACAGTCGACATGTGAGAACGAAGGAAACAAAGACAACATCAACATAATACAAGGGGAAAATGTGACAAAAAGCAGGCTATTATATTGTAGCTAACAATAGAGAATTTTAATATATATATATATATATATATATATATATATATATATATATATAAATTTATACTTAGTAATTGTTGGATTAGTGTCTAAGTCCATAACTATTTTGGTATGTACTTGACCCGATTATGAGCATGGTCCTTTTGGGTTGCCTTCACCATAGCAATATGTAGGATGAATTAAGGAGAGAAAGGTTTAAATATGATTTATTAATATGTTATGAGAATAATATATTAAAGGAGAAATCATATTGTTTAATTAATATTAGTCAAAGAATTAATTGATAATCAATTTTGTGGCTAAAAGAGATTAATTAAACTTAGGGGACTGAAGTTGTAATTATAAGATTATTATAATTAGGATATGGATCACCTAATAATATATAGGTTGGACGAATTCTATGGAAAGCCCATTAGAAATCGTCCAAGGGAAACGTTAAAGGAGTCCATGGGCTGCTTAGGGCTTAAGCAGTCAGATTAGGGTTTCCTAGTTGAAAACCTTAATAGCCTACATGTATATAAAGGGCCCCTATGCCCCAAAAACGTGGATAACTGATTCTCTAGGGTTTCTAGTCGTTTTGGGCAGCCTCCTTTCTTCTCCTCTTCATCCAAGTTGCATATGGTGTTTGTGACTCCATTAGAGGTGCAGCACTTGAGGCACTAAGCTTTCTAAAGCCAATCAAAGCAAGGAATTGATTGTTATTGCAATATAACAATCAAAGGTAATTCTCTAAACCCTAATTCAGTTTATCAAAGGTCAGATCTAGGGTTTATAGCTTTGGATTCAAATCATGTACAATAGAGAAACCTAGATCCAAGCATTAGGGTTTGTATGAGCACATAGGATTGTTTCGTATGCATAAAAATCATCAGTGGTATCAGAACCTTGATTGGTTTCAGTTGTATGTGATGCTTAACTATTTTGTTTGCTAAAAATCGAGTTTTTGGCCTCTGCCCGACTCAACTCGGCGAGTCAGTATCTGGACTCGGCGAGTTGGCCCCTACTCGGCGAGTTCGAGCGTCAGACAGAGGGTATTTCGGGATTTAACTGTTGTTTTGACTTGGATTTAATGCCTAATTCGTTTTTTTAAGTTAAAATCCGATTTTTATCTTAAATTAATGATTATCCTTGCCAAAACAATAGATAATTTCAAATCTTTTGAATATTGGTTGTTTATATGATAAATATGAATTATTTTAAATTATTTGGTAATTATCTAGTGACTAAAATAAGATTAGGTCAAATATAGATAATGACTAAATTAATTGTTTAACTTATATTATTTGTTATTTGATCCTCTGTGATGTGAAAAAGTTTCAATTGCACCCTTTAGGTTTTATAGTTTAAATTTGAACTTAAAAGTTTTGTTTATGAAATTTAAATAAGTTAAACCCTAATGTTTTTGAAAAGTTTCAAATCTTGCCCTCAAGTTTTGGAATTTTAATTTTTGATTAAAAGTTTAATTTTGAAATATTTAAATTCTAAGCCCTAATGTTTTGAAATGTTTCAAAACTTGCCCTCAAGTTTTGGAATTTAAAAGTTGATTAAAAGTTTAATTTTGAAATGTTAAATTCTAAAACCCTAATAATTTGAAAAGTTCAAATCACCCCTTATGGTTTTATTAATTAATTAAATTGTATAATTAAAAGTGATTTAATAAATCCATAAAGTTTTGGTTTACATTTAATTAAATTAAAAGTATAATTTACTAAGCTAAACCACATGATATTTTAAAAGTGTAAAATATACCCTATACTATATATAACATTAAAAGTCTAATATTATATATATGTATGAGTAAACAGTCAGTCTTACCGTTAGTAGGCCTCATTCACGAAGCTGGTCTATAAGGGGTGTTTAAGGAAATTGCCTATAAAATGGCGATTGAATGGGTATCCACTCTTACCCACCGCACTCTTGATTAGTGGAGGGTCGTTAGCCGAATGGGTAGGATAGGACAGAAACCTTCCATTATAAGTATAATGAAGTACAAAGTAACTAAATGCTTATACAAATTCCCAAATCATAGTTACTTTAGGCAAAATGTGAAATTGTATGCTAACCCATGGAATTACACTTCGTACCCTTGTCAAACGTTAGTGGAGCGTGTGTGGTTAACCGGCACACTAATTTGGGGATGACATTGGTGGCGAAGGGTGACTCGATGCTTATCATAAATCAATGGAGCGTGCGTGGCTAACCGGCACATTGGTTAGGTGATAGTAGCATTGAGTGCACCAAGTGATTCGTATGGTTATTCACACCTTGTTTGTGATCCTCGGCATCCCAGTCATAAATAGTAAGGCATAATCGAGATTAAACATGCCATTGAAAAGTTCAATGAATCTCAAAAGATCTAGGAGTTTCAATTCATTTGAAACTTAAACTTTCTTTTCGTTTTTCATGGTGGAAATTGGTAAATCGTCATTTACCTACCTTCAAATATTCTGCAACTAGATTACGACATCCCTCTTCTAGGTTGTAGAGTATTGTGTTGGATCCTAGCTTGATGTTTCATTTGGGTGTTGCATCAAAAATTCTAATCAACTTAACTTGAATTTTCTCCCGTTTTTTAGATGTCTAGTTCTGACAATAATGGTCTTCCAAAATCCCATGGAACAAGTTTTCCAAATGAAGATGACGTTCCGAGATACGATCAAGGAAATGAGAGTCATGCCTCACTTCCTCCACCTCCTCCAATTGTTCTCCCTAACCCACAAGTTCTAAGGCTTGAAAAGTTCAAGCTCACTCAAGCCCTTTTGGCAAGTAAACAAGAAGATGGGAAACCTGTGTGTGCACACGTCTTAGAGATGAAGTCACACATTGATAGGTTAAACATGTTGGGTGTCGAGATTTCAAGTGATTTGGCTGTTGACTGGGTTCTTCAGTCACTTCCTGAATCATATAGTGAGTTCGTTAGAGAATACTATATGATGGACCACGACGTGACCCTTATTGATCTTACCTATTTGCTTATAGCTGCTAAATCAACAATGATTTGGCGTGCTGGTCAAGCAAATTTGTCTGGTGAATCAAACTCCCAAACTTCAGTGGTCACTGGCAACATTGGAAGTCCAGAAAGAACTAAGTCTGTAATTGTCCGATGTGCTGTGCCAAAGGAGTCCATTTGCTTTTATTGCTAAGAGAAGGGGCATTGGAGACGACGCTGCCCTATTTACCTGAGAGATCTAAGAGACGGGAGAGTCAAGACGTTTGGCTCTGCTTCAGGTAAAATCCATTAACTAACTCTTTTAAGTTCCTATTCTAGATTCTTAATACATGATGTGATAAAATTACATTTTGATGTTTTGTAGGATCGAAGAAAAGAGAGGAAGCTTAAGGGAAGAAGTGAGATGAATCTAATCGTGAAGAAATGGATTTCGATCGCATCACTTGAAGATTTGATTCTTGAGCTACTACTTGGAGTTAGAATAGATTGTTAAGAAATATGTAATAACATAGTTTTTCAATTGAATTGCAAGGACAAATTTTTTCCGCAATAAAATGAATTTTGATTTTATCTTATTTATTTATCCTTGCAATGGCATGTATGAAAAATTGATGTTTGAATGTTTCTATTATTTGCAATAATGGATTTGATTCTTAATTATGTTATTTGTGGAAATGTCAAAAGTTTACCAAATAGGGAGAGTTTCTCATCGCCTAAGTTTCAATTGGACAGAAAGTTGGAATCATGCACTGTGTATTGTATGATGAATGAAAAACTTTCACATTTGGGAAACTTAGACTAATTCTTTGACAAAGTGTCAATTGAAGGACTAGGATATCGAGTACACTAGGTCGTACGTTGATCAAGTCTACCACAAGAGTGACAAAGATATTCGTCATGATTTACTAAAGTTTAGTAAATATGGTTATATTTATAAGATTGAGTATAATTTTGAGTTAACTGAAAGAGTTTCAATCAACAGCAGAACGAATAAGAAGAATCAAGAATGCAGAAAGATAAAAGTTTCTCTATTCCAAGAAGAAGGGAGAGTACCTTTTATTATGTTTTATGATAAGTCTTAATGATTAAGAACCATATCTCAATTGATCCTCTAAGTGAGTCTTAGTACAATTGTATGTCTAAGAAGAGAAATCGAGAATTGTAGAAATGGTTAAATCAAAGAGTCAATCATACTTCGTTCCAATATTAAGTCTTAGAGTCATACTCCAAGATTGTGACATTGAGTGAAAAGTCTTAAGTAGGTTTATAACATTCATCAAATGTGGAATTTGGAAAAGGTTTCTCATTCTTGCACATTTGAAATTGGTAAGCTGTGCTGTCTTGGATAAGACAAAGACCAACTAGGACCAATTATGTGAAATGTTTTGTCTTGATAAAAACTACACTAACTCTTGAATATTCGCTCTGTCAAGAAATGTTTCTTGACAAGAGAATCTTATATGTCAAGAAGTCAGTGGGAGTCTTAATGGTATTGAAAGGTTTCAAGAACAAATCAAGAATAAACCTTATCGATCATCACTAGCACACGACTTGAGGTTTACAACCTATCGTGTTGACATTATTTTGTTTCTGTGCCATTCCAATTGAGTTAATTGTGTATGTGAGTTCTATGAGTTCTCATTTGAATGCATACTAGTGCCTTAGTTGATGGAAAGTACATTGATATGTAAGGACAAGTTACTACACTACTTGGAAGACATGGTGGGCACTCGTGTTACCATAAGGCAAGAAATCAAGATTAAGAAAGTTCAGTCCATATGAGTTTGGATTTGTCGCAAACCTTGGTTTTGGCAAATTCACATGGATAGGAACTCATACACCATAAAATCTAAGTGTCATAAGATTCCCTCCTTCATAAAATGACTGTGAGGAAATGCTTTCACTAAGAAAGATTTTAAGAAGATAGCAATTGTAAAAAATTTGTATTCTCAAATTTGATTATGGTTATGACATCCTTTTCCATAGTTCGAATTGTGAGATTTGGCAATTGGTTTGAACATTTGGAACTTAGTAACATAAGTTCTAAATTGTTTAAACACGTATATGAGCTATCTAAGGCAAAGGTGTATAAGTTTAAGAAGCTTAGATAAAGGCTTATCGAAGCATCTGGTATTAGAAATATGAATTTCAGAAATTCAATAGGCATTGTTTTCTGGAAATTCAACAATTTTCTGAATACATGTCAAAGCTACTGGGAGCATAAGTGTTATGATAATAATCATCATGATAGTAGGAGCATAAGTGTTATGCTTGTATGATTATTATGGCGAGTATTGTAAGTTAGCAATATTAATTATAGAAAAACAAAGATTCAATTTGCAAAGTTGCATGGGTTGAAAAGTTGTTTTGCTATAATTAAGGGAGAGAATATTATACTTCGTTTCAAAATCTAAAGCTTAGATTGAGAAATTTTAATATATTTAGTCAAAGGATACATAGTGTGTTCTCAAATTTCGATTATGATTATGGCATCCCTCTTCATAATCCGAATTGTGAGAATGTGACACATAAAATATTATGGTAGAAGATTGATAAAGTATCATATCTTTATGTAAGACATTATGCATCGTGTCCCATACGCTTCGGGTATAGGATCGATTGCAAATGCTATAATATTTGACCATTCAAAAAATTTTCAAATGTCTAGCGCATTAAGAGGGAAAAAGGATTAGAATTAGTTTTGACTAAAATAATTAAACAACTATCAAAGGACGATCCAAAGTTCGTTGAGGATTGGTCGCTTGTGAGTAGTTGGAAGTATGGTATTGGATGGACCATATTGACATTATTATGAATAGATAAGATTCTATTAAGAATGAGTTGTCATATGGCAAATATGGAAATGTTTCCATATTGGGAGTTGGGTGTTGAGAGTCTATGTCTAGATTAGAAACTTTTATGCAAGAAGGATGTTCAAAGGAATGTACTTTGAATGTGAGACTTCGCGTCTATGGAATTGTCTTGTAACAATTTCTGATAGAGTACTTTGTAATTTCATTGGCCAAGTCTTGGTGACTTTTGTGCTATGACATTACGAAAGGGTCATTGCATAAAATGTTAGAATCTAACATATTCTATTAATGGCAAGAATGTTGTGTTCTTACACTAACAATAAGGATTGGAAATTGTGAAATGAGCATCGTTGGAAAAGTTTTTCAATTTCACAAAGTAAGGACCATAGGAAACAAAGTGTGCATGCTTGGAGCATGCGACAATTGTTGTTGTAATTCAAGTAATGAGTTGATTATCCGAAACATTAAATGATAAATAATGAGTAATCAATATGGTGGATAAATAGAAGTGTTTTATTTACTCTCACAAGTTTGGGGCCATATAGGATTAAGTATTATTGTTATGTTTCAATTTGCATGTTTTGACTTCCAGAATAACTAGGTTATTCAAACATCCACGGTCGTTCATACGTTGGAAGTAAGTATGAAGGAAGACTGTCATGAAGAGTCTGTAGATTGTCTGAAAGGTTTAGACATAGCACAAGTTTGCTGCAGAGTTCATGAGTGCTTTGATAAGATTAGAGTATTGGATTAAACCCACGCTCACTTTGATCACTTCATTGTTTTGTCACGAGTGATTAGTGAGATGATAATATTGTATATTCTTGAAACCGAGACGTGTGAGTTGTTAGTTGTTGGTCGGTTGCACATTGATGATAAGTAAACGCACCAGTAACTTGGTGTTATAAAACTTATTATTGTGTGTGATTCGATCAGTGAATGCAAACAAGCATATGAGTCGAAGTTTATCCATTCCTTTTACCCAAAGTGGGATAAAAGCGATATATGTGGGTCTCTCGATGATTTAGTGATGACACCTAAGCGCTTGGCCAATCCGGGACTAAGTTGATGTGTTCAATTGTAGTCTGTTGTCAGTCGTCATGAATCGGAAGTCGGGAAACAGTATAGAGAGAATGATTGAAATTCATGTCTTATGTCTATACGATATCTTTACAATGGAGGAATATGATCCCTTATCTAAAGGACACGCTATCTGATAAGATCAGAGTTGACAGCGGCTTTTGAAAGCTACGATTGCTGATTAGGTTCTGAAGTCATACGGAAAATAGTTATTAGACTTATCCAAGTGGGAGACTGTTGGATTAGTGTTTAAGTCCATAACTATTTTGGTATGTACTTGACCCGATTATGAGCATGGTCCTTTTGGGTTGCCTTCATCATAGCAATATGTAGGATGAATTAAGGAGAGAAAGGTTTAAATATGATTTATTAATATGTTATGAGAATAATATATTAAAGGATAAATCATATTGTTTAATTAATATTAGTCAAAGAATTAATTGATAATTAATTTTGTGGCTAAAAGAGATTAATTAAACTTAGGGGACTGAAGTTGTAATTATAAGATTATTATAATTAGGCTATGGATCACCTAATAATATATAGGTTGGACGAATTCTATGGAAAGCCCATTAGAAATCGTCCAAGGGAAACGTTAAAGGAGTCCATGGGCTGCTTAGGGCTTAAGCAGTCAGATTAGGGTTTCCTAGTTGAAAACCTTAATAGCCTACATGTATATAAAGGGCCCCTATGCCCCAAAAACGTGGATAACTGATTCTCTAGGGTTTCTAGTCGTTTTGGGCAGCCTCCTTTCTTCTCCTCTTCATCCAAGTTGCATATGGTGTTTGTGACTCCATTAGAGGTGCAACACTTGAAGCACTAAGCTTTCTAAAGCTAATCAAAGCAAGGAATTGATTGTTATTGCAATATAACAATCAGAGGTAATTCTCTAAACCCTAATTCAGTTTATCAAAGGTTAGATCTAGGGTTTATAACTTTGGATTCAAAGCATGTACAATAGAGTAACCTAGATCCAAGCATTAGGGTTTGTATAAGCACATAAGATTGTTTCTTATGCATAAAACCCATCAATAATATGTACAAATACATATAATTATATCTTTTATTCAATATATGTAACATCCCGAAAATCATAGGGTAAAAATTTCAATTTTAGTATATATTCAAATATTCATTTATCATTATTCAAAAATTTAAAGGTATTCCAGAGTAAAACAATCATTACGAATTGTGGTAAAACACGGGCGTATGCGCAGCGATCAAGTCGGATCCTTCCCTTTCGAACCGAAAGTACCTGAAATCATAAACCATAAACTGTAAGCACAAAGCTTAGTGAGTTCCCCAAAATAACAAATACCATAGATATCATATAACGGGCACCGCCTAGATGAGATACGGGCCCCGCCCACACTTGCATATGGGCCCTGTCCAGTGAGATATGGGCCCCACCCACACTCGAATAACGGGCCCCACCCACACACGAATAATAATAAGATACGAACCCCACCCACACTCGAATAACGATCCCCGCCCAATAAACATACATATACAAGCACATACAAGTATCACACGGACAACAAGTATAATAACATAACCAAACGAGGGTCGGCCTTAGTGACTTAGACCCACTAAACCCAGTGAGGAAAATCACCTTGACAACTGAAACCACGAATAATCTATTAGATTTTGATCATTCTAACACTCCTAAGTGTACATGCAACCCTAAATACATTGGATCTATGTTTTCTCTATTATACATGCAAATATGAACTTTCCAAGGTATTCATCCTAACTAGCATAATAACATTGATTCATATGAATATCTTAAGTTAGAATTACATACCTCTTTGATGTAGAATGTCTTCATGAAGCTTGAGTGCCTAGTGCCCCAAGTGTGACACCTCAAATGGTTCACACAACACCAAATACACTTGGAATAACTTGATAGAATATACACACTTCATGAAAATCGGCTAGCCCTTTCTCTCACACATAGTCTAGTGCTGATTTTGTCAACAATAAGATGCTTATATAGTTAGTGACAATTAGGGTAAACCCTAATTGTCATGGCTTTCCATTTCCTTGGATCCATGGGTTCAAATATACCACGGAGCATCCATGGAGCATCTTATGGGTTTTAGCCCAACTTGACAATCCATGGAGTCTTAGCCCATTATACAAGTATGGATGATTTACACAATCAACCTATACATTTAATTAGTCTTCTTTTGATCACTTAATTAATTCTAGATTAAATCTTGATCAATACTAGTTAAATAATCTTATTAATTTATTAGAACTTATAATATATTTATCAACCTTAAGTGTTATTTCTCTCATTATAGTCTATCCAAATGCATGATGCCATGCAACCCAAATGGACCATGCCAAGTCGGGTCACGTACATACCGATTATAGTTATGGACTTAGACACTAATCCAACAGTCTCCCACTTGGATAAGTCTAAAACTATTATTGCAAGTATGACTTCAAGAACCGACTGAAAATCATAGCTCTCAAAATCTTCTGTCGAACTCTGACCTTGCCGATGATCTCTGACCTTTGTCAATGACTTGTCCATTAGATAAGGGATCATATATTCCTCCATTCTAGATATCATATGGAATGGGACATGGATTATAATCATTCTCTCTGTCCATTTGTTGTTTCCCGATTTCCGATTTATGACGACTGACTAATTGAACAAATCAAATCAGTCCAGGCCCGGCCGAACACTTACATTTGTCATCACCAAATCATCGAGGGGCCCACAGATATCGCTTTTATCCCGAAGGTAAAAGGAATGGATAAACTTCGAATCATATGGCTTGTTCTACTACTTGTTGAATCATACACAAAGGTAAGTTTTATAACATCGAGTTACCAATGCGTTTTCGTGCAATCAATGTATAACCAACTCATAGTAACAAATCATATCTCTAGGTTTGAAGAATATAAGATATCATCGTCTCATGATCACTCGTGATAAAATCCATGAAGTGATTCAAATGAGTGTGGGTTGAATCCAATACTCAGAACTTATGAGCACTCATGAATGTTGTAGCACCTCTTGGCTATGTCCCATAACTTGGACATCTCCAAACCCAATTCATGACAGTCTTGCCTTAATACCTACTTCCAACGTATTATCAATTGTGGATGGTTTGAATAACTTAATCATTCAGGAAGAACGACCTAGTTATTCTGGAAGTCAAAACATGCAAAATGAAACACAAGAATAATTAAATCCAATATGGTCTTAGAACTTATGAATATAAATAAAAACACCTTTTATTTATCACGATATGATTACACATTATTCATTGCATACTGTTTCAGCTATCAACTTTATACTTGAATTAAAAACAATAGTTGTCCCATGCTCCAAGCATGTACACTATGTTTTTTTTAAATACTAGTCATGCCATACACCAAGTATGCAAACTAAGTTTTTCTATGATCTTTACTTTGTAAAAGAGATCGATTGAACATAATTCCAATGATTCTCATTTCACACTCCCAATTCCTTACTGCAAATGGAAGAATTCCAAATTCATGCCATTTACTGAAATCTGTTAGATTCTAAACTTATATGCATCGATCCTCTTGTAATGATTATGCACAAAGTCACAAAGAATTGACAACAAACATTACAGAGCATTCCAAAGGAGATCAACTCCTTGGAAACATCCTTCTTGCATTAAGTTTCCTAATCTTACACAGATTTATTGAACAACTTCCACCTATGGGATCATTTCCATATTCCCCTTTTGACTATCACTTCTGAACAAGAGTTACCTCTTTTCAAAATATGTCAATATTGTCCTTACTCTATACTTCCAATTGTCCATGAGTAACCATTCTTTGGTAAACCTCAATTTGTGCTCGGCAATTGCTTAATCATTTTAGTCATATCCAGTTCTAATCCCTTTTCCCCTCTTGCTGCCCTAAGCATTAGGAAAATTTAGAATGGATAAATATTATAGCACATGCAATCGATCCTATATCTGAAGCATATGAGACATGATTCATGCTATAAAAAAATTTTATTTGCCATGTTCTCATAATTCGAACTATGAAGAGGTATGCCGTAATCATAATCGAAATTTTGAGAACGCAACATATATAAAATTTCCTTATGTTGAACCATTCCAACATAACATTCATATATATATCCTTGACTAAAGTTGATTAAAATCTCAATCTAAGCTTGTAGAATCAGAATGAAGTATAAAATCCTATCCCTTAATTATAGCAAAACAACTTTTCAAAGCAAATTGAAACTTTTGTTTTCTATAATTAACATTGCTTACTTGCAACACTTAACATACTAATCATGCTCCCACTAGCAGAATGATTATTTTCTTACTAGCACAACACTTATGCTCCCACTAGCTTTGACATGTAACTAGAAATCAGCTAAACTTCTAGAAAACAATACTTTATTGACTTTCTTACCAAAGTTCAGATTTCTAATGCTAGATTGCTTTGATAAAAATTTATCAATATCATAAACCTTATCTTAGATAGCTCACAGGTGTGTCTAAACAATTTTAAGAACTATGAAAAGGGATGCCGTAATCATAGTCTCGATTGTTTAGACATTTGCCACTTCTCACAAGTCCATGTTAGTGTGTCGGTTAACCACACACACTCCACCAACGACTTTGAGAATGCGAATATCACAATTGCTATCTACTTAAAAATCTACTTAGTGAAAGTGTTTCCTCATCATCATTTTCATGAATCGGAGAGAAACCTTATGACACTTAGATTTAATGGTGTATGTGTTCTTATCCATGTGAATTGTCAAAACCATAGTCACAAGACAAGGATAATGACAAATCCAAACTCATATGGATTGAACTCAATCTTAATTTCTTGCCATCTGGCAGCTCAAAGGTCTGCCATTGCTTCCAAGTTGTTGTGCAACCAATTGAGAACTCTAAGAACTCATATGCAAGAGATATAAGACTCTCTTGTCAAATATCCAAGAGATAGTGCAGATTCTTTATCAAGACTAACACTTCACACAATTGGCCTAAGTTGATCTATGTTTTATCCAAAACATCACAACTTACCAATTTCAAACGTACAAGAGTAGAACACATTTTACTCTTACATTTGACTAGTGTTATAAACCTACTTTAAGATATGTCACTCAAGTTACAATCTTGGAGTATGACTCTAAGAATTGTTTTGGAATGAAATATGACTCATCTTTTTGATCTAACAATTTCAACAATTCATGACTCCTCTTCTTAGCCATAAGAATGCACTAAGATGTCCTTAGAAGACCAATAGTGATATGGTTTCTTAATCATCAAGATGATCAAAAAACATGATACTAAAGTACTCTCCCATCTTTTCAGATTTGAGAAACTTTTATCTTTCCGCCTAATTTGACTCTTCTTATTCGTTCTGCCTTACATTGAAACTTTTCTAATGTTTCAGAATTATACTTAAACTTGTAAGTATAACCATATTTACTGAACTTAAGTAAATCATGACAAATAGTCTTCTTGGTCTTTTGCGATGGACTTCACCAGTGCACAAGAATGTGTACTCGATCCCTTAGTCCTTTCCTTATTCACATAAGGAATTAGTCTTAATTTTCCAAGCTGAAAGTTCTCATTCATCATACTATACAACTTGCATGATTCCAAGTTTCGGTCCAATTGAAACTTGGGTAATGAGAAACTTTCCTTATTTGGTAATTTTGACACTACCACAAATGAAAGAATCAAATTCACTTTCCAATATTGCTATCAGTGGAATCTTATAAGCAACAATTTTCCACAAACGTCATTGTAAGAATACTTTAAAATAAATAAAATCAATTTTTTTCCTTTTATTTTAACTTTTTTTTTGGAAAAACTATCCTTACAGTGCAAAAGCACATGAAAAACTTTGTCGTTATCTATTCCTAAGCAATATATCATAGCTCCTAAGCAACAGCTCAAAATTCTGATCACAGAACCATGCGATCGAGATCCATCTTCGCGATCAAAATCAGCATATACCCTTTAAGTTTCTTCACTTTTCTTTGATTCTTAAAACATCAACATGTGACCCAGTCACATCATGTAACAAGAATCTCAGAATAGAAACTTAACAGAGTTAGATAGTGGACTTTACCTGAAGTAGAGTCAATCTTCTTGACTTGATCAACCTTATGATCTTTCAGGTAAATAGGCTGCTTCGCAATCAATGCCCCTTCCTTTGGGAAAAGAAACATCGGGACTCTTTGGGAATGACACATAGGACTATCGCAGACTTAGCCTTTCTCTTTACCATTTGGTCAACCTAGTTGACTATGGTCAATCCCTTTCCTTGGGAAGAGAAGGCTTTTCTAGATATCCAATGTTACCATTGTCAATGTCCATTGTAGTTTGGGAAGTTGATCTACTAATCAAATTTGCTCTCCTAGTGCTCCAAATTATTGCTGATTCAGCAACACCAAGCAAATAGATAAGATCATTAAGGGTCATGTCATAGTCTGTTTCACAGTAGTCCCAAAGGAATTCCCTATGTGACTTAGAAAGTGATTGAAGCACCAACTTTCTCAAGAGTTTGACACCTAACTCTCCCAACTTGTCAATATGTGACTTCATCTCCAAGATGTGATCACACATAGACCTTGCTTGCCAATAGGGCTTGAGTGACCTTGAACTTGTGGGTTAGGGAGAATAATTGGAGGAGGTGGAGGATGTGAAGTTCCAAGAGATTTGGGAAGATCATAGATGTCTGAACTAGACATCTTTTGGGAGATATTCAAGATAGTTGATTAAAAGTCCTTAATATAACACTCAATATGAAATATTAAGGCTAGGACCCAACACGATACTTTTATAACTTGGAAGAGGGATGCTGTAATCCAAGCTATAAAATATTTGAAGGTAGGTGAATGACGATTCACCAATTTCCACCAAGATAAACGAAATGTATAATTAGGTTTTAATTGGTTTTGAAACTCCTAGATTCTTTTGAGATTCATTGAACTTTTCAATGGCATAGTAGTCCATGGTAGTCCATGATTGTCAATGTCCATGGTAGTTTGGGAAGTTGATCTACTAATCAAATTTGCTCTCCCAATGCTCCAAATTATTGTTGATTCAGTAGCACCAAGCAAATAGATAAGATCATTAAGGGTCATGTCATAGTCTGTTTCATAGTAGTCCCAAAGGAATTCACTATGTGACTTAGAAAGTGATTAAAGCACCAACTTTCTCAAGAGTTTGACACCTAAGTCTCCCGACTTGTCAATATGTGACCTCATCTCCAAGATTCAATCACACATAGACCTTGCTTGCCAATAGGGCTTGAGTGACCTTGAACTTGTGGGTTAGGGAGAATAATTGGAGGAGGTGGAGGATGTGAAGTTCCAAGAGATTTGGGAAGATCATAAATATCTGAAGTAGACATCTTTTGGGAGATATTCAAGATAGTTGATTAAAAGTCCTTAATATAACACTCAATATGAAATATTAAGGCTAGGACCCAACACGATACTTTTATAACTTGGAAGAGGGATGTCGTAATCCAAGCTATAAAATATTTGAAGGTAGGTGAATGACGATTCACCAATTTCCACCAAGATAAACGAAATGTATAATTAGGTTTTAATTGGTTTTGAAACTCCTAGATTCTTTTGAGATTCATTGAACTTTTCAATGGAATGTTTCAATCTCGAGTGTGCCCTTCGGGTTTTGTGACTGGGATGCCGAGGATCACAAAACAAGATGTGAAGTAACCATGAAAATTACTTGGTACCCTTAATATTTACCCTTCAATCGATGTGCTGGTTAACCACACGCGCTCCACCGATACTATGATAAACATTAAGTTACCCTTTGCCTACCTTGTTAAATCCAGGTTAGTGTGCCGGTTAACCACACACGCTCCACTAACGACCTAAGCAAAGTGCAAAGTGTAATTTCATGGGTTAACACCAAATTCACATTTTCCTAAGTAACTAAGATTAGGAATTTATAAGAGTTTAGTTACTTAGTATTTATCATTAATACTTTTAATGAAGGGGGAATTATAGTCCTTGTCCTACCTGTTCGGCTAACGACCCTCCACCAGTCAAGGAAGCGGTGGGTGAGAATGGACACCCATTAAGCTGCCATTTTATAGGCAGCAACCTTATACCCCCCTTATAGACCGGCTTCGTGAATGAGGCCTACTAATGGTAAGACTGACTTGCTTTTATACACACACACACACACACACACACATATATATATATATATATATATATATATATATATATATATATATAAACTTATAGTATTATAAAGTATAAGGGTTGAATTTAACTTTTAAAATTCTAAGGGATTAACTTGGAATTAAAGTATTCATAAGAGAAAACTTTTCAAATTCCAAAACTTGAGGGCAAGTTTTGAAAATATTCAAAACTAATTAATTCCATAACTTATGTGTTTAAAGTAGTTTTAATTAAAAAACTCTTCAAGTTCCATAACTTGAGGACAAGTTATGGAAGACTTTAAACAATTACAGAATGTAACTCTTCTTCTTTGTAACTTATGGAACTAATTAAGGTTATACATTTTTATTATTTGATGAAGTGGCTCTTGAACCTCCATAACTTGAGGACAAGTTATGGAGTCATAAAACCATTTAATGAGGACAAGACTCTTCATTTTGTAACCTTTGCCAACTTTTATGAGTTTTAAGAAACTTAAATATGACCTTTCATGTAACTTGAGGATAAGTTACACAAACATATTTTAGAATCAATTCTTAGATTAAAATAGATCAAAGACACATAATCAATCAACCTTTTCTATTAATCTAAGCAACTCATATGAACAAGATAATTGGAATCAAACTTTTTCATGTAATTATAATAACACTTAAACTAATACAAAACATGAATCTATTGACAATTATCTTTAAAACTGGATTAGTATGAACATTACCACATCAAAAATAAGTTTATAAGTCCAAAAACAGCTTAGGATAATGTTCCTAGTCCAATTCCAGCCAAAACAGTCGAATATATGTTGTATGGGGGTCTAACTCGTCGAGTGCATGAACAAACTCGACGAGTTGGATGCTTTTTGCCTTGGACTCGGCGAGTCTGCTGTGCAGAAAACACCAAAATTCGATTTTTAAGCGGTTTTGAGCATTTTAACACTCCAAGTGTACATGCAAGCCTAAATACCTTGGATCTATGTTTTCTCTATTATACATGCAAATATGAACTTTCCAAGGTATTCATCCTAACTAGCATAATAACATTGATTCATATGAATATCTCAAGTTAAAATTGCATACCTCTTTGATGTAGAATGTCTTCATGAAGCTTGAGTGCCTAGTGCCCCAAGTGTGACACCTCAAATGGTTCACACAACACCAAATACACTTGGAATAACTTGAGAGAATATACACACTTCATGAAAATCGGCTAGCCCTTTCTCTCACACATAGTCTAGTGCCAATTTTGTCAACAATAAGATACTTATATAGTTAGTGACAATTAGGGTAAACCCTAATTGTCATGGCTTTCCATTTCCTTGATCCATGGGTTCAAATATACCACGGAGCGTCCATGAAGCATCTTATGGGTTTTAGCCCAACTTGACAATCCATGGAGTCTTAGCCCACTATACAAGTATGGAATATTTGCACAATCAACCCATATATTTAATTAGTCTTCTGTTGATCACTTAATTAATTCTAGATTAATTATTGATCAATACTAATTAAATAATCTTATTAATATATTATAACTTATAATATATTAATCAACCTTAAGTGTTATCTCTCTCATTATAGTCTATCCAAATGCATGATGCCATGCAACCAAAATGGACAATGCCAAGTCGGGTCAAGTACATACCAATTATAATTATGGACTTAGACACTAATTGTAACGCCTGTGTTTCCAGGCTTGCCATTTTTAGCAATGTAATAGTCTAGGTTAACCTTTGTAACCCGTTTTGAAATAATAAGAGTGTATTATTTGAGTATTATGTGTTTTGTGCTTAATTGCTTAATTATGTGGTTTGATTAATTAAGAATAAAAATAAGCGTCAAAATTTAAGTGTGAAATAAAGTTGATATCATTGGATAATGTTGTAGTGGTTGAAATGAGGTTTCCGAATATATATAGAACGCCCAAATCTGACTTCGTATGAGGAAGTTATGATTTATCGAAGTTTCGGCTTAGCGGTAGGCAGCCTGAAATACTCGATTTGAGATTGAGCGGTTTTTAGCCGAAGCAATCTAAACGAGGATCGAAGGTCTCTTTGTTGGTATCGAAACGATGAAAAGTTAGACGAGAACGGACGTCAAACGAAGAAGTTATGAATTTATAACGAAGTTTTTCTGTCTCGGCCTATTAAAAATAAATAATAAAAATAAAGTTAAAATTAGCCGACGGAGTCTAAACGAAAGTTGTAGAGTGTAGTCTTACCTTCGCGTGGATATAAAGAACGTCAAAAACGGAGTTCGTATGAAGAAGATATGAATTTCCGAAGTTTATTAAATAATTTGTATTTAAATTTAATTGGAAAATCCGGCATTATCCGAAGAGGAGTCATCGGACTCATCCGAAGTACGCCCCACGTACACCGAGGAATGTCGACACTCGCACTCGAGCACTTCGGATACGTAAGCAATGACGTTTCGGAGCAGTACGCCCCGCGTACTCCGAGGCTCCAGTCTCCTATAAATAGGATGCGAGGGCAGCCGACTCATTTGCTATTTTTCTCTCTTCTCTCTCCCGTTTTACCTCGATTTGCATGCCAGAAGTACCCCAAAGCCCTGGTAATATTCTCGAGCCCCGAAGCAAGTCCCGAGATCCCGAGAAGTGCGATTCCCGAGCCGAAGCTCTGCCCGAGAGAAGTTCGATTTTTGTGAAGATCTTCCAGATCTGCTGAGGATTACTACTTCTGCAAGTCGTAGTGCTGTCCGATCATCTTCTGATCAAGTGAGTGTATACTACCTTTCATAAACACGATAATAATACAAGTATGGTTTAAGTGTATTAAGTATATTGTTGTTTATATGTGTGAATGTGTATTCACTTTCTTCTATCTTATAGATCTGATTATATTCTCTATGAAATACGTGTTATGTGTGTGTGTGTCTCATCTGTTATGTGGAATATGTATTGATTAAAGCATGCTATACAGGTTTTTAAACTATGTATAAAAATGTATATTTTATCTACTAATATGTTGGGTAGAACATGGGTAGATAGTTGGTGTGTAATAAACAGATGAGAGGCCTCGTTGTTGTTTGATTTAGTCATCTAGCGGAGTTTAGATGACGACCACGGACTTTTCTAGATAGTCTTGTGGAAACATTAGCAGGTTCGCCACCTGTAGGTGTTAATGAACTCGGGTGTTCATTCGCTGTACTCCATCCCCCTCATGGTTGCCTTATTTGACTTATATTGCTGAGGAACCCCCGAATCATGTGTTGTCGTCCCGATGAAATATTCTTAGACTAGGTCTCTTATGTTAGTTGTCTTAGGGACATAAAGTGAGAATAACGGGAATGGATAATTGGGTTATTGTTGGTTGGTGAATATTAAATATAATTATTTATTATGGGTTGAAAACCCTATATGCTCACCAGGCTCCCAAGCCTGACCCACTCAGTTTTATTTGTATTACAGAAAGTGGCGCAAGGGTATAAGATGGACGAACCATCAAGTTGTTTTGTTTACAAGTCTGTATATGTATATATTTGTTGAATGACTTGTAATGTTATCGTTTATGCTTATTGGTCTGTATCAGAACATGACACCCCGAGTTTTGATTATATAATGAAAATACATTTCTTTTATGAAATGCTTTGGTAAACATTGTTTTATCATGTTTTGTTTTTTGGGAACAAATTCCGCAACTCTTTCAAATCAAAAGGATTTACTCTGAAATTATTTTAAAAGCATAAATGAAAATCGGTCTTTTCTGGCCGAGATTTTGGGGATGTCACAGTTGGTATCAGAGCATTAGTTTAAGCGAACTAGGAATTTGTAGGATTTCTAGACTTAAACTTAGAATGCTAAGTGAAATTTTGAGATGTGTGTCTGTTATGTTTTAGACACGAGCACTAGTTTATTTTAGGAAAGTTGCCTAAAATACTTTATGTGCTAAATGTTATATGTTGCCATATATGATATTATTTGTTCGGATCTATGGTCTGTTGCCGACCGGATCTAGAAACCTTATGTGTGTAGGATTCTAAGCGTACGTCTACGAATTTAGAACTAGCATGTAAACGTTTCGGAGTGATAAGGTTGATTTGAATATCTATCGTGATTGAGGATCTAATTTCACCTTATTCGGTGTGTAGATCAAAATGATGAGAACAAGGAGTGGAGTTGGAAATGCTGATGAAAACAGGAATCAACCACCCGTGATTGAACAAATACCTGTCGTAGCAGCAGCGCCAGAGCCAATAACCATGGCTGGTGTGCAAATGATGATTCAGACGATGTTGGATCGTCAGATGGATGAAACTAGACGGTTGCTTCAACAGAATCGTGAAGAACTGTCAATTCGTGTGGAAGACCCCGAATTCAATGAAGGGCACTCGGAAGGTGGAAACTTCAGTGGGTCTGTTGGTCAAGCCAACCCACCGATAGTTAGGAAAAACAACCATGATGGAAGGAATGATGGAATGGGATGCAAGTACAAGGACTTTCTAACTTGCAAACCATCGACCTTCAATGGAAAGGAGGATCCGATTGGAGTTATGGATTGGATCTCCGAAATGGAGTTAGCGTTCATGACTTGTGGCTGCAGAGGCAAGTTGCAGACTATCTATGCAGTGCGACAATTCCGAGGTGGATCCGTTCGTTGGTGGAACACTCTAGGGAAGACGTTAAGCCCTAATGAGCCACTACAATTGACATGGGCAGAGTTCTTGGTGCAGTTCAAGCGTAAGTTCTGCTCGACTCAAAATTTGTTGGAGTTAGAGAATAAGTTTTTGGCATTAACGAAAGGCAGCATGTCAGTTGATGAATACACCAATAACTTCACCGATAAGATGGAGTTTTCCTTGCGTATCGTCCCAGACGATTTGACAAAGGTGGACCGGTATGCGAAGGGACTCCCATGGGAGTACGAGGTGCCAGTACGTCAGGCACATACTCTAGAGGCAGCTATCTCGGCTGCCAAGTCTGTTGAGAACATGATTAAGGGGAGAACCACCGACAAGGTTGAGGTTGGTGAGAAGAGAAAGTTTGAGGGAACATCTGGTTCTGGTAAGAAAGGAAAATTTTCGAAATCTGATTCGAAAAAGTTTGGAGGAAAAGGAGGCGAAGCGAAATGGTGTGATAAGTGTAAGAAAAAGCACTTTGGGAAATATAGTGAGGATGTAACCTGCTACAAGTGCAGAAAAATTGGGCATTTTGCCAATGAGTGTCCGAACAACAAAAGGATATGTTTTGGTTGCAATGAAGAGGGGCACATTTTGAAAGACTGTCCAAAGAAGAAGGAGGCAGCTAGGCCCAACATTCCACCAAAGCCGAAGGCGAGAGCCTTCCAGATGACATTTGAGGCCACGAAAGATGAAGCTGATGTCGCTTCAGGTACCTTTCTTGTAAACGAATTACCTGCTCAAATTGTGTTTGATTCTGGAGCCAACTACTCCTTTATTTCGCATGAGTTTGGTAGAAAGCTAGCTTTGCCTGTTGATAGACTAGATAATGCTTTATTAGTCAAAGTTGCTAGTGGCAAGTTTATACCTGTTAGCCATCGTATGAAAAACATCTTAATTGATCTGAATGGGAATAAGTTTCACGAGGAATTATTGCCTATCGAGCTTAATGGTTTCGACATCGTGTTGGGAATGGATTGGCTTAGCGCCAATGATGCCGAAATATTGTGCAAGAAGAAGATAGTTAAAGTAAACCCGCCGGGGAAGGATTCATTTATGGTGTACGGGGACAAACGGCGAGTAAATTCTGGAATCATTTCTCTAATGAAAGCCAGAAAGTGTTTGACCAAGGGATGTACATCATATTTAGCATTCGTGATCGATGCTAAGAAGGAGAAGAAGGTGATACAGAGTATTCCAGTGGTGTGTGATTATCCGGAAGTATTTTCCGAAGATCTTCCTGGATTACCACCTGATAGACAAGTAGAGTTCAGAATTGACTTGTTACCAGGAACCACGCCAATAGCAAAAGCACCTTACCGACTAGCACCGACGGAGATGAAGGAGCTAATGATGCAACTTCGGGAGTTATTGGACAAAGGTTTCATTAGACCTAGTTCATCGCCCTGGGGAGCTCCGGTGTTATTCGTGAAGAAGAAAGATGGAAGTATGAGAATGTGCATCGATTACAGAGAGCTGAACAAGGCAACAATAAAGAATAGATACCCGTTGCCGAGGATTGATGACCTATTTGATCAATTGCAAGGTTCGAGCTATTTCTCGAAGATCGATCTTACGTCAGGATATCATCAGCTAAAAGTAAGAGAGCAAGATATCGAGAAGACTGCATTCAGAACTAGATATGGACACTACGAGTTCTTGGTTATGTCGTTTGGACTAACCAATGCTCCGGCAACATTCATGGATTTGATGAATAGGGTTTGTAATCCGTTCCTTGATAAATCTGTGATAGTGTTCATAGACGACATTCTGATTTACTCAAAAAGCCAGGAGGAGCATGGCAGACACTTACGAGAAGTGTTAGAAGTCTTGAAGAAGGAGAAGTTGTATGCAAAGTTCTCTAAGTGTGATTTTTGGATTCGTGAAGTCCAATTCTTGGGTCATGTGGTCAACCAAGAAGGGATAATGGTTGATCCAGCAAAGATTGAAGCTGTGATGAAGTGGGAACAACCGAAAAGTCCCACGGAGATCCGAAGCTTTTTAGGATTAGCCGGATATTACCGAAGGTTTATCCAAGGTTTTTCTTCGATTGCTACTCCATTAATAGCTTTGACCCACAAAGGAGCTACTTATGCTTGGAGTGATAAGCATAAAGAAGTATTCGAGAAGCTAAAGAAGAAGCTATGCGAGGCACCGATACTTTCTCTACCCGATGGAGTTGAAGACTTCGCTGTCTATAGCGATGCGTATGGGGTTGGATTGGGTTGTGTTTTGACCCAAAGAGAAAAGGTGATAGCATATGCGTCTCGACAGCTTAAGGAGCATGAAAAGAATTACCCGACTCATGATTTGGAGTTGGCAGCGGTAGTTTTCGCTCTGAAAATATGAAGGCATTACCTCTATGGCACGAAGTGCAAACTTTTCACTGATCATAAGAGTCTCCAATATCTCTTTAATCAGAAAGAATTGAATATGAGGCAACGACGCTGGCTAGAGTTACTCAAGGACTACGACTGTGAGATACTTTACCATCCTGGTAAAGCTAATGTTGTTGCCGATGCTCTCAGTCGGAAAGTCAATCTTGAAAGGAAGAGGCCAAGAGCGTTGAGAATAGAAGTTGTCTCGACAATTGTGGAGAGTATAAAGAAAGCTCAAGAGGAAGCTTCTGAGAAAAATGACCGAAAGGAGGAACGTTTGGGTAAAACGTTGGTGTTTGGTACAAACGGTCATGGACTGAAGGTATTCCAAGATCGTATTTGGGTACCTAAGTCAGGAGGAATTAGAGATCTTCTGATGGAAGAAGCTCACAAGACCATGTACTCGATTCATCCCGGTAGCACTAAAATGTATAGGGACCCGAAACCTTACTACTGGTGGCCGACGATGAAGCTTGATGTTGCAAAGTATGTGGCTGAGTGTGTGACTTGTGCGAGAGTAAAGACACAACATCAGAAACCGTACGGGAGTTTAGAACCATTGTCTGTGCCTATGGGTAAGTGGGAAGACATTGCTATGGATTTTGTCACTAAACTGCCCAGAACAAAGAATGGTCATGACATGATTTGGGTGGTCGTTGATCGATTCACTAAGAGTGCGCATTTCATAGCAGCCAAGGAGAAATGGTCTATGGAAAAGCTTGCAAATTCTTACGTGAAGGAGATTGTGAGGCTTCACGGTGTTCCGTTAACGATTGTATCGGATCGTGATAGCCGTTTCACCTCAAGGTTTTGGAAAAGTCTACAAGAGGAAATGGGTACCAAGTTATGTTTAAGTACAACTTACCATCCGCAGACTGATGGTCAGAGTGAAATAACGATACAAACACTTGAAGATATGCTGAGAGCATGTACCCTGGAATTCCTAGGTAATTGGGATGAACATTTACCTTTGGTAGAATTTTCCTACAATAATAGTTTCCACTCGAGCCTAAAGATGGCACCTTATCAAGCTTTGTATGGACAAAAGTGTCGTACGCCGTCTTGTTGGCTTGAGGCTGGAGAAAAGCAGTTTGTGGGTCCCGAGATGGTTCATCAAACTGCTGAAAAGTTGAAAATAATTAGGGAAAGAATGTTAGCAGCTCAGGATCGTCAAAAGAGCTATGCTGACAAGAAGCGAAGACCGATGAATTTTGAGGTTGGAGATTCGGTTTTGCTTAAAGTCTCGCCGTGGAAGGGACTTATAAGATTTGGTAAAAGGGGAAAGTTGAGTCCAAGGTTTATTGGACCGTTTAAAGTTCTTCAGAGGGTTGGGAACCAAGCTTACAAGCTTGAACTACCAGAGGAACTGAATGGAATTCACAACACTTTTCATGTGTGTTATTTGAGGAAGTTCACGGGAGAAGTTCCTGATATAATTCCAATTTCTGAATTGAGAATTGATGAGAACAAAAGGTTGATTGAAGAACCAGAGGCAATTGTTGACCGAAAGACTAAGAAGTTGCGACGCAAAATGGTTGGGTTAGTGCTTGTCCGATGGAAACACACAAATGGGCCGAATCTCACCTGGGAGACGGAGAGTGACATGTTGAGTCGCTATCCGCATTTGTTTGTTGATGTGTGATTCCGGGGACGGAATCATTCTAAGGTGGAGAGAATTGTAACGCCTGTGTTTCCGGGCTTGCCATTTTTAGCAATGTAATAGTCTAGGTTAACCTTTATAACCCGTTTTGAAATAATAAGAGTGTATTATTTGAGTATTATGTGTTTTGTGCTTAATTGCTTAATTATGTGGTTTGATTAATTAAGAATAAAAATAAACGTCAAAATTCTAGTGTAAAATAAAGTTGATATCATTGGATAATGTTGTAGTGGTTGAAACGAGGTTTCCGAATATATATAGAACGCCCAAATCTGACTTCGTATGAGGAAGTTATGATTTATCGAAGTTTCGGCTTAGCGGTATGCAGCCTGAAATACTCGATTTGAGATCGAGCGGTTTTTAGCCGAAGCAATCTAAACGAGGATCGAAGGTCTCGTTGTTGGTATCGAAACGATGAAAAGTTAGGCGAGAACGGACGTCAAACGAAGAAGTTATGAACTTATAACGAAGTTTTTCTGTCCCGGCCTATTAAAAATAAATAATAAAAATAAAGTTAAAATTAGCCAACGGAGTCTAAACGAAAGTTGTAGAGCGTAGTCTCACCTTCGCGTGGATATAAATAACGTCGAAAACGGAGTTCGTATGAAGAAGATATGAATTTCCGAAGTTTATTAAATAATTTGTATTTAAATTTAATTGGAAAATCCGACATTATCCGAAGAGGAGTCATCGGACTCATCTGAAGTACGCCCCGCATACTCGTGTACGCCCCGCGTACACCGAGGAATGTCGACACTCGCACTCGAGCACTTCGGATACGTAAGCAATGACGTTTCGGAGCAGTACGCCCCGCGTACTCCGAGGCTCCAGCCTCCTATAAATAGGATGCGAGGGCAGCCGACTCATTTGCTATTTTTCTCTCTTCTCTCTCCCGTTTTACCTCGATTTGCATGCCAGAAGTACCCCGAAGCCCCGGTAATATTCTCGAGCCCCGAAGCAAGTCCCGAGATCCCGAGAAGTGCGATTCCCGAGCCAAAGCTCTGCCCGAGAGAAGTTCGATTTTTGTGAAGATCTTCCAGATCTGCTGAGGATTACTACTTCTGCAAGTCGTAGTGCTGTCCGATCATCTTCTGATCAAGTGAGTGTATACTACCTTTCATAAACACGATAATAATACAAGTATGGTTTAAGTGTATTAAGTATATTGTTGTTTATATGTGTGAATGTGTATTCACTTTCTTCTATCTTATAGATCTGATTATATTCTCTATGAAATACGTGTTATGTGTGTGTGTGTGTCTCATCTGTTATGTGGAATATGTATTTATTAAAGCATGCTATACAGGTTTTTAAACTATGTATAAAAATGTATATTTTATCTACTAATATGTTGGGTAGAACATGGGTAGATAGTTGGTGTGTAATAAACAGATGAGAGGCCTCGTTGTTGTTTGATTTAGTCATCTAGCGGAGTTTAGATGACGACCACGGACTTTTCTAGATAGTCTTGTGGAAACATTAGCAGGTTCGCCACCTGTAGGTGTTAATGAACTCGGGTGTTCATTCGCTGTACTCCATCCCCCTCATGGTTGCCTTATTTGACTTATATTGCTGAGGAACCCCCGAAGCATGTGTTGTCGCCCCGATGAAATATTCTTAGACTAGGTCCCTTATGTTAGTTGTCTTAGGGACATAAAGTGAGAATAACGGGAATGGGTAATTGGGTTATTGTTGGTTGGTGAATATTAAATATAATTATTTATTGTGGGTTGAAAACCCTATATGCTCACCAGGCTCCCAAGCCTGACCCACTCAGTTTTATTTGTATTACAGAAAGTGGCGCAAGGGCATAAGATGGACGAACCATCAAGTTGTTTTGTTTACAAGTCTGTATATGTATATATTTGTTGAATGACTTGTAATGTTATCGTTTATGCTTATTGGTCTGTATCAGAACATGACACACCGAGTTTTGATTATATAATGAAAATACATTTCTTTTATGAAATGCTTTGGTAAACATTGTTTTATCATGTTTTGTTTTTTGGGAACAAATTCCGCAACTCTTTCAAATCAAAAGGATTTACTCTGAAATTATTTTAAAAGCATAAATGAAAATCGGTCTTTTCTGGCCGAGATTTTGGGGATGTCACACTAATCCAACATAATCTATGCATGCTGATCCGCTCAAATCCCCGCACTATCAATAAATGACACCCAATTAACAATTGGGTTCCAAACCAAATCCAATAATTTATAAATGTGGTAAAAGACCATTTTACCCTTTACATAGTTTGGTCCAAGACTAAGGCCGAAAGTCTCCATCATAAAGGCCCACAAATCAAAAGTCGTCCAAAGCCTACTTATGTCCCAATTTTACAAATTGGGCCTAACCCTTACATGGGCCTTACTTTAAAGCCCAATAATTTTTCCCGATCCAAAATACATGTCTACAAATGGTCCAACAAAGTCCTAAGCAAATCCAAGCCCATACGATAGCCCAAACCCGAAATGACACCACAAGGCCCTAAGCCTTATGATAATTGATGATATGGACACAACCCCGAATAGTGAAGAAATCTGAAACTGAGTGTTACAAATCTCCCCCCACTTAAATTAGATTTCCTCCTTTAAATTGCTCCTTACTAACACTCATATCATACCAAGCAACCTGAGGAACGCAACCGAAAACCCTAAGCATATAACGACCTTCACAGGGAAACTAAACCCAACCCTGGCAGAACTCTCCGACACGAGGAAGACGAATCCATAAACCCATGCATAAAACCACTTCTACCTTTCCAAAACTTGAAGTCTCAAGTTAGTCTGACCCCCATATAGACCACCCACACTAAATCATTACCATGCCAATTCCACATTCCATACCAAACTAAACAGAATAATTTTCCAACCCTGATTATCTTGATGCTACCATTGGGAACAACGTCACCGACCATAAACAGTTGTAGAACACTTATACTTGACAGAAGGCTTGGATAATCCTTCAAGTAGAAGATTCATCCCTATAACGGTTAGACTCAAACGAGAGCTGTGAAACAGGGTCAAATCAATTACCCTGAGATTATTTAATCCAAACTGCAAGTGACTTAGCATTTCTTGAACAACAATCTACTTCACACCTACAAATCCTAATTCACTAATACTTCCCGAAACATCGTTGCCTCCTAACTGCTTTCCAAAAACAACCGAGACCTCCCTGGTCCAACTTGTCTGCCAACTATCTGAAATACCAGATTCCCACCTAGTCGCCCCACACGACTTCCAAAAGAAAGCCTCAATTGGAAATAATTACCCAAACCATCTCGCCACCAAGCCCAATGCTAAATTGAATGCTACATGACCAACTATAGTCTTTTATCAAACTCGGTCTCCCACGACCTATCATTTCCTGATTCCCAGCATGTTGTGGCCTTCCCATAGTTTTACAAGCTAACCCACTATGGTCCTAACCATTTGAAAAAATTTGTGACCAATCATGGATTTGCCACACCCTTATCGCTGCATAGGGACCAATGAATGTTACGGGTCACTCTGCAGTCTTACAACACTCTCACACTATCTGCCAACTAGTGAATGCTACGGGCCACCCCGTAGCCTTACAACACTTCTACACTAATTGCCTACTATGGGATGCTACAGGCTACCCCATAGTCTTACAACACTTCTACTTTGCCATAACCACTTCCCATGGTCTTACCTCTCATCTATCAATCCGAACACACCTTGAGTCGAACACACATTCGACTAAGCACCCAAACTAAACTCGAGACATGACTAGAATCCCCAACCTAGGTCCATCAAAATCATGCTAACCATCACCAAAAAGGCACTAACCAACTGTTGGGAAGTTTCCTGAACTCCCGACTTGCACAATCTTCAATCTAGACGACCACTTGGGACGCCTTCCTCCCCAACAGGGACGCGAAACTTATCCTAGTTTCACGCCTGCTTTTGTTCCTGAATACCTGAACGGTTCTCCCCCACTTTGATTCGACTAAGCTCTTACAACACAAAAGATTTGAAAGATTCCCAATCTATCTTACCCACCAATGATCGAACTGCTGACAACCTGCGCCTACCAATGCTAGTGATCCATTACTAGCCAAACCCAAAAGACCGCACAACCCCAAAAGACCATAATGAATGCTCCTCGAAATCCTTGCAAAGTTGATAACCTTAGAAGCTTTTAATGATACAACACTCAAATCTTGAAGCCCTCTGAACAGATGCTCAAACCAAAATCTGAGTAATGGACCACTTCCGTTGGCACCCCAAGAGACAACCAAGCACAAATGCTAAATCCACTGAATCCTAACGATATTGGGGAACTAACCCGCTAAATCATGACTATAGACCTTCCACACAATACCCTTGAACTGATTTCGACCAAAAACTAGAATAACAACCGAACACTTCGGAATCTGCTACACGAGATACAACCCCTCACCAACACACTAATGATTCATGGCATGCAAATGGATATTCATGAGCATAAGATGTTCTTGACCCATTAAGTTGTCCTTTCAGACCTTATGAAGGGTTTTAAGTCATAAAAATGGGGTGTAAATGGTTGGTTTTGCTCCATGCATTCTTTAGAAGGTCTTAATGGATTGATAAGTTGAGTTAAGCACTTAGTGGACATGCAAAGTCATAAAGTTGGAAACTTTATGACTCTTGAGGGTATTTTAGCCTAAGATCTAAAAGATGGACATGAGATCTTAAGCCATTAAGCTCTTAATGAGAGTTTGCGAAATCTGGGAGTACGCCCCATGGACTTGGAGTATGCATCGCATACGAGGTCAACTACCTCGATGGTGGTCAACGCTCGAGTACGCCCCATGTACGCTCACTTTGTCGACTTGGATGGGTTGACTCAGTTGACTTGACCAGTTTGCCTTTGATTTTGATCAAGTTTGACCTAAGGGTATTTTGGGTATTTTAGGATTGTGATTGATGATTGGTCTTTTGGTTGGACAGGTGATGATTAGAGTTGAGATTCGGAGTCAAGACCTCATCAACTTTTGTGCAGACTGTGAGGTGAGTTTTTCCTCACTGTACTTATGGGTCAAAGGCACCAAGGTCGGCCCATTGGATTAGATATCATGTTATGTGACAGTTGTTGGGTTTTGAGCATTCTAACACTCCTATGGTGTACATGCAACCATATAAACCTTGGATCTATGTTTTCTCTATTATACATGCAAATAAGAACTTTCCAAGGCTTTAATCCTAACTAGCATACAAAAACTATGAATGTAACAAGATAGAATACATACCTCTTGATGTAGCTTGATGTCTTCAGGCTTTAAGAGCTTAGCCCCAATAGTGTGGAAGCCTCAAGTGGAATCACAAATCACCAAGACACCTTGGAAGACTTTAGAGAATATGAATACTTGGTTCTCTCTTAGTGAAATCGGCTAGTCCTCATAGTGTATCCACACACTAGTGCCAATTTCACCAACCAAGGACATCTTTATATAGTGTGGAGGATTAGGGTTAAACCCTAATACCCATGGCCTTTCATTTCCTAGGATCCATGGGTTAAACACTCCATGGACTATCCATGAAAGCTTAGCCCAACCTAAATGAACTTGGCCCATTCCATATATATAAGAGTCCATATTTAATTAGTTCCTTTTGATCACTTAATTAATTATAAATTAATTTTTGATCAATACTAATTAAATAATATGATTCCATATTAATATATTAGAACTTATAATATATTAATATTAATCATAAACATACTATTCTCAAAAGATTATCCATATAAATTGTATCGGTGAAGTGCAACCCAAATGGACCATGCCGGGTCGGGTTAAGTACATACCAAATATAGTTATGGACTTAGACATTAATCCAACAACAGTTTGTTATCGTACTGTAATGATCTGTATCCTGGTATATAGGATGATACTATGGTTAGTGATCTGTAGATCTGCCTGATAGTATGTTGACTGATTATATGTTTATATGTTATATACTTATATGTGCACATATTTTGATCGGTGGTTGAGGCTTTACTGCTATGTGTTGGTGCCAACAGACCAGGGACATTCAAACTCGATGGTTGATTAGGCCCATGGTTATTCCATCCCGAGGATGATTGGACCTGTTGTATATTGACATTCCAACCCGATGGTTGGCTGGACCCATTGTATATTGGCATTCCACCTAGGGTATTCCATCCCGAGGATGCCTGGGCCTGGGGTATTCCAAATCGATGGTTGATTGGACCCGACATGTTGTTGTATATGTCATCTGTTTATGTATTGGTACTTTGGGGGAACTCACTAAGCTTTGGTTTACATTTTTTAGTTATTGTTTCAGGTACTTCGGATGATCGCGGGAAGGCGAAAGCGTGACCGTACACAACCTTTGTTTTATGTACTTTTGATCTATGGGAGACTCTTTTGGAACAATACTTTGATAACAATGATTTTGTAAACATTCTATGATATGGGGTTGTTTTAAAAAAGTTTAAATTTGCTGTGATTTTATGGATGTTACAGTTAAAGAATGAAAAAACAAAAAATGGTTAATAAATTGAGGACAAAGTGGTAACTTTTTGCAAAAATCCAACACACATTCTTTATATATACTCATTTTCAATCATAGAAATCTAGATGTCTAGATGTCAGGATCTTCTAAGCAATTGAAAAAATTACTCATCAAATAGATAAAAAATGAATACAAATGCTAAATTCAGTTTGTATGGAATATTGTATAGAATGTTATTGTAGTTCGGATGTACATATGTTAGTCCATAATATATGTTCCTCGTCTAGAATGTACAATGTCAAATTTCGGGATACCTTTACGTTATATCTAACCAACCATCCACCGACTTTGAAACGAACATAACTAGTACAAAATGCGGTATTCTAGAGAAAATTTTCATTATTTAAAAGCCAAATAAAATGTTTATGAAGTCGTGGTATTAATTAAACTAACCCTTAAAACGGAGGCTTTTAACAAAAATAATTAGTTTATTTATTTATTTTTCGGTTAGTAATCCGTAAAAACCATAGTTCTAAAAAGTGCGTCATGGCATGCCTCAAGGAGTGCCGTAACACGAGACATGATGTAGTCGTTACGAAAACGTTCAATGCGTGTTTGTTAAGTGTGACACCCAAATAACGTGTCAAGACGCGTCTTATCGCGTTATTGCGCGAGTCTTTTTCAAGTCGCGGGGTTTTTTTGTTTTTTTTTATCAGGCATAAAATAATTGAGTTTTTGTTAACCTTTTTATATTAAATATTAATATAACAATTCTAAAAACGGGATATATTGATAAAATTCAATAATTATATGAGTTATCTTTTTTAATGGATATAAAATAGTTACGCTTTGAAAAACATAATAGCTCGTCATAACTTAATTTTGACATTGCCGTCAAGCCATGCCTCATATTATTTAAAACCTTGATAAAAACACGTAAACAAATAAAGAAACAAATAAAGAAACAAAAAACCAACACGTACAATATTCAATATCATCACATGACAATTTGTGATGGCATGACAATTTGTGATATTTCTATGTCATTGTGTGCATCCTAGAATTGCATTAAGTAGATCCAGTGCATACATCAATGTAGGGCCGGTCCTGAAAAATAAAATATTCTTAAGGGCTCAGGACGAACAAGAAAAAAGGGCTCTTATCTTTATTATAATTTTGTATTTTAACATAAAAATATATAATGAAAAAAATTGGGCCCTGTACAGCTGCCCACTTTGCCCCTCTCTAAGCCCCCATGCATCAATGGTGGGTCATTTGACCCATCTATTTTTTTATTTTATTTTTATAAATTATTATATAAAAATATAAATTATAAATTATCTTAAATATTTTAAATGAACCACCTTTATGTTTTCAATAAAAACAAATATGTATAAATCAGGAGTTTCGAAGCCTATCTTCCATTTTTTTTTTTATTGATTTTATTTAAACAGTGAATATATGGTATCGTTCTAATTCTGTAGATGCCCATAATACATTAAGTCCGAAACAGGTTTTAGAAGGGGACTGCAGTTATGTTGAAAATGGGTATTATTGGCCCAATATATGGAGTAAATAACGGGCTTTAAAGATTAAGGCCCAATGCATGACATGCGAAGAAATTGCATATCTTAACAGTCGGTAATCGGTAGTTATCTTGTCATTGTCTCTCTCCAGTCTTCCCCAATCCTCCTGATGATCTTAACTTTTTAGTTACGTGATCGACGAAAGGGAAACTACACGCGTTCTTACGAAACTTCAATCATAGTTTTTCCAGTCAGTTGAATTGTAGATGAATTTCTTCAAATCTATGTTATCTGGCGACATTGAGCCGGAAAATATGGATGGTTCCGTGAATTCCGAGACCGATCTTCGGCAAAATCAATCTCCAAAGCATGAAGGAAGTGAAAGAGCTGAAGAAACGCATTTAAATTTAAATTCTTCTTCATCTGGGGAATTTGACAGCGGCAGCGGTGGTTTATGGAGCTTTGGTGATCTGGTGAAGAATTTAACAACCAGATCGGAATCAGTACTTGAGACATACCGTCGCGATCTGAAGGAATTCGGTTCAGGATTGAGGAAAGAATCCGATTTGTTCCGTGAAGTCGCGAGTCGAGCAGTGAAGGAGCTACCATCTTCGATCGAGGTCGGCACATCGGCGATCGATGGAGTGTTGAAGTCGACTGCGGATATCATCTCACAAGGTAAGGACGCTCTTCTTGAACCTTCCGATGTTGATGATTCTGATGTCTCGGAAGCAGGACAGAATTACAGTGATCGTAGTGGTTTAAATTCGAAAGTGTACAGTCGTTTCGATTCTCAACTTAATGCGATTCAAAGTGATGCTCGAACTTATTGCAACGATCCTGAGGATTTAGATGATTATAATAAGTGGAAGCTAGGGTTTGTGCTGAGTGACAGGGAAAGCGAGATTGAGAAACTGATTGGAGATAATGGATCTGTAGAAGCAATTTACAGGAAAGTTGTTCCGAATGAGGTTAATGATGGAAGCTTTTGGTGTAGGTATTTCTATAGAGTTCAAAAGCTTAAACAGCAGGAGGACGTGAGAGCTAATCTGGTAAGGAGATCTCTAACAGTCGATGATGAAGAAGATTTGAGTTGGGATGTTGATGAAGAAGAAGAAGAAGAAGCTGTATTGCCTGAAATTGAAAAGAAACAGAGTTCTAATAATGAATCTATAACTGTGAGTTCCAATGTTGCTGAATCAGTGCAAAATCCAGATGAAGATGGTGTTGATGAATCTAAAAATAAAAGTTCTGATGTTGTCAATGAGGATGAGGAGAAGAAGACCATTGTTGCTGATGTCAGCAAAAACAGTGAGGAGCCAAAACAGAGTGGTGAACATGTGTCTGATGAGAAAGTTAGTCAAAATCTTAATGCTGGTAAATATGATGATGTAACTGAGGAAGATCTCGAGTGGGATGAGATTGGGGACGTTGGAGACAACGATGAAAAGGAAATCTTGCAAGGCAACACCCCTAAGAAAGCTGATGTGTTTAAGCAGTTGAATAGTAATAGTGGTGAAAACGATGAGGATTTGAATTGGGATATAGAAGACGATGATGAACCCCCTGTGAAAGCCGGTAATAGTAAGTAGGAAGTAGTTTTTCATCGCACCGAAGGTGTTTTGCATTGTGATTTGTGTGTTGTGGGTTACTAACATCAGATCTGTTTGTCATTGTATTTACGCTTTTTGTCTTGTTGTCGTTTTAAAAAGCAATCTGTTTCTATGCCACATGTCATGGTTTTGATCCTAAAATCTTGACTTTTAAAGACTAATGATAATTCACAATTTTTAAATTACACTTTACTAGTACAACACTCGGGTGACATGGAAAGGAAAGTCTAATCACCACGGCCTTGTTGTAGACCAAGTGAAGCTGACCTGACTGACTGCATAGGCTAAATACTGGAAGTGGAGGTGGAATCTGGAGTGTGTGGTTGAGATGAGGCTGGCAGTGTGAGAACACTAGTTACACGGCCCCTTTGGACACGAGGAGGTAGATGATTTGTTGGTTTTTGTGATCCGATACTCCATGGTAAGAAAACCCCGGTGCCACTTCCACCACCATGAGGCCACCTTCTTAGGCTTAGAACCATTGGATTAACTGGGGCTAACATGACTAGTTGTGGTGCACCAAGGACATCCCATTTGGACTTGGAGTTAACGTTGCCATTAGGTTGCCACATGGTGATGGAACTTGTTGCTGATCTGACGTTCTTTTCGTAGTACGAGTCTTCTGTCTGAACTTTGAAAAATGTGAGGCTGATTCTTTTAGTTGGAGATTGACACATGACATGTCGCGCCATGTCAGCACTGTTTCCCCTCATCAGTAAGAGGGACCTATGGAGTTGTACACAGACGGTTACAATGTTTTCATTAGTGGTAATAATTAATAAAGAAGTAAAAACAGTATGTGGTTATTACCCTTGGTTGAGAGAAAGCATAAGTGGTCCTTTATAGTTTCCATCCTTATCACAAACAAGAGTTCTCCCAAAAACCATTGTTGATTCGGATAGAACAAGGGTAGAGATCGGTTTATCAAGATGAGGTGGCTTCAAGAACGGCTGCGAAAACTCTCCCTATAGGAAAAACAAACTGGCTTTCACTTTGTGAACTATACGTAATTACATATCACACATGTATATGTAATATCTTTGATAGAAAGATTAGATTACATATAATACCTCGTCAAAAAAGTTTATGATGCAGCTGTTTGGTCGTCTGTTTTCGGGAATCAGATGGTACTTAATCAGGTGATCAATCACACCTTCAAGAGGATCTGGAATTGGCTCGATATGAGCTGTACACATACATATATGTTACTAAACAGATTTAGGATTTGAATTTTGACATGCATGTTTTATCCAATTTTTAGCTAAACTTTTTTTGATGCAATTACTTACTATCTTGGGATTTACTTGTAGCTTCGGCATTTATCTGTCCAAATATGGGAGCTCCAAATTGAATAAGCTCTCTCTTGATGGCCTGCGACTGCTGGTTGTAAATGATAAACGTCTCACCTAATTAATGACACGTTAATTAATATCAGAACTTGGGTTGGCAAAAGGAATGAGCTAGTTTAGCTATAAAAGCATCAATAAAGCACAGGATCCCCTCACCCGAGAGTTGTCCATTATTTCCGGCAACTCGGAGTTTATTCACATACTCATTTAACCGAGTTAACTCTGTATGGGTAAGTATGTTCTCATACAGCTTCAAACCTCTTACAACATTGACCTGTCAACCAACACAAGTCCAAAATTATTATGTGCATATATAGCGAATTGAAGTAATTAACAGGTATATATCAATTCGGTTGAATATAATTAAAATAATTAAAAAAAAAAAAAAGAACTCGCCATATGTCCTTTTACAGACTCCTTGGCTACGAACCCTTTTGTCATCTTGATCTGAGCTCTCCAGACCTCCCAATCTTCTTGGTTTGAGCATATCTTTATGTTTTCTTCTTCTACCAATGCCTCCCGCGCATCTTCAGATCCTGTACATAGTCCAAAGTTATATATAAGGAATTAGATCAGTATATATGCACAATAAAAGATTAACAGCCAGACACCCTATATGCAAGATTAGCTTTTTTTTTTTTTTGAGGAATTCATATATAATTAATCCAACTTAAATATTGAAATTAAATCTTGTGAGACATTTTTCTTAAGTGAAATTAATAGATATAATTCACATATAGCAGCACTTCCATTTCCATCCAAATGGATAAAAAATAATATGGGTTAGATACTGTTACATTTTTTACTTGTATTAAAACCTTTTTGATGCATACACAGCATAGCACTGAGCACCAGCACCCTCCCCACTAACAAAGGTAAAAAAGCAACGAGTAATGCACTACTACTGTACAGTTAAACTAGGATTCCTTCATCCACTACAAGAATGCGATAGAGGTTGGATGTAATTTCCAAGAATAGCATTACCTACTCCTAAAAAGCTAGAGTTTTTTTTATCCGATTGATTAATCCATCGAAAACATTATATATATATATATATATATATATATATATATATATATATATATATATATATATATATATATATATATATATATATATATATATAACTTTCCTTTGAAGCACATCTAATGCACTAAAATTACCTATCATTTAAGACCATTCATATCAATGCAATTCAAAGTGGTCCTTATGTTGTATAATTTTATATGAATAAATATAAGTAATTAATTATATACTTATATATAATAAAATATTACTAAAATATGGTAGGATATATACTGACATGGCCTTGCAAAAGGACTTGCAGTTGCAGGTAATGAAAGAGCATTGATGACTTGGCTGAAGTCATTTTGCATGAAGAATTGAATTAAAAGGCATTTGGTACTTTTGGGGTGGATGCTCTAAACTTCAAAAATCACCAAAAATAAACTTTAGAAATCCGTTTATTAAAATAATCATTGTAACTGTGGACAGTTAATATTGAGGGAGTTGACTTTGCCAATAGTAGTAGGATCATAATCCAATCACAAAAATTTCAAAGGCTCCGCCCAACAAAAAATTCACAGGTGGTGACTGGTGATATCCGTTATTACGGATCTCCTCCTGCAGCTCACACCAAACCATGCGCCACTAAATTATATTCCATTTTAATACATACACTCATCTCATCATAAAAAAAATCTTTTTTTTTTCTTTTCAAAAAGGCGTAATTATGAATTTATGATAATAAGAAGAATAGTTTACCAACTCATCATTTAATTAAAAAACTATTATAAATTGTTATAATACTTCTGATTGTTATAAACTTGAGTTTTGTTTTAGGACAATCGCTCTAAATACTTGGAAATTCAAACTTTTTAAAAACGTTTAAACCCTTGAGTTTTAATTTTGTTATGTTATTGAGAAAGGTTAATGTTATAAAACAACAAACCAACTACTTTTATTTTTATAAAATTCCATTAAATAATTTAAAAAGGCAATATTATAAAGTACATAATCAAATCGTTCTAGTCACAAAATATCATTAAAACAAAAGTATTTTGTGAACAAAATGTAAAGTTTCATACATTTTAATTTTAATAATAATAATAATGATGCGTTGTTGAAAAAAAAATTGTTCGATTACATATTTATGGATACATTAATATGCTTAGAACTTTTTAACCAGAAAATTGAAAATAAAGCCGGCCTAGCCGATACAAGCAGGCATGCAACTATACCAATATCTAAAGGCACTTTTTAAGTTTTTATTGAAATCGAACATCGACAATCTCACTTCAAAAAAAGTCATTGGGAAGATGTCAAGTGTCGACAGATCTGAATTTTCGCTTTTACTGATTCTTGATTCTCGATATGTACAATGCAAATGCATGAGAGAAAAGAGACCACATGATTCTGTTTATATATAGGAACTCACTCAATTCCAATTAATGGACACGAAGAAACCGTTCCTTTAAACATCCATATCCCAATATTGAAAAACTAAAATTATTATGTAGAACATTGAAATTTGACGTCAATGTAATAGAACATGTAAAAAATAATGAGAAACGGAGAAAAAAATCTGGAAAAATGGCAAGAGGTAAATGCAATTTGATAGAAAACAGTATGTATGTAGTATGAGAGATCAGATGAGACACATAATTTGTTGTCATGCCTATACCAACAATAACAAGTATAATCGTTGTTACCTGGATCGGTTATCTTTATCTCGTTTGTAGGTGAATTAAGTCTGGTAAAATCATCGTCAACAGCCTCAACACCTCGATTTCTATTTCTATCGTTGGGATCCTCTTTTGGAATTTCATGATGCTGCACTTTCAGTGGCAAAGAAACATCGACTTCTTCTTCAATCTTTTGAACCCCTTTCGATTTCGTTTCGGTCAATTTCTGGAGCTCGAGAGTTACGTCAGCGATGGAAAAATACTTTTGCATTTGAAGAATAGGGATCCAATTAATCCGGCGGCGGTGTATAGCAGCGAATACTGACTCGTACTCGCACCTTCCGCCTTCTAACCGAGACAGATGGCCACACAACGCGTCAATAATTGCATTCGCCGCTGCGAACTCGCCTCGGAACCAGGAGATAATCACGTCCTTGGTGAACGTCTCTATTGGATGTGTCGTCGGGGCTAGATCGGAAGCTGTAGAAACGCTGGCTGCTGACGCCATGCTAGTCTCTTCTAACTAAAAAAAATATTAGCTAATCGAAAACCTGTTTCCCATTCGGGCCACTCGAAACAATGGCTTAAGATGTTCAGTCAGTTATCGGGATTTCCCATTAGCTGATAATTCGGAGTTTTAGCGAGAGAGAGAGAGAGAGAGAGAGAGAGAGAGAGAGAGAGAGAGAGAGAGAGAGAGAGAGAGAGAGAGAGAGAGAGAGTATGCATGTGCTTATTATAGAGTGATTGAAGACAGAAATGAAAAAAGGGAACTATATATAATATTGAAAGCGAGGGTTAGGTTTCTGAGGAGCGTATAGTGTCATGTCCGTAAGTGTGTCTTCACATATTGTGTTGTCAACTTTTCATTGGTTATTTTTGCAGAGGTTAAATAATATTAGAACTTGGGTTGGAAAAAGGAATGAACTAGCTAGTTTAGCTATAAAAGCATCAATGAAGCACAGGATCCCCTCACCCGAGAGTTGTCCATTTTTTTCCAGCAACTCGGAGTTTATTCACATACTCATTTAACCGAGTTAACTCTGTATGGGTAAGTATGTTCTCATACAGCTTCAAACCTCTTACAACATTGACCTGTCAACAAACACAAGTCCAAAATTATTATGTGCATATATAACGAATTGAAGTAATTAACGGGTATATATCAGTTCTGTTGAATATAATTAAAATAATTTAAAAAAAAAAAAAAAGAACTCGCCATATGTCCTTTTACAGATTCCTTGGCTACGAACCCTTTTGTCATCTTGATCTGAGCTCTCCAGACCTCCCAATCTTCTTGGCTTGAACATATCTTTATGTTTGCTTGCGCATCTTCAGATCCTGTACATAGTCCAAAGTTATATATAAGGAATTAGATTGGTATATATGCACAATAAAAGATTAACAGCCAGACACCCTATATGCAAGATTAGCTTTTTTTTTTTTTTTTTTTTTTTTTTTGAGGAATTCATATATAATTAATCCAACTTAAATATTGAAATTAAATCTTGTGAGACATTTTTCTTAAGTGAAATTAATATATATAATTTACATATAGCAGCACTTCCATTTCCATCCAAATGGATAAAAATTAATATCGGTTAGATACTGTTACACTTTTTACTTGTATTAAAACCTTTTTGATGCATACACAGCATACCACTGAGCACAAGCACCCTCCCCACTAACAAAGGTGAAAAAGCAAAAGGTTAGACTAAAGGGAGTGACTCGCCATCCTCCCTCGCTGAGCATTTGTTAAAGCCTCGTTACGACTCCCTATCCATGTGTTAAGCTATGAGTTAAGCTAGGTTGTTGGTTGCCTCGCCTGAGGAAAGAGAAGATAGGTTGTCCCCATTTAAATATTTCATCTTCAAACATTTGTACTTCTAGCTTTAGCAACTTGTATCCTTTTCATGATTTATTTTATTTAAATAGTTAAATAAAATTATATTTGATTTAAGAAAAAAAATATTTACCTTCTAAACACATCACCACTCCATATTACCATATTATGATTAGGCGTCCATAAAAATATGAGGTGACAATGCTTTAATACATGCTATCACTCCCTCTAGCCTAATGCACTACTATACTATTGCACTTAGGGGTGTTATTCGTTTGGTTTTTCAGTTTTCATTTAAAATGGTTCGGTTTTATCGATTTTTTTACATTTTAAATCTAACCATAACCAAACCAAATAAGGTTCAGTTTAATCGGTTTAGGTTTATCCAGTTCGGTTTAACGGTTAAACCGAATGAAATCCAGCAAGTAAAAATAAATATTAAACTAAAAGAAAAACTTACTAAACTATTATCAAACAAGAAACTATATTAATATATAAAATATTATATTTATGTTGTAGAGATAGATTGATATAATTTTAATTGTATATGAAAATGAAAGAAACGACTAAAGGTTATTTGGTTAATTTGTTATTTCTTTTTCTTGATTTATTTTATTTAAATAGTTAAATAAAATTATATTTGAATAATGTATCTTAATTTGTTTAAAGAAACCAAATTAACTGAAAACCAAATAAACCAAACATCATTTGGTTCGGTTTAGTTATTTGGTTTTGGTTTTTTATGACACCCGTACACTAGGATTCCTTCATCCACTACAAGAATACGAGAGAGGTTGGATGGAATTTCCAAGAATAGGATTACCTACTCCTAAAAAGCTAGAGTTTTTTTTATCTGATTGATTAATCCATCGAAAGCATTATATGTGACAACTAAAGTATCCTTTATATATATATATATATATATATATATATATATATATATATATATATATATATATATATATATATATATAACATTTAGATTTAACTTTCCCTTGAAGCACATCTAATGCACTAAAATTATCATCATTTAAGATCATTTGTATCAATGCAATTCAAAGTGTTCCTTATGTTGTATAATTTTATATGAATAAATATAAGTAATTAATTATATACTTATATATAATAAAATATTACTAAAATATGGTAGGATATATACTGACATGGCCTTGCAAAAGGACTTGCAGTTGCAGGTAATGAAAGAGCATTGATGACTTGGCTGAAGTCATTTTGCATGAAGAATTGAATTAAAAGGCATTTGGTACTTTTGGGGTGGATGCTCTAAACTTCAAAAATCACCAAAAATAAACTTTAGAAATCCGTTTATTAAAATAATCATTGTAACTGTGGACAGTTAATATTGAGGGAGTTGACTTTGCCAATAGTAGTAGGATCATAATCCAATCACAAAAATTTCAAAGGCTCCGCCCAACAAAAAATTCACAGGTGGTGACTGGTGATATCCGTTATTACGGATCTCCTCCTGCAGCTCACACCAAACCATGCGCCACTAAATTATATTCCATTTTAATACATACACTCATCTCATCATAAAAAAAATCTTTTTTTTTTTCTTTTCAAAAAGGCGTAATTATGAATTTATGATAATAAGAAGAATAGTTTACCAACTCATCATTTAATTAAAAAACTATTATAAATTGTTATAATACTTCTGATTGTTATAAACTTGAGTTTTGTTTTAGGACAATCTCTCTAAATACTTGCAAATTCAAACTTTTTAAAAACGTTTAAACCCTTGAGTTTTAATTTTGTTATGTTATTGAGAAAGGTTAATGTCATAAAACAACAAACCAACTACTTTTATTTTTACAAAAGTCCATTAAATAATTTAAAAAGGCAATATTATAAAGTACATAATCAAATCGTTTTAGTCACAAAATATCATTAAAACAAAAGTATTTGGTGAACAAAATGTAAAGTTTCTTACATTTTAATTTTAATAATAATAATAAGAGTAAATTACACGCTTGGTCCCTATGGTTAGGGGTAATTTGCACACTTAATCCCTAACTCATTTTTTTCACTCGGAAGATCCTTATGTTTTTGATTTGTTGCGCGTTTAGTCCCTAACCAAATTAAAATTACTAAATTACCCTTAATGGTATTTTCTTTTTATCTTTTTATTATTATTTATATTATTTTTATAAAAGAAAATAGAGATGTCGGTCCCAACCCATTTATTATAACCCCTCTTTTTCCTTTTTCTTCTTTGAAAAATACGTATCCCTTTCTCTAAATATCTCTGTTCGTAAACCTCCATTATTACCTTCTTCATGTCGTCGCCTTAGAACAGAAGTACAATAGAGTATGTTTCTTTATGTGCTAGTATATTATATGTTGTATGCGTATAGCGGGCGAGGCCTAAGAGAGACAGATCTGTATACCGAGCGGGGCTCGATGTTAGGCGGGGCCTGATGTCGGGTGGGACCCGAAGACGGAGCGAGTCCGATGTCGGGCAAGTCCCGATGTAGCGGGCGGGGGTCCAATATATGGCTATATGTTTGGTATGTGGTAGGTTGGGGAACTCACTAAGCTTCATGCTTACGATTTTCAGTTTTGGTTTCAGGTACTTTCGGTAGCGGATGGAGAAGTTTCGGATGACTGCATCACACACACAATGATGTTTAGCCTGGGATGTTTTACTTTGATGTAATAAATAAGTGTTTTGAGAAGATACTCTGATTTGATAACTATGGTTTATTAATGAATTAAAATGAAATATTTGGTCTTGATTTTTGGGACGTTACAGTACTGGATCTACAAGCTTCTCCTTGATCCAAGCTATTGAGTCTTCAAGTTTCTTCCACTCAAACCACCTTCCAAGATTTTACACACAAAAAACGAGGAGTAATACATGATTAGGGTTTTCTGAGTTTGAGGGAGACAATAAGAGAGGTAAAGGATGGCTAATGAGCCTTTAAATAGGGTGCAAAACCCTAGAAATTAGGGTTTCACATTCCAGCTCCAACTCGTCGAGTAGATTCTAGAATCCATGCGACTTTAGCCTTCTCTACATGACGAGTTGGGGAATCCAGCTCATCGAGTAGGTCTAAATACATAATTATAAAACTTTAAAATTTATACCGTGGAGTCGGGGTGTTATATATACAATGCATGCATACTAGGCCTACAACACAAGGCTAGACTGCCCCGTAAGCCTACAACATAAAGTTATACCACTCCCGAGCATGCATCATATAACTAGATTGCTCTTGGGTATGTTGGCCTACATCACAAAGTAGTACCACCTCAACCCATCCATACTATATCGACATATGCACCAAAACAATAACAAGCAAGCACATGTAATCATATCAGATATACCAATCTAACATATCACTATAGCATAACAACATCCTACACATAAGGACACATACTGCAGTACAAAGTATAGTGAGAAAATCACCTCGCAGTCTAGCAGATAACAACACAGCTCTCACAAAATCCACAACTGGCACTATAGGTCACCTATACAGCAATCATGGACCAGATTCTCAAACTCCTACTAAAAATCCCCAAATTGACTTAAATTCAAACTTGGTCAAAAGTCAACGGTCAACATCAAAATCAACACTCAAAGACCTTACAGTCGGCTGTGACGTCATGGTCTAGCTTCAACCATGTCGTGGTGGCCTCAGGACAAAATAATCGTGGAAACGCATAACGCCGCGTCGTGGAGGCTATGCTATGTCTCCATGACATGGGATCTGTCCAGACCAACTTAATTCATTAAGCTCATTATCCTTCAAAATACTCATTTATACTTTCCAGAAGGATTTCTCTCATCCAATAAGTCATAAAAGTCGGTGCTTTATAGATATGCATCTCCAATGCATGTCTTGTACTCCAACTAGATCAAAATGGAAGAAAATGAGGTTAAAACCTCATGCAAGGATTCAAAAATCAATTATTATTCAAATCTATGACATATAACCACAAGAGGACCTCATTGATCCATGAAGTTGCCAACTTTATGGATTCCAAGCATACCAACCAACTTAAACAAGAAGAATAAGGCAAGAAAACCTATATTTAGAATCATGAAGCATAAATGTTGGATCTTGAAGACTCAAATGGGTCCAGAAGATGAGTTAGGAGGAGGAACTTATTTGTTGGGTCTACACACAATGTGTAACATCTTGATTTTCAACCCAAATTTTTCATTTTTATTTATTAAAATATATTAGATTATGATTACTTTGTGTGGAAACATGTTGCGAATGAGCTTGTGTACAGTCGAACCTTGCCCTTCTTACAAATCATTGAAGTACATGAAAATCATTTTCATTCAACTGGGTAAGCAAGAGGATTAGTGAGTTCCCCAAAATACCATATACCATAATACATATACATGCATATAATAATGGATCAACATATTCTAGTAATATGTGTACTTACAGCCTACATGCCATTTTGTTAACACGGGTCTATGTATACTTACGACCTACACGTCATTTTGTTAATATGGGTCTATGTGTACTTACGTCCTACATGTCATTTCATCCACATGTGGGCCTATAAGCTCCCAGCCTCCTTAACCGTTCCACCACCATCCCCTATCTAAGTCTAATATCACAACAATTACGAACATAGAGATTGCACTCTAGATTCTACTAGTACATGCACATTTATACTTTCTACTATAATTAAGCACAAAGAGATTATACTATTAGTTCTTACTTTACTAGCTCTCTATCCTAACACACATGGATATATATTGTACTACATGGTATAATGAGATAAATAACCAGGACAATTATGATGGATTTTGAGCATTCTAACACTCCTATGATGTACATGCAACCCTAGAAACCTTGTGTCACAACGGGCATTTTGCTAGGAAATTCTACTCTCAGGTAATCATTCACCTAATGTAATAACTTGTACTCTACGTGAATACTATACTCTAATCTCATTCAAATACATCTCATATGTTCAAATAAGGTTTGGAAACCCTAGAAATCCCGACTCAAGTTCATTATGGACTAGGATTCTCTTATTGGGCCTAAGGGACTAATAAATTATCAATTCATCAATCTATAACATTTTGGGCCATTTGGGCCTAGAATGATTCATTCTACCTCAAATGGGCCTTATTGGGCGATAACTAATCCAATTAACCCTAATAAGCCATAAATGCATTCTTTTATGCCATTTTGGGCCGTGAATTTCCCTAAAGCCCCAATGGGCCGAAAAGTCATTAGTTAGCCTCATAAATTCGAACCAAGACTAGAAATGGGCCAAGCTAATCTACCTCCCCTCTCTTTAGCCCAATTCTCGGCCCATTATCTATTTTAAAAAAGGAGAAATTAGTTAACTAGCTTAATGCATGACACCTCATTTTTGTTTGGAGGATAACCATGTCATTTATACACCATGTAACAATGCATTCACATATATCCATGCAACACCTTATCTCTTCCTTCCCTCTTCTTCTAAATTCTCGGCCATAAGACCTTTCCCCCACCATCAATTCTCATTTCAAGCTTAAAAACACATTCCTCATTCCTCTCATACCTCCCAAAGAACCCAAGGAAAATTTCACCACTTATCCTTCCAAAAATTCGTGAACTAGGGTGTTCGCCAAGATTTTTCATCAAAGATCATCATCATTGGTAAGATCTCACAAGCTAAGTTGATTTACTACATCTTTAAACTTAAATCACTCCTCTTACCACCTCAAATTCGTGACCATGCTCCCTAGAACTCATCAAGATTCGAAGATCACTTCAAGAAGCTAGCCAGAGTCATAACTTACACCACCTTCTTCTTATCTTCATCAAAACCGAAATACAAACCCCAAGGTGAGTTCATACCCCATATTTTCGGTTTTTACTTGGTTTTTGGGGGATAATACAAGTCTTATGTGTAGATCTATGTGTATATGCATGATTATGTTTGTTTTCTTGAACCATTTGGTGATTTTGTGTTGTTTACTTCATAAAACTAAAAATATGCTAAGAACATGAAGTTTGTCCCTTGGATCTTCATAAAAACCTTGAGAAAAGTATGTTTTATCACATATAATACATTTAAACTAGTAGATCTGAGATTTATACACTTTAAGTAGCAAAAATGAGTGTTGTGTTCTAAGATCTATAAATTAAACTCATAAAACAGCCATTGACAGGAAAGTTTTGGTCCAATATCGGACTGTTTTGACCCTCTTAATGGAAGTATTTTTCAAAACTGTTTTACATGGATAAATTTCAGATTTATACCTTTAAAATGACTACTCTCACGTTTTCATACGATTTGTTTACAATTTTTGGTAAATTTTACAAAACTGCCTATCAAATTTGAAATAATTTCGGACCAGCCGGTGAAGGTGAGCAATTTCACACTTGTTAGAAGCCATTAAAAATTATGAGAAAAATTGTGAACAAAGTAGACAAAATTTACAAACTTCCAGAATTTACGGATCCAAATTTCGACTTACGATGATTTTTCTACAAATTTTCCAAAAACTAGGTCGGAAAAGCCCAAAACCAGAAAAATGTGTATTTCCACAAAAATCAAGCCAAAAATGATATTTTGACAAAAATGGGTTTAAAATGTTATTTTTACCACAAACTAGTCATCAACACAAGTTTTGAACAAAATGGAGACTAAAGTGTTATTCTTACAAAAATTGGGCCTTAATTGTAAATTTTGGCTTATTGGACCAAGAACGTCATATTTACAAAAAGGTGGGCTTTTTACATCAACCTTGTAAATAATCAAGCTAAAATAAACAAAACTATAGCAAACGGGTTAAAAACGATATTCATATCCTTATTGGGCCTGGAAATAATATACATTTTTAGTAGGTCTTAGTGTCCTTTTACATGTATATTGGGCTTAGGATAGACATTCATATTCCTTTGAGCCTGGAAATAATAGACACATATAGTGGGCCTTAGTGGTCCACTTACATGTTTATTGGGTCTGAGAATGAGTTTTATATGTGTTCTTCTTCTTATGCTATTTTAGTGAATACTTGAGCCAAAACCAATGATAAACCAACAAACGGATTTAATTTGATCATTTTCTAGGTTATTGGGCCTTAGTGGCCCATTTTTATGTGTGATAGGTCCTGTATACTATTTATATGTTTATTGGGCCTCATTGACCCATTAACATGTGCGACGGACCTTGGATACTATTTGTGTGCTATTTCGGGCCCATGTTATATAATTTCATTCCAATTTGGGCCTGTAAATGATTTACATGTTTAGCGATGTCTTAGTGGTTCACTTACATGGTTCATTGGGTCTGGAATGAGATTATACCTTTTCTTCGTGTAAATTCGATTAAGGATCTAGTGTGTTTTGTCGGTTGGCACATATTAAGTGTACGATCGTAGCCTGTAGTTATAACCAGAGTCTCTAGGAGGGAGAACGGGGATTTGTGTATAGATCTATACGGGGGTGACAACCCACACCTAAGCTGTTCGCTACAGTTAGACTTACTCAGTCTAGGGTGACGAAAACCTTATAATCGAAGTCAAAACCGGCGTCCAACGACGCCAAGACAGGTGAAATTGTCATTATTTAGTATGGTTATGACGGCTCACTTAGAGGAATTAACGTTATGAAGTTTACGGAAGACCCTTCTCTTTTCTTTTGGATTACTCAGAAACATTCTCGTACTGGTACTCAACCTCGGGGGTTGGTATGGTAGCTTTCTCTTTTACAGACAACATCGGGTTGTCTGGGAACATTCTCTTTACATGCTATTTACATTCTCTTTACCCTTTTAGTCAAATAAACAAAGACATACATGCATTAATACAAGATCTGACACAAACATTCTAAATAGTTTTCAGAAAATATCGGATTTTCAGGTGGTTTCAAAGTTATACAAATCATTTTCACAAACATGCTTATGAACTCACCAACATTTTTATGTTGACCGTTTTTCAAAATAACTTGTATTCTCAGGACACCGTTGAAGCAGGATGAACGAAACAAACTAATGGATATTGTGTTATATTTTAATTTCATCATACTCTTGCTATTTTGGGATGTAATATTCAAATACGATACTCGATGTAAAAAATGAATGTTGTTATATTACATGTGTGATGATGATGATGTTATGTTTCAATTATATTCACTGTAATGATATTTCAAAATGAAGTCACGCACAAGACCCCGGACGTTTCCATCGTCTGGTTCGGGGGTGTGACAGATTGGTATCAGAGCATTGTTTATAGTGAACTAGCATATCTAATCATATAGGATATGCAACTATAAATACAATAGGACTAAACAACTCTGAACATAACAATTAAAATACATACCTATGTGTGAATTTTAGAGTAATAACACAACAAGAACAGTAAAAGTCTTGGGAGGATTTGAACATCGCTATTAAACCCGGATAGTTATGTAGTCATATTGGGGGTGAATGTAGCCTGATCAACTACATTCATTCAAAATACGACCAACATGTGTTTGGGAGTAATTGTGATGGGCAATGAATCAAAAAAACTTACCATTTAATTATCCTAAAATTTTATAAAATCAAACCTAAACAAAATTTAAATACTATAGTAGTATTTGGTGTGCTATTTGTTTCTAGTGTTTATACCCCTTCGTGCAATGCACTATAGACGAGTATCATTAGCCAGGAAACCCCTATCTCCCTAGTCAGGGAATAGCAGGGTGGCTCGACTTAGAGGAAGAACCAGAGGAGGAACACAAAGTAGAAATTGCAGATGGACCCGCCGAGTCAATAGTGGACCTCGAAGAGGAAGTGCCCAAGGGCAATGATGATGATGACTCAGATGTAGAATCCGATGTCATCAGTCCTCCATGTAAAGCCAGAGTATCGACTTATCGTATGGGCCCCGGTGGCCCCATGCCCCCGTGGCACACGATATTTGGAGATAGAGTCACCAGCAGGGGATACGACCACACTACGGTAGGAACTGAGGTCTCTTCGATCTTAGTCATAGAGGACCAGCTGACCGGGCCCTCCCAGTCATGATCCGGCGCACCTGAGGTATTGATAACCAAGCTCAGGACCCCAAATCAAACAGAACAAATGTGGTTTGCTATTGAGAAAGATGAGAGGCAAACACAGGAAGTGAATGGAGACTCCCGAGCGAGACAGTTAGTTTGGGAAGTACGATTACGAGATACCGAACAACAAGTAGCTCGTCTCCGAGGTGCATCCACTTCATCAGCACCACCACCAGACACTTTCCGCCACAATTAGGATCAGCCTTTTCTTTCCCCCCTACTATCCGATATGACTCTCCTTCGTGTACTAAGATGGTACTTACCAATGGAACAATTATGTGCTATCTTTATTTCAAATTACTACATAAATTCAATTATATGCACAACCAAACCCTCAAAACCGCTAGATACTTAAGGATCTTGAAGCCAAAACAACCCATATACTCTAAGGATAGACGTAACGATCGTGCCAAATCTGCGATTACTTACTACCGCGAATACATCATAGGGATGTAGATGGAAGCAGTGAGAATTATACAACAAAATGCAAAATCTATAGAGTACAACCAGGAATGACGATCATTACTTACGATATGGATTATCAACGTGCAACAAGGAAATGCCATCCCGCAGGAATAACAAGCGCACCCACGAGACACCGCTCCTGCAGATGGACTCTGCTACATTCCAAGCTGCTGTAATAGCGACAGTAGCCGCTGCTATGGCACAAATCAATGCAAACAACACCAATGGAGGCGGAAATAGCATTGACAACTCCAGCCAAAGGAACGAGCATGGGAACCAACAAGTGACAGATTTTCAAGGTACACTAAACCCCAAGCTTAAGAATAGGAAGCAAAATCCTGGAAGTAAGAGAAAGGGACAGCCAACTCAAAGGTTCTCAAAGAAACAACATGTTGTTGCTATTCATGCAACCATGACCCCTATTACACCAACATCAGCGAGACCATATGCTGGAAGCCTTCCAAAATGCAACCAGTGCAATTTCCATCATAACGGAGCCTACCGGGAGATGCATTGTAAGAAATGCAACCGAAAGAATCACACCACCAAATACTGTAGAACTTATCCATGTCAGAATCGTCAACCAAATGAAAACAACAACAATCGCAACAACCTTAACAGCAACACCAATGATGAGACCAGTCACACCTGCTATGGGTGTGGAGGAACCGGTCACTTCAGGCGAAATTGCCCTAAGGATAACAATCAAGGAGCAGAAGGATCAGAAATGGTCCTGACCTTGGGTCAAGGCGAAGCAGTCCAAGACCCAACGGTTGTTACTGGTACGTTCCCACTTAACAACTCTTTCGCTTACCTCGTATTCAATAGTAAAGCTGAGCGATGCTTCGTTAGTAACATATTCAAACACTTACTAAAACAACAACCCTAGAGGCTAAACTAAGCCTCAACGGTGAAGATGACTAATGGGAAAACCGAATCAACTAAAGATATTTATGTAGGGTATACCTTAACACTAAACAACCATTCATTTCAAATAAATTTAATGTCAGTAAATATTAGGAGTTTTGCTGTAATAATCGGCACGGATGGGTTAAGCCCCCACCATGTTGATGTTATGTGTCGCGAGAAGGTCGTTTGCCTTCTCCTCCCCAATCATGAAACTCTAATAATCTATGGTGATAAACCTGGCACCAAATCCTCGTCCTATCTCGTGCATCAAGGAACAAAAGTGCCTGCACTAGAAGAACTGTGTTTTCCTCGCTCATGTTGCGGACAAGATTGAGGAAGAAGTAAGCATACAAGTTATTCCAATAGCATGCGATTTTCTGGATGTATTTCCCGAAAAAAAAAAACTTACGGGAGTATCCCAAAGAGACGGGTTGAATTTAGAATCGACCTCATATCGGGAACCACATCAATTGCCAATTCACCCTATAGGTTGACTCCCGCCGAAAATTCAGAAGTTATCCAGTCAATTGAGAAGAATTGTTGTGCAAAGGATTCATCAGACCAAGCTTCTCACCCTGGAGAGCTGCGGTCTTGTTCGTCAAGAAGACAGACCCTTCAGAATGTGCAACAATTTTAGGGAATTGAATAAGCTCACTATAAAAAATCGATACCCACTTCCTCAGAATGGCGACCTATTTGGCCAGCTCCAAGGAGCTTGTTACTTCTCTAAAATAGATCTAAGAACCGGTTATCATCAACTTCGAGCCCGAGAAGAGGACATTCCAAAAACTGCTTTTCAAACTCATCGCGACCATTTCAAATTCGTTGTGATACCCTTCGGTCTAATGAATGCTCCCACGGAATTCATGAACCCTAGTAACAGAGTTTTCCCAACCATTCCTAGTCAGCCTTTTAATTATCTTCATCAATAACATACTCTTTTGCTCATGAAGCAAGAACAAAACACTGTCAACACCTACGACCGGCCTTGGAAAGCATCAAAGCCGGAGAATATCGCGGAGGAAGCACTGCATGGATGGATAAAGCTCTAGAAGTCAAAAGATGAAGCTTATTGTTATAAGAGTTGAGCTGGGCGCTATTCGGGTGGCCGTCGAAAGGATAACCCAACCTGCCTATTTCCTGCTAATACAAAAATCAAACAAGACGGAAAGATTTACATGGATCTATATCAAAGAGATTGTGAGACTCCATGAAATATCAGTATCTATTATCTCGGATCGGGATGACAGAATTACTTCAAGATTTTGACAGTCACTTTAGACAGGAGCGTTGTTTACTACTCTCAAACCAATAGCCAAAGCGAACGAACCATTCAACCACTCGAGGTCATCCTACAAGTCTAGGTGTTTGAATTCAACAAGTCAGGGGATACCCAGTTTCCCTTGATTGAATTCTCATATCATAACAGCTATCGCACAAGCATCAAGGCTGCTCTCTTTGAAGCTCTGTATGGTCGTAAATGTAGATCACTCGTCAATACTTACACGGGACCAGAAAACTATTCGCAAGACGACAGAGAAGATAATCCAAATCAGAACTCGACTTCAAGCATCGCGAGATCGACAGAAGAGCTATGCTGACAAGCGGCGTAAGCCATTAGGATGTCAAGTCGGGGATCGCGTGTTATTAAAGGAATCTCCTTGGAAATGAATGATTCGCTTTAGGAAATGAGAAAACGAAACCCACGATACATCGGACTGTTCGAGATTCTTGCTCGGATTGGTCCAAAGACTTATAGGCTGCAGCTGCCTATAGAGCTCAGCAACGTACACCCTGTGTTCAGCGTACCGATTCTGAAAAAGTGCCTATCAGGCAAAACTCTTATCATTCCTTTAGAAAGGGGTTGAAATAAACGAGAATCTCCTATTTGTCAAAGAACTAGTCGGTGTATTGGATAAGGAAGTAAAGCGTACAAAACAAAGTCGCATTCCAATTGTGAAGGTTCGGTGGAACACCAAGCACGAACGGGAATTCACATGGGAACGCGAAGACCAGATGAAGCAGAAGTACCCTTACCTATTCTCTCATTCATGAACCTATCTTTCGAAAGAATTTCGAGACGAAATTCCCTCTAACGGGGGGATGATGTCACAACTGGCATTTTGCTAGGAAATTCTACTCTCAGGTAATCATTCACCTAGTGTAATAACTTGTACTCTACGTGAATACTATACTCTAATCTCATTCAAATACATCTCATATGTTCAAATAAGGTTTGGAAACCCTAGAAATCCCGACTAAAGTTCATTATGGACTAGGATTCTGTTATTGGGCCTAAGGGACTAATAAATTATCAATTCATCAATCTATAACATTTTGGGCCATCTGGGCCTAGAATGATTCATTCTACCTCAAATGGGCCTTATTGGGCGATAACTAATCTGATTAACCCTAATAATCCATAAATGCATTCTTTTATGCCATTTTGGGACGTGAATTTCCCTAAAGGCCCAATGGGTCGAAAAGTCATTAGTGGGCCTCATAAATTCGAACCAAGACTAGAAATGGGCCAAGCTCGACTCATCATGGAACGAAGCTTGACTCATCTTTGTAGAGACTAGATTAAAGATATGGGTGGCAGTCTCTAAGGCATACCCCCAAAATAAGATTGGTAGCGAAGCTCGACTCATCATGGAACGAACCATGTCCAACAAGGTCCGATTGTGCCTCTCAGCTACACCATTCAACTGTGGTGTCCTAGGAGGTGTCATTTGTGAGACAATCCCACATTCCTTAAGATAGTCAAGGAACTCGGTACTAAGATACTCACCACCACGATCGGATCGAAGCATCTTAATGTTCCTGCCCAACTGATTCTCCACTTCTTGCTTAAACTCTTAAAATTTCTCAAAGGTTTCTGACTTATGCTTGATTAAGTAGACATATTCATATCTACTAAAATCACCAGTAAAAGTCACATAGAAGCGATTAGCATCTCTTGTGGCAGTTCTGAAGGGTCCACACACATCCGTGTGTATGAGGTCCAACAAACCTTCACCCCTAGCACAAGTGCCAGTAAAAGGTGACTTTGTCATTTTACCAAGCAAACAAGATTCACATCTATCATCTGACTTTAGGTCAAATGACTCCAAGACTCCATCCTTTTGGAGTTGGCCTATGCGTTTCTTGCTTACATGTCCAAGACGACAATGCCATAAAGATGCTTTATCTAAGCTAGTGGAAGATTCAATACACAATACATTATTTCCTAGATTATCTACAACATATACAGTTTCATACACACCATCACAAAGTAATGCTTTAAAATAAAGAACATTATTAAAGAAAGCATCAATACTACCATTATTATTATCAAAATAAAAGCTAAAACCTTGTTTATACAATGCATGAAAGGAAATAACATTTCTTGCCATTTCTGGCGAATAATAACATTTATTCAAATCTAATGTAAACCCACTATTTAGCACTAAGGAATAAACTCCTATCTTGGTGACAGGTGAAGCTTTCCTGTTTCCCATGATCAAGTTTATCTTTCCCTGCTCCATATTCTCACTTCTTCTTAGTCCCTGCAAATCACAACATATGTGAATACCACAACCTGTATCAAGGACCCAAGACTTAGAATGAGGTGAGTTATTAGACAATATAGTGTATATACCTGCATGGTTGGGTTTTACTTTCCCATCCTTCAAATCTTGCTGGTACTTTGGGTAGTTTCGCTTCCAGTGCGACTTTTCATGGAAATAGAAGCATTCAGCCTCATTAAGGTTAGTAGAAGGAGTGACAAAACCTTTCTTGGTTTTGCTTGAAGAGGAGCCTTCAAGGGTCTTACCCTTGGTACCATTAGAAGGTTTCTTTCTCTTCTTCCCTTTGCCATGCCCGATTGCCAAGACATTGGCCGCAATTGGAGTAGGAGTAGGAGTAGAAACAACCGACTTACCCTTTAGACCACTTTCGGCGGTCTTCAAGTTTCCTTGAAGTTTGCTGAGGGTGACTTCTTCCTTGTTCATGTGATATGTCATGCGGAATTAATCATAACACGATGGCAAGGAGTGCAAAATGATGTCTATTGCTAACTCCTCGGGGAAGTTCACATTCAGCTTTAGTAAACGGTCCACATACCTTTGCATTTTCTGCATGTGGCCCGTGATGGGTTCACCATCCTTCATTCGGGTTGTTATCATGGAGGAGATTATTTCATATCGCTCTTGACGAGCACTTTGATGGCAGCGGTCCATCAAGTCTTGGTGCATCTCAAAAGGATAATAGTCCTCATAGGACCTTAGGAGCTCGACTGACATGGTGTCCATCATGATGCATGCTACTTTTGTAGCATCTCTTTCATGTACCTCATACTCGGCAAGCTCTTCAGGAGTAGCAGTTGGCTCGGGTACCTTCAGCTCTTTGTCGAGAACATATTCTTTGTTCTCATACCGAGTGACCATCCTGATGTTTCTGATCCAATCTGTAAATTTGGACCCATCAAAGATGACTCTCCCACAAAGATTCATGAGAGAGAAAGAGCTAGTAGGGTTTGAGCCAGAAGCATTGTTATTGGAAGACATCTGAAAAGAAGAGGGAATAGATTAGACTAGATATAGAGATAGTCCTTAATAAAACACCCAAATGTAATATTAAGGCTAGGATCAAACACAATATTTTCTAACTTAGAAAAGGGATGCCGTAATCTAAGCTATAAGATATTTGAAGGTAGGTGAATGACGATTCACCAATTTCCAGCATGAAAAACGAAATATTTAATTAGGTTTTTAATTGGTTTAGAAACTCCTAGATTCTTTGAGATTCATTGAACTTTCTTCAATTGCATGTTTCAATCTCGAGTGTGCCCTTCAAGTTTTTGTGATTGGGATGCCGAGGATCACAAAACAAGGTGTGAAGTAACCATGCAAATTACCTGGTACCCTTAATGTATTACCCATCAATCGATGTGTCGGTTAACCACACACGCTCCATCGATACTATGATAAACATTAAGTCACCCTTTACCTACCTTGTTAAGTTCAAGTTAGTGTGCCGGTTAACCACACACGCTCCACTAATGACTTAAACAAAGTGTAAAGTGTAATTTCATGGATTAGCACCTTATTCACATTTTCCTAAAATAACTAAGATTCGAAATTTAATAAGGTTTAGTTACTTTAGTATTATCACTATACTTTTAATGAGAATTTATAAGTCCTTGTCCTACCCGTTCGGCTAACGACCCTCCACCGATCAAGGAAGCGGTGGGTGAGAGTGGACACCCATTAAGTTCCCATTTTATAGGCAACAACCTTATACCCCCCTTATAGACCGACTTCGTGAATGAGGCGTACTAGCGGTAAGACGACTTGATCTTATACATACATACATACATACATACATATATATATATATATATATATATATATATATATATATATATATATATTATTAACTTATAATATTATAAAGTATAAGGTTTAAATTTTAACTTTTAAAATTCTAAGGGTTGGAACTAAAGTTTTAATCATGACTTTACTTGTTCCAAAACTTGAGGGCAAGTTTTGTAAACTTTCAAAACTTTTCATTTCTTATAACTTATGAATTTAATTGATTATTAAAAATGAATACTCTTCATTTTTATAACCCTTGTGTTCTTTTAAAGGTTTTTATTAAAGTGTGACGTTTGGATTTCCATAACTTGAAGACAAGTTATGGACTCCATTAAAACACATAATGATCAAGAATTAAACTACCAAGTAGGTTACAAACAATTCCTATGATCATCTAATCTTCATAAGTTCAAGAACATGAATATGAACATTTCAAGAATCATAAATTACTCATAAAATTTGTAATTTTGATAATAGCCATTGAAAATGGATTAGCATAAACATTACACCATCTAAAACAAGTTTTATAACACCAAAACAGTTTAGGGTAATGTTTCTAGTCCCTTTCCAGCAGCAAAACACAAGAAACTGCATTCTGCAAGCTAAACTCGTTGAGTTCCCTAAGGAACTCGTCGAGTTCATGTGTAAACTCATGAACTCGGCGAGTTTTTGGCCAGAACTCGTCGAGTTTTGCAATCAGTATAGTTTTAGGTTTTGAAAAATCAAGTTTTGCATCAAGTATCATACAAACAAGCCTAGGTTCTGATACCACTGATGGGTTTTGAGCATTCTAACACTCTTATGGTGTACATGCAACCCTAGAAACCTTGGATCTATGTTTGACTAAGATACATGAAAATAATTTTTTTCCCAAGGTTCTTATCCTATCTAGCATGGCATGGGGAACTTGAATCAAATAAAGCTAGTAGAATTACTTACCTTGTAGTTGTAGTTGATTGCTTGGAGTTTTAGAGCCTAGCACCAATAGTGTGGATGCCTCAAATGGAAATCACAAATCACCACAAACTTTGGAACTTTGGGAGAATAGTCACAACCTTCTTGAAATCGGCCCTCTTAGTATACTCACTATTACTAGTGTGATTTCAAGAACCAAAGCCTCCTTTATATAGTGTAGTGGATTAGGGTTACATCCATGTAAACCCTAATACCCATGTCTTTTCATTTCCATGAGATCCATGGGTTAAAGCTCCATGGAGTATCCATGGACTTTCCATGCAAGCCTAGCCCATTCCAAATAAGCATTAGCCCACACTATATAAATACAAGAGCCCATATTTAATTAGTCATACTTTTGATCTCTAAATTAATTCTAGATTAATTATAGATCAATACTAATTAAATAATATGATTTTATATTAATATATTAGAACTTATAATATATTAATAAATCATAACTTATACTATTCTCAAAAGATTATCCATAAATTGTTCGGGTGAAGTGCAACCCAAATGGACCATGCCAGATCGGGTCAAGTACATACCAAATATAGTTATGGACTTAGACACTATATCCAACAAATTATTCATAAGATTAACAACTATTTGGGTGATCCTGTTGACGATTCAACTGGTGGATAACACGCCAAACAAATATTAAACTATATTGCTATAACTTATTAGTCCCTATGGGAATCTGGTATGAAAGGCTACATCTCTCACTAATCCCAACAAATAATGAGAGTTCTATCAAATAAGGATTAACCAGGCATGACAGTAGGGAGGCAAGATCATTTCGGCATATAACTTTTTTGAAATCCAACAACCAAGCCAACGTGACCATTCCAAACACTTCTCTCGTAACTAGATCAATCATTTTTATGACTGGAATTACTGATAAATCTTATTTATAGGTTCATAATAACAACTATGACTATAAATATAAGTTACACTTGAATTGCAGCTTAACTTACAGAGATTTAAGGAAAACCTGGGAAATAACGCAGACAAAATTCTGACCCTAGAGCTTCTACTAGTCAATCCCAGATACTCAGGGATTTGTTAAATAAAAATTCTTCAGAACCCCAAGAATACCAAGAGAAATCAAAACTAGAGAGATATATGATAATTTTGAGTGAGAAACAAATGAAACCTAAAACCCCTATTTATAGGTAAGAGGCACGTCGGGCCCTCGTTGTTCGTAGTTGGTTGGAGCCGCGTGTCAGCACAGGGGTGAGCCGTATAAAAATCATAACTTTTTCATATGATATCCGTTCACGACTGTCTATATATCGACGAATTGGTATTGATGAGATCTTCAAATCTCGTTTAGATTATTTTTCCTAACAATCAACCGATCTCAGTTATGGTTTCTGTGTCGCATACTGTTGCGTTGAAACTTCTAAAAAACATAACTTCCTCATGCCAAGTCAGATGTAGGCGTTCTTTATATGCACATTCTCATTTTTATGACTACTATGACTGATGAGTTTATAAAACTCTTGATTGATTAGATCTTATAAAAGGCGAATCAAGAAAGTAATAACAGTAAGATAAAAACACAAGAATGGATCTGAATGAGTCGAATGATTAACTCAATCCTCAGCAGAGCTCGATGAAGAACTTCCGTTGTAGAGGATATTAGGGTTACAAAAAGATAAGTACAATGAACGCTATGAAAATCTCTATCAAATCTTACGTTTAAGAATGCATGCAAGCATCTATAAATAATAAACCCTACAAAATAACTCACGGGTGGACAGGCCCATACCGGAGACTAAATTGGACTAGCTAACGAGCCCAAGACGCAACACTAACTGGACCTAACAATCTCCCCCTTTGCGTCAATTGGAGCGAGACTATCACTTCTTCTTGCTGGGTCCAGCTGTCGGAACCTTCTTAGTGGTATCAAACAGACGAGGGATAAGAGCGAGGATTGTCTGTCTGAAGCGAATGTACCATTGTATCATATCATCAAAGTACTTCTTGTTGTCTGCTGAGTTTTGCTTGCAACGATGAATGATACCCAAAACATGTTCCAGGCATGCAGTGGTGTAGAGATGTTTGTCTGCCAAAGCGAACAGGCATTTTTGGCCTTCGTTTCTGGTAAACATAACAGAATTTCTCTTCGGGTCTATCTTCCCCATCTGCATCATGTTTAGGTCACTGGAAGAGCCAACAGGTGAGATTGTAGGCTTCTTCTTGAAGACACTAGCGATCTCCTGATCCATCTTGGCAACTTCCATTATGTAGCAGACAAGCATCCTCTTGAAGTGGTCAATTATCGGACCATACTCCGCTTCATTTGTGAGAAGGATGTTGTGCAAAATAATCCAATCGTGTGGATTCAAGTTGGGAAGATCAGCAAGCGAAATGGCATGTTCGGTCTTGGCAGAACCTCTCAGCACCTTGAACCGAACGTTTGTGAAGTTTCCTCTCCGATACGGCTTGAGGACCCGAACATTGATTATTTTCTAGGCGCTCCATGTTTGATACTGTGGTTGGGCAACCCTCAGATAGAACTCGACCAAATCCATGTCAACCTTAGGATGAGGATGAGGGAACTCAGCAATGTTGTCAAAGTCATGGAAGATGAAGGCCTTTCGGGTCAGTGGCATGTCGAACTGAGAATCGACAGAATTAATACAATCCAGTGAGATCACCGGTTCGAGCTACAAGATGCTTGGGGTTTCAATCACTTCTTTCAGCAACTTTTCAAGAGTCCACGGAGGAAAAAGAGTTTTCCTACTCTCAAGAAGGTCGTGAGCCTCTTTCATCTTTCTTTCAGCTTCCTCAGCCTCTCTAGTGACCCGAGCGCTTATATCAGCATCCTTATCTCGACCTTGCTTCTTTAAAAGATCTGCAATGGTCTCTTTATCGTCATCGCTCTCTTCAACAATTTTCTTCCCCTTGTCTTTGACACCCGAACCTGAGGCTTGGCCTGTTGAAGGAGGTTCGGTTGTTTTTGTTGCTGTAGAAGTGGGAGGCGGTTGAGACACATTCTCTCCCCCTTGTTTCGGAATGGACACAAACTCAAGGAGTCCTTCAATTTTGCTCAGGAGAGAGAGAGAGAGAGAGAGAGAGAGCAGGAGCAAGCTTTTCCGCAAGATCACGCCTGACGGAATAGTTTAATATTGGATCATGTGCTTCAAGGATGTTGGAAAGGGCTGCGTGGACATCCGAAACACATGATGAAATCACCTCTCTTTCAGATCGAAGAGATTCAATCTCCTTTTGAGAATTGGAGAGTTGAAGATTCTTGACCTTAAGAGCAGTGGTCTTTCTAGCAAGAGCGTCCATGAGAGATTTCTCGGCAGCAAGATCTTCATGAAGCTTGGTTAGACGCTCCTCATTGGTCGCCTTAAACGCTGAGTTGTCGTCGGTTAGAGTTTGACGAAGAGTGGTGAAGGACGTCAGTTCTGAGGCAACTAAGGTAGCCAGCTTGTTGACAATCGGGTCAAGCTTCATTTTAGTGGCATCTGTAATTTCCTGTAAAGACCACAAAAGAGAGGAGGCATCAGTAAATAGTTTTTCGACTTTTTCGGTCGCAGCAGCACAGGCTTTGGTGGAGGCATCAATCACGGCAGTGGCTGAGCTGAGGGAGGCTTCGTGAGCTTTAGAGAAAGCATCAACGATCTTTTGAATAGCATCCTCAGAGATGGTAGACTGTGATGAACAAGAAGAGGAAGCGATGAGAGAATCAATCTTCTCGTGAAGCTCCTTGAGATGCTTTTTGGTGACGGGAGCATCATCATCATCGTCACTTTGCACCTGATACGGACTGTAGTAGACCGAATCAAATGTCATATTCTCCCCACCAAGAAATGGTTCTTCATCCTCTGCGGACTGAGCAGGAGATGAGGGTGGAGGCTCGGTTGTGGAAGTAGGTTCGGGTTGTGATGTAGGTTCGGTAGTGGGAGTGGGTTCGGGTGCTTTAGTAGGAGCCCCCGTATCAGATACGTTGGTTCTTACTTCAGCGGTTGTTGTGGTAGCTTCAGTGAAAATGGGAGTGGGTACTGGGATAGAAGTAGGAGGTATTTGAGTGGTGGAGGTTATGGGGGGAATGGAAATAGGAATGGTGATTGGTGGAGAAGAAACAGGTGAACTGGAAAAATGTACTTCTGGGGTAGGCGATCGTGGAGGAGTGTTACCACAGGGAGACTCGTCAGAGTCTGAATGTTCTGCCTCAAATTCGCTTGAGGAGGAAGCAAGTATCATCTTTCGCCTGGGTTGGGTTTTTCTCTTCTTCAGTGGAGGAGATTGAGCAGCCTTGGTGGTTTTACGTTTCTTGGGAGAAGGGCCTTTTGCTCCCTTGCCAACCTGCTTGTCTTTGCCCTTTTCATTTTTCTTTCCCCTGGGAGCGGGATTATCAGCTTTGTGGATGGATTTGATCATCTCAGGAGTGAGCTCTCTAGGACTAGAGCGACGAAACTCCTTGTAGGTTCGGATGATACAACTGTCGGCAGGAACGTCTCCAAAATTCGACTCAGGGATGGAGCCAATGAACTGAAATTTTGATGCATCGGAGACTATTATCTTCGTGGTATGGAAAGTACCTATCGAAGAGAGTAGAGAATCAACAACAATGGGGACGTGATACTTGTCCATCACCCATTTTGTGACCAACGTCCAGAATCGAGCGTAGGAGATCTCGGAGTGTCGAGACGTGGATGCAAGGCTCTGGATCAGCTGCTGCCATAAGACCGACCCATAGTCAAGGTTGATTCCATTGTATATCCCATAAAGAATCGTGATGAACAGACGACTCACTCCGTCTGAACCGGCACTGCGTCCGATAACCCCTTGAATAGCACTGTAAATAACCCGTTCCACTGTGGAGGCATTCACGATTTCTTGAACTTAGTGACCGTTGTCAGAACTTCTGTGTATCCCATGTTGTAGAACATGGAAAACAAGTGACCTACTGGAATTGATTCAGGATTAACCGTAGATGAATCGGGTTCAAACCCTAAAAGTGAGCAGAATCTTTGCTTGGAGATGGACGCCTTGTGATCAAGAATGTCAAAGAAAATTCTATCGACAGACTTATCATAATGAGCAGTGGCAAAGATTTGGGAAAAACATTCCATATGAACAACTTCAGCTTTGGTGAGAGCGGGAGCAAGCGGCGAGTATTTGAGGCATTCGATGATCAGGAACATGAAGGCATCGTAAACGTGTGGAGTGAGATCAATGATCAGACTCTGTTGGGGACGAATCGGCAGGATGCGGGAAGTGGCATGAACTGAAGATGAATCTGCCATTTGAAGTGAAGAAGTTGGGAGAGACGATGAACAGTAGAATACTTAAAGCTTTTCTTGCTTCTGAATTTTGGGTGCAGTAAAGAGGTAAATAATGGTCAAGGTTACCTTTTATACTGTGGTAAGAAGAGAGAGAAAAATATGTCCCCAAATCTTCAAGGGAAATACGAAGGGTTTTTCGGAGGTGATTGATGCGTGACAGTTGGTAGCCCCAATGATTACGCAGGAGAGAGAAAACTGTCCCGATTCACACGCCTTCCCATCAGGCGCCGTTTTAAACGAAACGGTTCCACTTCGCACGCCTGTCATTCAAGCGCCGTTTGAAAATCAAAGTGATTGGACTCCCGCCTGAGTCAGCATCTTATCCCTTTAGAGGGAACGTCAGCTTAAAGCAAAAATGACCACGTGTAATAATGTGAGCCACACCTCTTAAAAAAAATTAAGTGCCTTGTAGGTAATGAAACCAGAATTATGGAAAATCAAAAAGATTTTCGTGTTGAGTGTGTAAAAGAAAAAGAAATAAAGCAACTCATATGAGGGAAATTGTGATGTCAATAAAGACACGAAACAATGGATCCCGGGCACGAATCACTTCCTTCAAAGTCAAGAGAGACCTTAAAGTGTTTGTGTGGTTTCCTGTTGAATGACGATCAGACACTTATTGAGAAGTGTTGAAAGGCTTCTTTTAATCGGGTTAATTTGGGTGGCTTTCGCTTAAGTTCAGAATTCCTAATCTTGACATAAGACAGAAATCGAACGAAGTACTTGTGAGACCAATGTAGTCTGTTGAACAAGTAGGTTTGAAAAGAATCTAAGTGGCATCGTGAAAATATTTTATGTGAAATCTCAAAGAAAAAATAAAACTGGATTCCAAGGGAAGAAATGTTATGGGATTTAACAATTTCATAGGAATCACACAAAAAGAAATTAGAGATTTCATGTTACATCCCCATGGATAAGTTCGTCAATTCATTAGTGAAAGCTAGAACAAAGTTGATTGTTCACCGTCAATGCATAGTAGGTATTGAACTGTGGATTTCACTTAGCACGTAGTGGCACGAAGCTAAGATCATGAATACAGAAATCGTGTAACCATAAACCTCAGTGGTAATTTCTGAGAGTCTCAAGGGTTATGTTTATGAAGCGAATGAGATGGAGAAAAGTAGTGTAGATGGTGTAAAGAAACCAAAGTACCTCTGCTATTTAAATAAGGACCAAGCAAAGAACTCTTATCTCATGTGAGAAGAGAATAAGGTAGCTCATGATTAGAATAAATATAAAAGCCTAATTGGGAAGACAAGGTTTGTATATACCAAGTCAGTAAGGCTATTATTTAGAATCGGGTGAGGCTTTGGACACATACAACAGCATGCTTCTAGGGACACTTAACTAATGAAAGAATTTGCACACAAATAGCCACACAAAAATATGAGACACAAAACAAAAAAAAATTAACGTACAAATAAAAAAAATGTTTTTGGAGTTTTTGATTTAAAAAAAATGAGAAAAAAAAAATTTGGAACCGAACCCGAACGTTCGGTCTATTTCGGTTGCAAAAAAAAAATTTGAAAAAGAAAAGAACTTTGAAAGTAAAAAAAAACTTTGAAAATAAGAGAGATGAAATTTGAAAAATATACAAAAGGTTTATAGCCAAAGAAACTACCTTTGAGTGATAAGCGAAGATAAGAGAATAGGACCGAACCCGAGCGTTCGGTTCATTTCGGCACACATGTGAACCGAACCCGAACGTTCGGTTCATTTCGCTTCCAACTTTTAGTTTTGAGAAGTAGTTTCGGTACTGACTCCGATTCCATCATTCCTAGCCCTTGTAGAATTTTATTGAAATTCGCTTCAGGAAGAGCTTTGGTGAAGATATCGGCCAGTTGATCAGTGGTGCGAACAAAGTAAATTTCGACGTTTCCATCTTCCACATGATCCTTTATAAAGTGATACCTCAGTGCTATATGCTTGGTCTTGGAGTGTTGCACTGGGTTATGACAGATCCTAATTGTACTTTTTGAATCGCAATATAGTGGGATCTTTTTCATATTGAGTCCATAATCGCGGAGCTGGCTTTGGATCCAAATCACTTGAGATGTACAGGAGGCAGCTGCAATGTACTCTGCTTCGGCTGTAGACAGAGAAACACATGTCTGTTTCTTTGATTGCCAGCTAACCAACTTCCCGTCTAGGAATTGGCAGCCTCCAGTGGTGCTTTTCCTGTCTAAATCACATCCTCCAAGGTTTGCATCTGAGTAGGCTTGAACGAAGAAACCTGAGTTTGATGGATACCATAGACCAAGGGAGGTGGTTCGTTTCAGATACTGGAGTATGTTTTTCACTGCAAGCATATGTGGTTCACGAGGATTCGCCTGAAACCTAGCATAGTAGCACACAGAAAACATTATATCAGGCCTGATAGTTGTGAGATACATCAAGGAACCAATCATCTGGCAGTATAATGTTATATCAACTGCCGGTTTTTCCAAGGATGGTGTGAGTTTGGTGCCGAACGCCATTGGAACTTTGACCTTTGAGTCTCCCATCATGCCAAATTTAGCAAGAAGAGTCTTGGTGTATGCTTCCTGGTTGATAAAGATACCTTCGGGTCCCTGTCTAATATTTAAACCAAGGAAAAAGTTAATCGGACCCATTGAGCTCATTTCAAATTTAGTCTCCATCAGCTTTCTAAATTCAGCTGTTAAGCTAGGATTCGTTGAGCCAAAGATGATATCATCGACGTAGATTTGAACTATCATAAGGTGGTTACCTTCCTTCTTACGAAAGAAGGTTGGGTCAACCGAACCTTGTTTGAATTTTGACATCTTTAAGAACTTAGTTAGCGTTTCATACCATGCCCTAGGTGCTTGTTTCAGACCGTAAACCGCTTTGTCCAGAATATAACAGTGATTCGGGTACTTTTCATTCACAAAGCCATGAGGTTGCTCCACGTAAACCGTTTCTTCAAGTTCTCCATTCAGAAAGGCGCATTTTACGTCCATTTGGTAGACCTCGAAGTTCTTGTGTGCAGCGTAGGCAAGAAATATTCGAACAGATTCCAGCCTTGCTACCGGAGCAAAAGTTTCCTCGTAATCAATTCCTTCTTCCAGGCAGTATCCTTTCACCACGAGACGAGCTTTATTTCGAATTACATTGCCTTCCTTATCCATTTTGTTTTTGAATACCCATTTGAGACCAACGACTGAGGCATCTTTAGGAGTTGGAATAAGGCGCCAAACCTTGTTTCTTTCAAACTCATTGAGTTCATCTTGCATGGCTTGTACCCAATCGGAATGATCAAGAGTTGTGTTAACTGTCTTTGGCTCAACTTTGGATACAAAAGAATTATACATGCAGAACTCAACTTTGGAGAATAGAGATGATTGCTTTGCCTTCAGTTGAGATCGAGTCAGGACCTTTTCAGAGACATTGCTCACTATCTGAGATACATGATGATCTCTGGTCCATTTAATAAGAGGATGGTAATTTGGATCATAAGATGGATCCAATTCGGCATTGACCATTTCTTCCAATTCAGATTGACTATCGTCATCGTAGAACATATCGGAATTCTCCCCCTCGACTGATGAGCTCTCAGGTGTAGCAGAACTCTCAGGTGTAGCTGGACTTTCTGGTGCTACAGGACTTTCGGGTGTAGCAAAGCTTTCGGGTGCTACAGGACTTTCGGGTGTAGTAGAGCTTTCGGGTGCTACAGGACTTTTGGGTGCTACAAGACTTTCGGGTGCTACAGGACTTTCGGGTGTAGCAGGAATAGAGTTCTCCCCCTGAAAGTGTGAGTTCGGTTGATTTGAAGGAAATGGATTCTCCCCATCGACTGAAGTACCTTGCTGAGGAGGTTCGTTTGGAACTTGTTCTCCTTCACCCATTTGTTTGGCTGCATCTTCGACGATTTGCTTCAGATGGTCAATTTTGTTGTCTGCTGCCTTGGCTTCCGAGAGAGTAGCTTTCTCAAGTTCATCGAATAATTCCACAAAATGATCAAACAAATTAGCAATGGTGGCCGTGACCTGACCTGTTTGAGAGAAAATCTCTCCAATTGCTTCTTCAGTAGCCTTTAGCTTCTTGACGTAGTTATCATCGAAAGTCACATAATATGTTTCTTCGATCTTTCTAGAACGCTTATTTATAACCCGGTATGCTTTTGAAGTAAGAGAATATCCCAGAAAAATTCCTTCATCAGCTTTAACGTCAAACTTGTTACGATGTTCTTTGGAGTTGAAGATGAAACATTGTGAGCCGAACACATGGAAGAATTTTACGTCCGGCTTCCTGTTATTGATGATCTCATAAGGTGTAAGAGAGAAACGCTTGTTGAGATAAGACCTGTTCTGCGTAAAACATGTTGCAACAATAGCATCAGCCCAAAAATATAAAGGAAGAGAAGCAAAACTTAGCATAGTTCGGGCCGCCTCACACAAGGATCGGTTTCGTCTTTCGACAATTCCGTTCTGTTGAGGCGTGTAGGGGGCTGAGAAGTTGTGACTGGTTCCTTTTTCTGCCAAAAAGTATTCAAATTCTCTGTTCTTGAACTCCAATCCATTATCGCTCCTAATATTGCGAACGACTTTTCTCAGTTGCATTTCAACCTGCTTGATGAACATCTTTAGCTTAGGAGTAGCCTCAGATTTGTGCTTTAGAAAGAACACCCATGTAAAACGTGAGAAATCATCAACAATAACAAGAATATACTTGCTACCACCAATGTTTTCGATTGATGATGGACCACACAAGTCGATGTGAAGCAACTCAAGTGGTTCAACAACTTTTGTGTTTATAATGGATGGGTGACTTTGACGACTTTGTTTCCCCATTTCGCATGCAGCGCACAACTGTTCTCGATCAAACTTGAGCAATGGAAGACCCCGAACATGACCTCCAGTAACAAGCTTGTTGATGTCTTTGAAGTTGAGATGTGAGAGCCTTCGGTGCCACAACCAGCTTTCGTCAGAATGAGCTTTGGACAAAAGACATATCGCTGGATTTCCTTTGATTGGTTTGAGATTGAGAGGAAACATTTCGCCTTTGCGATCTGATTTGAGAATAACCCTTTTTGATTTCTTCTCTATGATTTCTGAACCTTCATCGTCAAATGAAACTTTGAGACCGGTACCTTCTACCAGTTGAGACACACTGATGAGATTATGTTGTAGTCCTTCAACGTACGCCACCTTTCTTATTGTGAAATCTCGATTGGTTATCATCCCATAACCCTTTATCGTTCCATAGGAGTTGTTACCGAACTTGACATTCCCACCATTCTGAAGAGATCGAAACTCCCTTAGCTCTTCCTTCCTTCCTGTCATGTGACGTGAGCAGCCACTGTCAATGTACCATTCTTCGTCGAACTGCTCGTCACTTATAACCTTCTTGATCAATTCATCAAGTTCATTGATCTGCACACTGAGAGGTTTTGTTGTGAAGCATAAGTCCTCTCGCTCCTTGGTGTCTTCATTTCCACCATCTGTATTGTATCCCCTCATGTGAGATACGTCAGTCACCATCAGACACTTTCCACTTCTTTCAACACCTCTTGCGACATACGCCTTTCCATGAGAAGACTTTCTCACCTCATCATCTTCTGAGTCGGTCGACCACACCTGTACGCCACCGAACTCGTCATCCTCTGCCGAACCCTGTACAATAAGAGCATTCATAGAAGGATTAGTAGCAGCTTTCTTCTTTTTAATCTCTTCTAGATTTTTCATCAGGATTGCCTCTTCATCTTTCTCCTCATCTTTCTCTGCCATTTTCTTCAGAACACAATCTTTGGCATAATGATTCTTTCCTCCACAGTAATAGCAGCTGACACCAGAATCTCCTTCGACCTTCGCCTCTTTCTTTGGTTCATCAGTCTTCGGCTCCTCCCTTACTATTTCTGAACTGTAGCTTCCCTGCCAATTTCGGTTCTTATTGGTAGGAAACCTCTTCTTGATGAAATTTTTTTGGATTGGACACCATCATAGCATAATCTTCTGAAGTTAGATCGTAGTCCTCCAGGTTCAGGTCTTCATCTTCTACTACATTCTTGCTTTTAGACAGGAGGGCCAAGGACCCCAAATTTGAGACCACACTTTTCTCTTGCATCACTATCTTTTCTTGGGATTTCAGAATTCCCACCAGTTTCGCCAGCGAATATGACTTGAACTGCTCGTGAGCTTTAACTGTAGACACAACAGCTCTCCATTCGGATCTTAAGCCATTCAGAAAGGTGACCTTCTGTTCAATCAGCTTCCTTTCGATATCATGTTTGATCATCTTGATGAGAAGATGATTGAAGAGATCAAACGTCTGTGTAACAGACTCATCGGAGTTTTGCTTGAACTCACCAAACTCAGACAAAAGCAAGGTCTGAATTGAGTGTTCCAAATCTTCATCTGTAGAATACAGCTCTCGCAGCCGATCCCAGATTTCTTTAGCTGTACTGCAGGAACTCACCAACCTAAACGTGTCAGACTGAAGAGCGAATCGGATCAGTCTCAATGCTTTGATGTTGCACTGAAACTTCTCCTTTTCGTCTTGAGCAACGTCTTTCACACCTTTTAACAGATCATTATACTCTTTCTGAGTTTTAATGATTCTGGATGTTCCTGAATGAGCAAATGGTCCGGACACAATAGCTTCCCATATAAGATACCCATTATCTTCAGATCCGATGACATAGTCTTCAAAATGATGCGCCCATACCTCGTAATCTTGAGTGTAAATAATTGGAATCTTTGTTGTTGATCCAATACTGTTTGAGATGTTGATAGGATTAAATTGAGAATCGTCCATGCTTGATCGTTTAACCTGTTGCAAGATCAGACTTGTAATATGTAATATTAGGGAAAAACGAATAAATAATGAGATACGTCAATTATGGAGTGACGGCTCAATAAATATCAGTTAATGCGGAATAACCCTAATCACTTCTTTCACAGAAGAGATGTGTATGAATTACACAGCCTCCTGCTCTGATACCAATTGATGAGTTTATAAAACTCTTGATCGATTAGATCTTATAACGGGCGAATCAAGAAAGTAATAATAGTAAGATAAAAACACAAGAATGGATCTGAATGAGTCGAATGATTAACTCAATCCTCAGCAGAGCTCGATGAAGAACTTTCGCTGTAGAGGATATTAGGGTTACAAAAAGATAAGTACAATGAACGCTATGAAAATCTCTATCAAATCTTACGTTTAAGAATGCATGCAACCATCTATAAATAATAAACCCTACAAAATAACTCACGGATGGACCGGCCCATACCGGAGACTAAACTGGACTAGCTAACGAGCCCAAGACGCAACACTAATTGGACCTAACAATGACTTTCTTTTAGATTAATAAGGCCAATAAGCAATCTATCGTTGATTCGTATTTTACGTCGCGCTTTGTCGTATACGATTGAATGTAAATCTTCGAATAATCATAACTTCTCTATACGAAGTCAAATTCGAGCGTTCTATATATCTATGGAAATCGTATCGACGTTTTCTACATGTTTAAAATGATTATTGTGGCCAAAAAGTAATATATTTCTATTTTGGATTTATAAACAACAATTTATATTTGTGACATGCCCATTTTTATGGTCATTTTAAAACTTTTTATTTATACTTATTTTAAACATAGTTTATTTATAAAGGTGGCATTTGGTCCCGTAAAAGTATTTTTGAAGAAATGTTTTTCATTGATTTATAAAAGCTTGGGATGTCATAACTTCTACAAAACATAAGCATAAACAGACCTTGCAGTATCTTAGATTATCAGTCGACATCTCCTTGAATCTCTCATCATTCATGTACCATTGTACCACTACCTGTGATACAAAGAAGTTGAGTAGGTTAGGTTAGGAAACTTGGTGGATACATACGGGTTTCAACCCACACTGATATAGTTAATATATTTAATTATCAAACAATTAACTCAATTACCCATCCATGTTTTCTTCTTTATTCTTCCCTAAGGATATGTCATAAGGGTCGTCATAGTCATGTTTGGTGACAGTACTGTTACATGCATTTCTCCGCAATTCATTTCAGTAGGTTTTTTTTTCTATTTTCATTCTTAAGGATATGTCTTAAGGATCATCTTAATCATTGTTGTTGATAGTACTGTTACAAGGATTTCTCTGAAATACGTTTCTGTAGGGTAGAGTACATCAAATGGGCACGAAGTCCATCACCTACAGGTTATAAACCTGCATGTGTTCCATGGGACTGTCGTCTGGTGGTTGTCACCTATACTCTGTGAGGGAACTACATAATTGGTACACTAGTACGATTCATACATGGCTAGTACACTCGGACCATTTCCACCTCGTTAGTACACTAATACGATTAAATTTGTGACATCCTATTGTTATTTTCATCATTCATCGTATTATGGCATCCTATTAGCTTTATCTCTCATCATACTATGACATATTAACTCTCTTTAATCTTCTCATTACCCTTCATTAACCAATGTATTATATTCATGAAAATACATATACGACATAAGTCATATAAAATTTATCTTTATAATATTTCATTTATCACATAACGTCTTTGCACATAAGCATGTATAGCGTTTGATCATCTAAATACTTCATATCTATGTGTAATATGAAAGTAACTATACACTCACTTGATAAAGTGGATTGCTGAAAAGTCGGGCATCACTATGCTTCAATACTTAGCTTTTCCTTCGATGTGACCTAGGTTCATTTCATTAAGTCTTAGTCTTATATTCCTTGTGAACAATGATAGTATAGATTCCTCACTAATCCCAATCTCCACATCAAGTTATATCAAGTGAGGAACAACTAGGTAGAATCATATTGGAGGTAGGGTCCATTTGGTATACATAGTATGCTGTTTGGAAATCCCACTTTAAACACCTCACTTAATACAACTTAAACATCATTACTGTAAATAGATCAATCAGTATAATGACTTTAGAATCACTAATAAATCTTAAATATATGTTCATAATAATGACTATGACTATAATTATAAGTTACAAATAAAGCAGAGTAAGTGTAGCTCAACTTATAGAGTATTTTGATGAAAACTGGGAATTATGCGGGCAAAATGTCGATCCAAAAGCTCTATCCCTCAGATGCCCCATGGTCTGGCTAAAGTAGTTGGAAACTAGAGAGTAAAGGGACTAGTGTTAAGAATAAATTTAAGAGGATTTGGTTGAAATTTGAGTGAGAAATGAGCATAACATCGTCTGCCTTTTATAGCTGAAAAAAGGTAGGGTGCACCGCCCCTGTTGTCTACGGGCACCGTGAACAATGTCGAAATGGTGATGTGGCTCCTATAGATGCGTGACATGTGTCTTCCATTGAGTGTGTCGTCAGAGGCACGTCGCACACCTTGTCGGCGCGTGCATCTGGACGCAAATTTTTATAAAACTTCAAAAATCCATATCTTCTTCTAGCTCCGCTTTCGACATATTATATATCCACATATAGCTATCAGTGAGATCTACAACTTTCACTTAGAATCCGTTGGCTAATTTTCACTTTAGTTTTATTATTTTTTTTAGTATGCTTAGCACACTAAAGTTCGTATAAAATTCATAGTTTTTTCATACGGTATCCATTCTTGACTGTCGTTTATATCGACATATAGGTATTGAAGAGATCTTCAACTCTCGTTTATATTGTTTCGGCTAAAAATTGATCATTCTAAAATTCGATTTCTTGTGCTAACACAGCTGTGCTAAAACTTTTAAAAATTATAATTTCCTCGTATGAAGTCAGATTTAGACTCTCTTAATATGCACACTCTCGGTTTTATGATTACTATGAATTTTGTTTAGATTACTTAGGCTAAAAAACAATCTACCAAAATTCACTTTTTACGATATGCAGAGTCGTGTCGGTTTAATTGCAATACTTCGAAGAAGCATAACTTCTTCATACAAAGTTAGATTTTAGCGTTCTTTATATGTACGAAATCCTTGTCACATATAATATAACTTTGGTTAAGATTATTTTTCCTAAATAACCTTCTATAAAAATGTCATTTTATCACTCATTATATTTTATTTTTCGAGCCCGTAGTTACGGGTGTTACAATTATCTCCCCCTTAGGATGATTACGCCCCGAAATCATTAGCAAAATAGGCCTTGCATAATGACTCTGCACGTTACCTTTCCATCCTAGGTAATAATTGTAACTCCTATGTCTCTTCAAATGAGTTTCTAACTCTTGGACATTATTAACTACTGGCAGTCCCTAATCTTGCACATGATCTTTATTCTAAATTTGATCTTCATTGAAGAATCCTGCTCCTTCAAGAATAAACTTAACCTATGATAAGGTCTTTACTTCAACTACCATAACAGACCGAATGGTCATACTCCAATGATCTTCCATCACATGATGCAATGGCTAGACTTAGGTCTCTTTGATTCTGACTCCAACATGGAAGATACCTTACTTCATGTTCTAATATTACATAATCATATCATATCATGTAGCACTTCCAGCCACATGATGCTCAGTCTTAAAAATGAATGTGATACTTCTGTTAATCGCTTCAATCGTCTTTTCCTTTCGTTTCCTGATTTAACTCAAATGCTATAGTGAACTTACTTTGTAGATTTATCTTAGTCGTACTTGATTCGATATGACTACTAAGGTCGAAATAACATTCATCTTCTTAGTTATTACTGAAACAAAGGTAATGATGAAAATCAAAAAAATAAACTCAACTATTAGTGCCATGGATAAGCTTGTGACTCTCCCTGATCCAAGGGCGAGTCTTGTACTTTCGGTAGTATAGGTGTAACTTCCCAAAACTTATAGTAAACTTTTTCATTTTTAAAACCATTTTAATAATCCATAAATCATTCAAAACATTGTTCTAAAAGCTATAATCTTTAACTAGAGTATCCCAAAATCATTTATCAATAAAATATCCAAGGATGATGTGCACAATCACGTCTTCGCCTTGCCCCGATCATCTGAAGTACCCGGAACCACAAAATCAAACAGTAAGCCAATGCTGACCCCACACACAAAACATATAAAAACATGCATGTTGGGTCCACAATCATCGGACTAGATTACCCTCGGGTTCACATTCATCAGACTGGATTACCCCTAAGCCCACATCATAATTCTAGATTGCCCTCCTGGCCCTCAGCTTATGTCTGGATTGCTCCTAAGCCCACAACATAAGTCTGGATTGCCCTCCCGACCATCAGTTTATGTCCGGATTACTCCTGAGCCCACAACATAAGTCTGGATTTCCCTATCGGCCCTCAGGTTATGTCTAGATTGCTCCAGAATTAGTTGGCTTCTACACAAAGCAGTATCGCCTCAACCCAACCGCACTATATGCAACATATAAACACATATCCAACAAGTACAGGTAATCATACAAATCTACCAATCTAACAAATCACTATAGCATAGCAACATCCTATATACTAGGATGCATAACACAACCTAATAGGTTGACATTGGTGCCTTCGACCCACGAGTACAGTGATGAAAACTCACCTCAAAGTCTAGAAGATAGATGAACTCATCACTTGCTCTGAATACCAGCTCTATATGTCACAAAAACATCACAGAGATCCAACCTCATTCTACTATTCAAATTAGCCCAAATGACCTAAAGTCAAACTTGGTCAAAGTCAACGGTCAACGGTCAAAAGTCAAAGGTCAACATTAGACCGAGTATGCCTTGCGTACTTCAGATCTATGCCACACGTAGAGTATTGCTTGGCTTTTATGTGACAAGACAAAGTTGCGTGTTGTGTACCCATATGTACCCCCTGCGTACTCATGTAGAAACCAAATTCCTATTTAGTGCTTAATACAGAAAGTTAACCATCCAAATTCTCATATTTGGTTCCCAATAGCTCTATAATGGATAAAGTTTCCAACTTTATCCCTTAGTGTGGTCCAAACAACCAAGATCTAGTCTTTATGTCTCAAAGAGACCAAAAATGCAACTTTCTCAACTTAATCCATTAAGTCCAAGTCTCCAACATTCATATCTGAATCAATATGATGTCTAGATAGATAAAGTTTCCAACTTTATCCGTAACAAGGTCACAAACTTTCAATATCTAAACTTTATGCACTAAAATGACCAAAAAGTGCAAATATGACAAATGACTATATCTACGAAACCAATGAGAAAGTTATAAGTTTTTTACTCACAATGGTCCAGGAATGATGTAATCTTGTTGGATCTATACCTGAAATCTTCTTCTATACACTTTACCACCCCCTTGCTCTTCAAGATTCAAACTTCTAATGGAGAAATAAGCTCATAAATGACGCCAAGGCTCAAAAACAAGTGAGAAGAGGCTCTTTAGGTGATGGAGGCTGGTAATGAGAGGGTTTCCCATAATTTAGAGTCCTTAAATCGGGATAAAAAAATGAAGATTTAGGGTTTTGATCTGACCATATTACGCCTTGTGTAACATAAATTACGCCCTACGTAATTCATTAAACCCTCATTACACCTTGCGTAACTTTAAATTACGCCATGCGTAATCAAAAGTCCCTATTTTCCACTTCAAATTCAAACGACCATAAATTCTTTGTTTCAACTCCGCTTTTGGCGTTTTTAATATGCATGTAAAGGTATTAGAGAGTCCCACAATCCTATCTAATTACTTTTGACTTAAAACATACCGAACTAAAATCCTTATTTCATTAAAGAAGTCTGGAACATCACTTTTCCTATTTTATCTATTGGCTCCAAAACACAAACCAAGGGCTTGGATCTTATAACTAATATTATCAACATCCAATAGGGCCTAAATCCTATTCTCTTGAAGCCCAAGGCTTTTACTTGATCCATTTATTTTCCACAATCCCGAAATACAAAATTTCTCAAAACAAGATGTTACAACTCTCCTCCACTTAAGCTAGATTTTGTCCTCGAAATCCGTCTTGGATAGGATCTATGAGACAACACCAACATATTCCATAATCTCCCTCTAACCATTTCGAAATCAGGCATATTATAAAGAAAATTCGAGAGACCGCTCAGAAACCCACAACAGCCAACAAACAACCCAATAACTTGAAAATACTTAACTGCAACTATCTTTATTTCCCTTTACCTAACAATATGACCCAACTTCCAAAGAAAACCACTCATACCGGGAAATATCAGAACTACAATTACAAAACAACTTTGTCACTATACTCCTCGGAATCGGGAACCCATCAATCTAAACTTCTGAAACCTTACCCTAAGACTGACGATCCTCCACTCGTCGTACCTACCCCTAATTCCCTGACTAAGAACACCACCAAACCATGCAGAAATAAAACTCAAACATCCTAATCGTGAATTTCACTCAATCCTAAATCCGGAAACTATGCCCATAAACCTTAAATATACTCTTGACTTCCTGACAAGTCATCACCAACCCGCTGCCCCAATAAGTATAAGGATGGTCAGTCCAAGATTTCTCACGTTGCATCCAAATCCATCTTCAGCCCAGGTTTACATCCACCTGACAAAACACTTGAGATATTTACAACAAACTCCATGACTCAAGATTTCAGAATCGATACCGGACATTAGTAACCAATCTCCTAATAGGCGTCCTAAAATCAAACGGGGTTTATAATGCAAACAGTCAGCAAGAGACTTCTGATGCACAATTAATACTCCCAACAGAATTTTACTGTCCACATGATCCAAACCGGTTGGTCACTGATTCAATTGACTCCCAATCAATTCACTAACACTCGAACATTCCAATAAGACTAACGATCTGAGACCTAAAAGTATCAAACAAATGAGTACCGGGTCCCGCCTATATGAATCATACAACCACTTGTTTATGATACATCATGACACCTTCTAACCACTAAAACGATAAGCTCATGGTACTACTTCGATCTTGTCGTTATCCCATCACTAGCCTGAAGACTCACAGCCAGCACCACAGGAACCTAAAGATACACAACCATAAACCTATTCAAGAACTCAATCAACATCCCTCTCAATACTAACCAAACACCACAAGAGCCATAACCTTCTGTAACGCAACATTCCTTTCACACAATAGGTTGCTACCAACGAAAAATCAAACGAAAACATGGTCACACATGACTAGAGAATAAGATAGATTGTTGTACTTTTGTCCCAATTCAAAGGCTATAACCAAAAACCAACCCTAGATCGATTGCATTCCTTTTTCCTATTGACCTTACCCAAATGGTGAAGTACTAGTAGATCTAATGAAATGGTGAACCTCAATCATTAATAGCAACATATTCATAATTGACTGAAACGAGGTCCTACCCCTTGACTGAAACTGAAAAGATTCCACCAATACATAACTAGTAGATAAAACTTTGAAAGTTATACAAAATGCTACTAAAACCCTAGTTTGTTCAATATAAATACCAACCCTATCGATACGACATGCCAAAATTGGATTATGCGTAGATCCAAAGCCACACCTGAAAAACTAAGCAATACTGCCCCAATATCCGAACTTCCAATAACCAAGGACATTTGCCAAACTCGAGCCTGTTATGAACAATAATTCCACAACCAACAATTGGGGGTAAATGTACCCAGAAGACAAAATATGCAACGTACAAATTTTGACGATAGGCTGACACATCCATTGAACTTCCACTTATATAACTCGAAACTTTAGAAGAACCTCAACTATTAAAAATAAACGAAAAGACAAACGCTCGAGATTGCATTGATGTGACAACCTGAAATTCTTTCCGTCATTGTAACCCGTTCCGTCAATAAAATTTGTCGTTTTCGAATTGTTTCCGTTTCGTCATTAAATTGAGTCGTTTATTATGACTTAATGGGTTTTCAAACACGAAAATAACTCAAGAAAATATTCCAAATTAACAATTAGAAAACTTTTAGTTTCGAGCATATCGGGTTACGACAACTTTATCGGGTGTGACCAAAAGCATCGTATAACGTCAGTATCGGGTAGAATTCCACCATGTCCCAAACTTGAACCCATATATAAAGCTCAAATGACCTCATTTTGAAGCTTTTCATCCTCTCTCACTACTCTCTCTCTCTCTCTCTACAAACTCAATCCTAGGTCCAAAATCACCAAATTCAAGCTTCAAATCATCAAGGTAACTATCCTAACTCATTGTATAATCTCTTCAACCTGCAAATTCGTGTTTAATCTATATTTAGGACCATAAACATGTGTTTACGGCCCTGGAACATTCATGGGCCGTGAACACATATAAGATGGGTTTTGGAGCCCAAAAACCCTCCCAAATCACTTTTGAAGCTTAGAAATGACATAAGGACTTAATGGAATGGACTTGGAACACCTTGAACTCATCATTTAGGTGGTAAATGAGAGTTTATGGCCCAAGCACATGCTTGGACCGTAAACACCCTTTCATGGGCAGTAAACTCATTCTAGGGTGTTAAGATGCCCCGTAAACACCTCATAAGCCTTGGAATAAAGTCTAGAAGCAACCACAAACGAGTTAGGGACCTTAAAATTGATAGAAACCACTCCATAGGGAGTTCACGGCCGTAAACCCCCCCAATAATGGGTTCATGGGTCGTAAACTCCTATATCTTGGTCAAAGTGTGCCCTAAATTCACCCCATGACTTGTAAAATGAGTTTAAATCACATGTGATTACTCTAGGACCACCAAAACACATTAAGACATGGTACATAAGAGTTTACGGCCATAAACTCATAGTTTACTACCATAAACTCCTCAATTGGTCCCTTTCATGTTCAAATCTCATTCTAATGCCTTGAAACCAAACCTAACATTATCCCTCAAATGTTGTAAAGTCATTTAGCACTCAAGAGCACCACCCATGATTTTACGGACGTAAACTCATGAGGATGTGGTGTTTAGGGCCGAAAAATCTTCTATGAGTTTACTCTTGAAGAGTAAACTCCATTCCTAAGCTATACACCCCCTTAGATGCCACCCGGGTCACTCCAAACACTTGAATTGAAGTGTTTCCATGTCTAGAAGTGTTTACTCTTATTTAATTAATAGACCAAGGTCTAATTAGATACAAATTATGTATCTCTTCATATTACATAGGAACCTCGCGTGTTTCAAGCCCTGAACTGACATTTAGCATCCAACCGGCACATCTCTCGTCTGGTGAGTTCATACCCCTACGCCTTTTTCCGTGTTTTTCAATGTTTTCAGGGGGGAATACAAGCAAATTATAAATGTTTTCAAAACCTAAAACTGATGTATTTCTATAAATATCTTGCTAACTTTTAGATATCTTTACCCCTTATGTATTATGCAGAGCATAAGGGATGTTTTATTGAATATAAATACATGGATTTAAATTACAGTATAAGAAACAACCAAAACAATCAAATTATTATGGGAATAATTTGGGATCTTCAGTTCTTGTTTTATGAGCACAGATTTATATAAAGTTAATAGATAAACTATGTCTGATTCAGTTTATCTCTGTTAATTTAGAGTATATTGCCAGATAATTCCATTATAGTAAACTGGTTTTACCGTATTATGTTTCAAAACGATTAGTATGTTTGGTAACGTCCGAGAACATCGTGAATAATTTAATACTAGCTTGTGAGATTCTTCTTCATTAATCCCTTTGGGTTATCAGTAAATCCTCCCCGGAAGTGTAACCAGAGTCTCTTGGAGGGAGAGCGTGGAATTTGTGAATAGATCTATTCGGGACTGACAATCCCACACCTAAACTGCTAGCTACAGTTAGGTGGGCATGCCTGGGGTGACAAATTCTGGATATCGTCCGACGTCTGACGAACGTCAAGGAGGTCTCGTTATCGTATTAGCATGGTTACCCGACTCACAATACATATTAATATAGGTTTATTCACGGATTTTATTTTCATATATATCTTTGATCTATAGTTTTTATATCTAGTACGGGATGGTATTCCCATGGTTTTATATCTAGTACGGGATGATATTCCTATGGTTTTATATCTAGTACGGGATGGTATTCCCGTGGTTTTATATCTAGTGCGGGATGGTATTCCCATGGTTTTTATATCTAGTACGGGACGGTAATCCCATGGCTTTCAATCTATAGTTTTTGTGTATTAAAACTATCTTACATCTAGTACGGGATGGTATTCCTATGGTTTTATATCTATTACGGGACGGTAATCCCATGGCTTTCAATCTATAGTTTTTTTGTATTAAAACTATCTTATATCTAGTACGGAATGGTATTCCCATGGTTTTCAATCAATATTTTTATGTATTAAAAATATCTATTGTTGTACTGGATGGTAATTCCCAGTGGTTTTCAATATATAGTTTTATGTATTAAACTATACACTGTTGTATTTAACGGAAATTCAGAACTTTAACTAAACTGTCTTTATAAGAAAATATGGGATTTTCTTGGATAACAACTTTTCAGAAAACTAAAGGAAACATGTTCATTTTCAGAAAACAAAACACTTATGAACTCACCAGCTTTATGCTGATTTTTAAACTGCTTGTATTCACAGGTTCTCCTTAGATAGGTATCTCGCGCTCTTTTGCAGAAGACGGAGCGTATAGAAGACTCGCCTTAGCTTTTGTTCATATGATATATATATATATATATATATATATATATATATATATATATATATATATATGTATATGTATAACTCTTGTAACACTTTGATTTCAAACAAATGTAATGAATCTATGTAAATGTTTTGTGTTTACTATGCTTACTATGTACATTGGTTGCGATACTTCATGACGTCCTCCGCCCCGGAACGTTTCCTCCTTCGGTTTCGGGGTGTGACAATTGACGACTAATCCACTGATCAAATACACTACTCAATAAGCCCATGTGGAACTACACATATCAAAATCTGAAGTTCATTGACAGATCATCAACTGCTCACCCTAGACTATAGATAGCAATCTATACAACGAGCTAACAAATACCTCAACAACCGATACTCAACATGAGCGACCCAAATGCCTCATGACCTAATCATCGACGATCCCAAAAGAAAAAATTGGATTTAACGAGCTCCTTGTCCAATAGCTTCCCACCGTGAAGATAACTCATTCATTCCTGAGCACATACATTTGATGGAAACTTGCTTTGCACCCTGACTTCACCAAATCTTTAACAAAAATCTCGCATACCCGAATCGTAGATACCTGTTAATCATTCTTATGAAACCATAAACTTTAACAGATCGATGAACCTCCAAGAAGAATACCCAGTTCTCCCCCACTTAGGATTTAGAATACTACCAACTGACATTGCAAATAGACCATAACTCAAACCGGTTCAACCAGATACATAGCATCCCTGACCCTTGGAATGTATAACACAACGAAAAAAATGATCTTCCATATAAAGACCAAAAAATCTCAAAGAGATTCCAAATCTCATATGGAGACCTCGGAAACTCCCCAATCATGACTGTCCTAACATCAAGAATCCCATACAGATGCACAAACAATACTCCTGATAGTCCATCCATAACACCGATTTTTTTATCTATAACAAATGGACTACCACACACATTGCCTAAATCCCCAACCATCAATACATCACGATAATAATTCGTAAATTCAAGAGGCATCGTTCTCATAGTCCGGATACATTAGGGACAACAAAAGATTTGTGTTACGGATTCACTTCCCTACTCACCTGAAACAATCAACTAGCACCTGATTTGAATATATTCAAAGAAATCAAACCCTTAATCTCATATCAAGGCAACTATACCTCAAGCATCCTCTTGTGCATTCCCACACTACCATACTTGACGCCAAGAACCACAACTATCTAGCCCCATGTTGGGTTTACCTCCCAACTCTGAAAATCACATGTCTGCTCTCTCTTTCCTCCAAATGCGGAAAGATGGAAGTGCATAACCCCCATCGAAGATAGTGACATCCCAATCTATCTGTCAATTATTCAACCTCTGGCTGCAATCCTTGAGCCAATCATCACAATCACTTCCTTCTTGAGTCCTGTGAATCGACTAGAACTACCTGGAGTAAGTCCCCCAAGACCTCAAAATCAACTAACTCAGCTAGGTTTGCACCAGTCAAACCCAAACTGACATGGCCACTAAGGCCCCCAACAATACACCAAACTCATCCTTAGTTTGAACAACCATAACCAATAAACCGATAAGAATGGAACAACAATTTAGTGAATCATGGTGCCAACCATACAATCTACCCTCCATCAGCTCCTTAGAATCCCCAAAATCATCCTCAATTCGAGTATGGTTCCTATTCTTTCAGTAGCACAGGCCCAAACTACCTTTGGCACTTATCCGTACTTTTCCTCAAGAATTGTTCGAGATCCCCTAAGTAACTACTCATGTCTACTACTGTTCGATCGAATAACATACACCCTCTCTTCAATAAATACACTCTGCCGAACAGTGCACCAATTCCTATAAAGCACTTCCTAGGCTCTCCCAGGATTCCCACCTTACCCTGTCATCAGCTGCTGAAGAACCCCTACTAATGTCAGCTAACTACTACATCAATACAATTATATACAACAAAAATTAAATAATCTTTCAAATAAAAGACTCAGCCCTACAACGGTTAAACTGAAATGAGAGCTGCACGATAGTGCCAAATCAATCATTCTGAAATTATTTAATATTTGCAGCATGTAACTTAACATATTCATTTAATAGTTAACTCACGTCAATATGAGTCCTATAAAGTACAAAGCAAGCAACATTCGTGCAGTGAGACCGACTAACAATAAGACATCATAAAAATCAGGTAGATCCTTACATGTAATTCTTAACCACTGGGCCCAAGCATCTAGGACATACATACACCCTGCACCCACTCTCTCTAGAGTAACTAACAACTCCTTACTTGCTAGCCTACTGAAAACCATACATACTCATGGAACATCCACCAACCCTGTAATCGCTCGTGAATGTTAATCATACAAAATGTTGGATTCCATAGACATTCTAATACTTGATTTTACCATAAGCCCACAACCAGACAAGGAACATGAAATAAGGCTAAATCAAACATTCTCATGCTATAAAATCTTAGTTATATACAAATATGGTGCACCCACTCAGCAACCACAATAATTATGTCAATTCCATATAACATAACATGAAATTCTCCTAGGCTATCATGCATCATAAATCAGGCAATTCTATCATGCAATTCCTGAAGATCCCTAACCTACCAACTAGCATGCAATTATATCATATAATTTATACACAAAACAAGTGTGGGTATCTTGGGGAATACTTTCCTTGGCTCCGACTGATTGTACACATCACACACTTTCTGTTGATTATTAGAGTTAATTTGAAAAATCATTTCACAAATCCTTAGTTTGAGTCTGGAATCACACGAATGTTTATCTAATTCTCTCAAACCAGGTCTCTGATACTACCTTGTAACATCCCAAAACTCATAGTAAAAATTTTCATTTTTAAAACCATTTTAATAATCCATAAATCATTCAAAACATTGTTACAAAAGCCATAATCGTTAACTAGAGTATCCGAAAATCATTTATCAATAAAATATCCAAGGATGATGTGCACAATCACGCCTTCGCCTTGCCCAAACATCTAAAGTACCTACAACCATGAAATCAAACTGTAAACCAAAGCTTCATAAGTTCCCCGAAAATACCCCACACATAAAACATATAAAAACATGCATGTTGGGTCCATAATCATTGGACTGGATTACCCCCGGGTTCACAATTATCGGACTGGATTACCCTCCCGGCCCTCAACTTATATATGGATTGCTCCTGACCCCACAACATAAGTCTGGTTTGCCCTCCCGAATCTCAACTTATGTCTGGATTGCTCCTGAGCCCACAAAATAATTCTGGATTTCCCTCCCAGGCCTCAGCTTATGTCTGGATTGCTCCCGAGCCCACAACATAAGTCTGCATTGCCCTCCCGGCCCTCAGCTTATGTCTGGATTGCTCCTAATTTTTTTGCCTTCCGCACAAAGTAGTATCACCTTAACCTAACTGCACTACGTCTAAATATGTGACAGATAAACATATACCCAACAAGTACAAGTAATCATACAGATCTACCAATGTAATAGATCACTATAGCATATCAATATTATATATACTATGATACATAATACAACCTAGTGGGCCGACATTGGTGCCTTCGAACCACGAGTACAGTGAGGAAAACTTATCTCAAAGTCTATAAGATAGCTAAACTGATCACTTGCTCCGAATACCGGCTCTACATGTCACCTAAACATCAAACAGTGACCCAGCCTCAATCTACTATTCAAATTAACCCAAACGACCTAAAGTCAAACTTGGTCAAAGTCAACGATCAAGAATCAAAAGTCAAAGGTCAACATCAGACCGAGTACACCCTGTGTACTCCAGATCTATGCCATGTGTAGAGTGTTGCTTGGCTTTTGCGGGACAACACAGAGCTACGCGTTGCGTACCCATATGTACGCCCTGCATACTCATGTTGAAACCAAACCTCCCATTAAGTGCTTAATACAGAAATTTAACCATGTAAATTCTCAAATATGGTTCCTAATAGCTCTATAATGGGTAAAGTTTCCAACTTTATCCCTTAGGATGGTTCAAAAAACCAAGATCCAGGCTGTAATTCTAAAAGAGACCAAAAATGCATCTTTCTCAACTTAATCCATTAAGTCCAAGTCTCCACCTTCATATCTGAATCAATATGATGTCTAAATGGATAAAGTTTCCAACTTTATCCATAACAAGGTCACAAACTTTGAAGATTTGAACTTTGTGCACTAAAATGAACAAAAGGTGGAAAATATGAAAAATGAGTATATCTATGAAACCAGTGAGTAAGTTAGAAGTTTTACTCAGAATGGTTCGGGAATGATGCAATCTTGTTGGATCTATACTTGAACTCTTCTTCTATACACTTTTTTGCCATCTTGTTCTTCAAGATTCAACCTTGCAATGGAGAAATAAGCTCATAAACAATACCAAGGCTCAAAAACAAGTGATAGGAGGCTAGGGAAGGAATGTTCTTAGGTGATGGAGGCTGCTAATGAGAGGGTTTCCTATATGTTATAGCCCTTAAATAGGGCTCAAAACCGACGATTTATGGTTTCTATCTGCCCAGATTATGCCCTGCATACAATAAATTACACTTTACGTAATTCATTAAACCCTCCTTACGCCCTGTGTAACTTTAAATTACGTTATGCATAAACAAAAGTCCCCAATTCCACTTCAACTTCAAACAACTATAACTTCTTTGTTTCAACTTCGTTTTTGGCGTTCTTTATACACACGTAAAGGTATTGAAGAGCCCCACAATCCTATCTAATTAATTTTGAATTAAAACATACCAAACTAAAATCCTTATTTCATGAAAGAATTCTGAAACATCACTTTTCCCATTTTACCCTTTGACTCCAAAACACAAACAAGGGCTTGGATCTCATAACCAATATTATCAACATACAATAGGGCCTAAACCGTATTCCCTTGAAGCCTGAGGATTTTACTTGATCCGTTTCTTGTCCAAAATCCCGAAATAAGAAATTTCTCGAAACATGATGTTACAATAGGTCTCTATAACCTTTCACACCTACTCATACTCGCCCCAAGAATTGTCTTGCATTTCTCCAAGTTACCATACAAGAAAGTCATATATCAATTTAACACATCAGATAGTGTAACATAATTAGGGATTAAATTACTTCTTGAAAATGGTTGTTCAAGTTCATCATATACCATTACTCTTTCATCAGGATACATCAAATAATACTATTTATATGACTACTTTATATCTTGAACTTTAGGTAGGTAGCTTCTTATTATTGACCTCTTGCATCATCATCTGCTTTATCAAGGATCATTTAGAATGCTCTTGCTTTTGGCCTTGGCGGCGCATTCAACCTTGTTGCTTCATTTTTCTTTGGGAAATTCCTTGAAATATGCCCCTTATCTGCACATTCATAATATACCCTATCATTGAACGTACAATTCTTGGAATAATGAGCATCCATTATGCACTTTGTAGCAGGTCACTTCTCCGTCACATCTTTCAAAGGGCTTATTCTTGCACTTTCACACCACTTGGTTTCACCACTACCCCCATACTTCATGTCGTTTATGTCAGACCTCGAGAATATTCCTATCTTATTAGGCCTTGAAGATTCCTCAAGCTTCTTTTTCTCTTCTGCCTCAGCTGTTTCCAGAACTTTCTCCCTTATATGGGTCTATACATTTCTAGCCACCCAGATGATCATTTTTAGAGTTGTTGTTAGCTTCACCTTTGGACCAAAATCTACCGGTAGTCCACTACCAAACTTATTGACCTTGAAAAGGTGTCCATGATTTCTTCTTCCTCTCCATCGCGCTTCGTGCATCTTAGTCTTGATGAGAATGGTGGGATCGGCTTGTACTCTTTTAGAATTGACATCTCTTGCTTTGGAGCTTCTTTCTACTCACCCTTTTTAGTTTCTATTTCACCCAGGATTTCCTTGATTTCTTCCTCAACCACGACTTCATATTTTTTTTGGCTTACTTGGGTCTTCATAATTTTTACCACTTCTCAAAGTAATGGCACTCACATTATGTTTCATATTATTTTTGTTTACGCTGGCAGTTTACCTTGGGATTCCAGTCGACTCACGGAGGTTGCAAGCCGAGACATTTGTTGTTCCAACTTTTTTTATGCTCGCCCTGGTTTCATTCTGGAATGCGTGAGTACTGATAGCCAAGATTTTTACAATGGCCTCTAACATTATTCTAGATTTGCCAGATGGTTACTGCGAATTTTATTGCTAATAAATTAGTGTTGTTGCTGAAAATTTTGATATTGTTGATTTTGAAAATTATGTTGCTGCTAATTCTGAAAAATGGGTTGCTGAAATCTAGGCAGATGTTGAAATTGTTGTCTTTGATGAAAATTATTATTCAAGAAATTATTTTGAGGTTAATTAAAATTTCTCTACTAGTAACCTCTGATAGCTTTTACAGCAGCAATGTTCTCTTGTAGTAACATACATATATCAGTCGGGTGCCCAGTTTTAAGCAGATTTTGCACGCCTTTGTCACATGCACAATTCATTTTTCCTTGGTGAGTAGCAGAATGGATTTTTTTAGTTCAAGAATTTAGGCTTCGAGGTGAGGCGAATTAATTTCCTTTATGCCCCTTGGTTGATAAACGTACCACTCATCTTTATTTCCAGAATGTTTTGACTTGATGGCTAGATTCTTGATCAACTCTCAGATTTGAGTCGGTGCCATGTCGCCTAAGGATCTGCCACTTAAAGCATTTATCAATATATGTTCCACGTGAGTCAATCCTTCACAAAATCACTTATTCCATGTTGTGGGCATCGAATAAGCAACTTTTTAAATTGCTCCCAATATGTATGTAAAGCCTCCTTTTTTTCATTGTTTATTTCCAAGGATCTCTTGGTGAAGGTTCGAAATTCGCGCTTTCGGAAAATATTTTTCCAGAAATAATTTTTCGAGCTCATTCCACGTGGTTATGGAGCCGGATGGGAGATCATAAAACTATTTTTTGCTGAATATTATATTGAAAAAGGGAATGTCCTTAACTTTATCTGATTTTCCGTGATAATATGTGGCTTCATTCCTGAACATACGACATTAAATTCCTTGAGGAATTTGTGCGAGTCTTTGTTTTAGAGGCCTCAGAATATGCGAAGGATGTGTATGAACCCATATTTAAGTTCAAAATTTTGGGCATCGGGAAAAGTATTGCAAAGAGGTTGTTGAGTGACCTATTGTGTAGCCCACTATCTAAGAGTCCTCTCTTCCACTTCTGCATCTCCCATGGATGGTTTTTCAAAGTCGGGGTAAGAAGGGTTGGTGTTTTAAAATTTCTTGGATGATGAAGAACATGTTTTATGTCAACTTTAAGAGGGTGATGATGGAAGTGCTTTCAAAAAGGATGGGAAAGTGGGCTCATATTCGATCTACAAGGGATTGCCTTGTGGTGTGGTGATTTCTGAAGGTAAAGAGGATGATGGAGTTGAGAAACTCGTGTGTTGCTTTTGAAGCTTTGCTAGCTTTTTCAGCTTTTACGCTTTCTTCTCAATTTTTGATCGAACACTAATGTACGTGTTTGTAAAGATCTAGGCATAAAAAAATATTAGCAGTATCATATCCACGCCAATGGTGCCAATTTGTTAAATGTGTCGATTGCATCTAAACAAATAAAATGTCACTTCTTGGTTGCACTAATGGGTAGCACAGGAAATCAATGTCGAATCCACAAGGACACAACTTAACAGTCAATGCATCTTTGCGTAAAGCACATACTAGTCAAAAATATAAAATATAAAAAAGGGATTTTGTTTATAATTCCAAATAAAAAATAGAACTAAAAATAAACTTACTATAATCCAGTAATAAAAAATGTTTCGGTTCTGCTGCAACTCCCCTAAATATGCAATCAATCAAGAACTAGTTGTTTAAGATGTGTTTCATCTAAGTTGGTACTGAAAACTACTAATAAACTCTAGTAAGTTCTCTTTTAACAAATTAATTAACCAAAACAAGTTCTTCAGTTAGTCCTAACGTTTCACTAACTTAATTAAACAAGCTCTTAATCAAATCAAAAAAGCAACATTATAAGCAGTGTAAAATTCTCAACAATATCCAACATTTCTCACAAGTTCGCAAACGCAATAGTGGGAAAATGTCATATTAGCCCATCGAACTTGTCGTGTTTGTTTGAAAAAGTCACCCAACTTTTTTTGGTACATTAAGGGAATGAACTCTCGTTTTCCTGTTTTAAAATATCCTTATGTGACCTGATACTGGGTAAACCTGTAAAATATGTGATTCCTATAGGTTTTCGAGCCTTCTTCATTCCTTACTTCCTTTGTTCCCTCCTGTTCTTCCCAAGTTCTCCATCCAGGTTGTAAATTGTCGAATGGTGATTCCTATGGCCACCCCTTTGATCCAACTCGGGTCACCCAAATTTCGTGGCACCAAAGGTTTGATACATTTCTTCTTGTTCTTGGTTGTCTTATTGCATGAACATCGGTTTAAAATTTGGAATCTATACAAGGCATTTCTATATAGAAACCTTTAACAATTAAAGAGTGCAATCATCTCATTCAATTGATTAGTATCCATACCCATTTCTGATCTTCTTCTATAAAATTCATGTGTATTTTAACTGGTTTGACATAGATTTGGATGATTAGGCATCATTTGTTGTTGATGTTGGTGATAACACAAGAATTTTGATGTTTTGGAATTTGGATTGGGATTTTCAGATTGATGAACATGGTAATTGGTATGGTGGTCGGAGTTTTACCTATTGAGTCTGTGCACAAGCCAACGCCTTTTCACGTAGTGTTGTGGCCTTCTCTTTCTTCTGTAAGATCGCTTCTACTTCCTCTTCTGTTCTTCAGCTGTTATTTCATTCATCCTCCATCGGAATTATGAGCAATTCCATTTCATCATCAAGGTCTCCATCAGTATCCAGTAGAAGAATCGTAACATCAAGCCCTCAAAATGGAAACGACTATGTTTAACTTCCGAAAAACCAAAGCCACAACATCGCAAATACTTCATTTCGTGAAGAATCTTTAGGCTCTTCACCTTGGGCTTCTTCCCCTCATGTCTCTTCACCTTGAGTTTCTTCTCCGAGATCAACCACGACCAAATCCGTGATTCCAGCTCTGGTTCAGAGCCCAATTCGTAGCCCTAGCCCTTGCCCTTTTCCTAGATTAAAACTTGTTAATTGTTATAATGGTTTAAGTGACTTTTTTAGCATGTTAAACGAGAGTTCATTCCCATAATGTATAAAAAAAAATTGGGTGGCCTTTTAAAATAAACACGACAAGTTTGATGGGCTAATATGACATTTGCCTATGTAAAAATATATGATTTTCAGTTTATGACATAATTAAATCTCAACATGAAACCGATCTATTATTTGTTACTTATTACCAGTTGTTGATTTTTAACAGTTGATTAACTATAAGAATTTAATCTTAAATTAGGTGATATGTAACACCCCGTTTTCACCTTACAATATTTGTAGTATAAATGTTTATTTACAAAATTCAAAGTATAAATAC